>NC_067482.1:26228844-26578844 GCF_947179515.1 Apodemus sylvaticus
CTGCCAAAAGCTACCTCCTCTGACCCCGTGGGATTCCACATCCTTTTTTTTTTTTTTTTTTTTAGTAGAAGGAGTACTCCGTCCCTTGTTCCAAAAAACCACAATCAGGCTCCCCTGACTGTCTCATACCCTCGAAGCGTCCTTCGGGGTTACAGCCTGCGGCCCTAGGGTGTCCCCTTCCGTTGCCACTGGGTTCTTACAACAATGGAACAGGGTTCCACATCTGCTCCGTTATTCCAACAAACAGAAACCAAGACACATACACAGCCGCACTGCACTCAAAACACTCAGGACATTTAGAACGAAAATATCAAAAACATCGCTGGCACACACACATTCCAGAAGGGATGCCCTTTACATTTGAGTTGGTTTTCCCATGTGAAGGGAAATCGCACTTCCTGGCCAACGCACCAAAAATGTAAGACGCCAAAAACCGAGGGTACCCCAGCACCCCACACCCCGGAAGGCGACACCCAAATCACTCGCGAGAAACAGTCTTGATGCAATAGCATGAGGATTTCTTTATTTCCAGAATTCTGGGTTCCACAGCCATACCCCACGCAGGGGTAGAGGACTGAGGACCCCTTGCAACTGAAGTCAGGGGTATTTAAAGGGGAAAAATCACAAGACAAAGGTTGGAGGCCACAATTCACAAGGTATAAGGGGTGGAGGACAAAACATGCATGGAATAGGGAAGTACAGAATGAGGAAGTAAGGAAAGTTAGAGATTATCTGGAGCAAATGTCCTTGGGGCATTGTATAGTTAAACATTGGAACTAGAAAAGGGTGGGCTCTCTTTCTCAAGCTGAAAGAAAACAAGTTACTCTGTGCTGGGCTAGTTGTTTAGAGGTCTAAAAACATTGAGTTGGGGGTCTCTCAACCAAATTCCAACACTTTTATGGATGCCATGGTTGTCTCTGGAGGGGCCCTGCCAGAGCCTTTCAAATACAGAGGCAGATGCTAGCAACCAACTATTTGACTGGGCATGGGCTCCCCAATGGAGGAGCTGGAGGACGGTCCAGAGGAGGTGAAGGGGTTTACATCCCCATGGGAAGAACAATGATTTCAGCCACCCAGACTCTCCAAGACTCCCAGGGGCTGAGCCATCAACCAAGGGGCACACATGGTTCCAGCCAAAAATGTGGCAGAGGAAGGCCTTGTTGGGCATCATTGGGAGGAATGGTCCTTGGTCAGGTAAAGGCTCAAAAGAGGGCCCCACAAGGGGAAACTGAGGTGGGGAAGTGGGAGTGTGTTGGATGGATGGGCATATACATGGAGGCAGGGGGAGGGAGGAAGTAGAGGGGTTGGGGGTATTAGGGGAGGGGGGATATTGGAAAGGTTTTGCCATTGGCAATGTAAATGAATGTATATATATATATATATATATATATATATATATATATATATATATATATATCATTAAAAGAATACTTGTTTCTCTCAAAGAGTGCTCAAGTTCATTTCCCTGCCCCCACTGCACACACACACACACACACACACACACACACACACAGCTCTCTAACCCCAGTTCTGGTATATCTGATGCTTTCTGCTGGCATTTGGCACACATATAGATAAATAGTAACAATGAATTAATGGGCAATGCACACCTACCCACACACACCCATCGCCCCCATAAATACATTAAAACACAATAAAAAAATATATATCAGTTTTCAAATGTCAGGAGACATTTACTTATAAATGTACACATTTAAATTACAATAGCCCCCTCCTGTCACTTTTGTGTTTAGGGTTACTGCATCCTGCTAAGAGATACAGACTACACCATTTGAGCAGAAGAGTTAAGATTTTATGTATTAGAGTGATGTTTAAAATTATTTTATCTCACATAACTTTTCTTCTTTTTCTTTTTTTCTTTAGATATTTTCTTTATTTACATTTCAGATGTTATCCCCTTGCCTCATTTCCTCTCTGAATCACAAATCTTTTATTATTACTTTATTAATTTACACTCCAGCAGTTGCACACTGTTCCTGCCTGCCCCTCACCATAGCCCTTTATTCCATTCCTTTTCCCCATCTCTCCTAGAATATGCTCCTCCCTCACCAGGCTTCCCCCATCGCTGGGGCCTCTCCTCTTCTCCCACTGAGGGTACACCAGGCAATCTACTGGTTAGTTGAGACTGCTGGTCATCCTATGGAGTTGCCCTCCCCTTCAACTTCTTCCATTCTTCCCCTAATTCAACCATAGGGGTCCCTGACACTTCAGTCCAAGGGTGTAGTGTAAGTATCTGTGTCTGTTTCAGTCAGCTACAGGTTGAGCCTCTCAGAGGACAGCCATGCTAGGCTCTTATCTAAAAATACCATTGCATCAGTAATAGTTTCAGGACTTGGAGGCTACCTTTGGCATGGATCTAAAGTTGGTCTGGTCATTGGACTGCCTTCCCTTCAGGCTCTTCTTCATTTTTGTCCCTGCAGTTCTTTTAGATAGGAGCAATTCTGGGTCATAAGTTTTGACTGTGGCTTGCTATACCGACTGGTATAGATAAGTAGAGCAATGTTGAAATCAAGGGTGTAAAGGCTTTATTATGCTTATAAGGCATCTCTGGTAAACGTCCATCTATCCTTTGGCTCTTACATTCTTTCTATCCTCTCTTGATTCACTACAAACCCACAGTTATACATTTTTAATGACAGCATTTTTATGACCTCTCACGTCACACTCAGTGATACATTCAGATTTCCTTCTGGCTACCCTATATAAAAATTATTTTGACATATTGAGTTAGTAATTAGAAAGGCACATCCATAAAAATGATTCACTGGTAATCAAGGACTGCATCATAAGTATTGTGATATACTTGTTGCTTCATCTTTGCAATTGTTTGATTCCATGAATGAAGTTCCATTGTTTTGTATATGTATAGTGGTCTTAAAGGAGAAAACTTCCCAATACTTTTTCTTTTCTTCATTTGACTCCAATATCCCTCCCACTGGCTTCACTCCAGTTACAGCCTCATCTGCTAAAAACACTAGAACCACTTATATTTTTCTGCTGCCCCTTATTTCTTGCTTCACAGGACTTTTTTTTAAATTGGTTCCCTCCTTAATTTGCAGGTACACATTTGCCACAGGTTTCCAGTCTTGTGTTTTAGATCATTTGAGCACATCACTTATAATATTTTCTGTTAGGCATTTCAATAATTCATTGTATACATTTAAAAGTTATAAAGCAATATTTAAGATGTGAAGCTACACATCTAAATCATCAGACATTTTATATGACAAATGTTCATTCCAGTTTTAAATGAATTGTATGTCATGATTTTGAATTGCCATGTAAATTTTACACTGCTGTATACCGTGTGCATTGACAAGACCATGCTAATAAGCATATCCTTCTGACATTTAGTAATTATTGCAATTCTTGAAAATCCTCTATTTTGTATCAGCAGAGATGACTTCAGAACTTGCATTGCTGTTTCAATGACCCTGAGTTTGTTTCCAGGCATCCTGTCTGTTCTCATGATTGCTGTAACACTAGTTCTAAAGGATCTAGGACTCTCTTATGGTCTCCATGGGCATATCCAGTCATGTGCAAATGCTCAGAAACATATTCACATACATAATCAAGGAGAATAAAATCAAAGTGTAAGAATACTTCTAGCCATTTTACAAAATGGCTAGTCTTCTAGCCATTTTGCAATATGAATATTTTTATTTTCAATGTTACACAAACACATTTAAAATAACATTGATTTAAAAACACCTTATAACACAGCTATGCATTCCATATACAAAAGATTCTTTGTCTATATCAGGTTATACCAGTTTATAAATGGGCCTAAACCAATAATAATATTTAAATATTTTTATACATACTTGTTCAAGATTTATCAAAGTCATGTGGAAATAAGCCCTATCATATTCTATTAGTGATGTTCTTTGGTCAAAGAACCTTCTCTGTGGAGTAGGTGGTGATTATTACTGCAAAAGCTCATAATAGGTCAAAGTATCACAAAAGATGATGGTTGAATAAATAGCCTCAAAGGAACATCAGCCTTACCCAATCTACAGTTCAAGAAATATAAGAAGGGACAGTAAGAATGTTAGAAGCGTAGGATTGAGTAAAGTGTAGTGAGCTACTGTTTTCTGATTCTGACAGGGCTGTCACAGAGATAAAGTCAGCAGCTGTGATTACCTGCAAAGACCTGAACACACTTGAGAACATAAAATCCCGCCATTGATGCGGGAAAGTTTCATGAGACCTCATTCCATCCCAGGGAGCAAAGGCATCCCAGTGATGCCTGCTAGAGCAAAGGTCATTTTATTGAATGGTTTAGCTGAGAAGTTGCACATGCTTCTGTAAACAACCTTCCTGTAAGCAACACTAGTTAAATCCATGGCGTTACAAACTAAGTAACTAACTGATTAACCAACAAACTACCTACCTAATGAACAGATAAAAGCATAATGAAATACTACTCAGGCAGAGGATGGGACCAGCTGGAGTGTCAGGCAAAAAAGGAATATATACTGAGTGGTTACGGTGATCCAAATGCATATACATGTATAAAGGTATTATAATGAAGCCAGATATCTTAATTAATATATGCTCATGAAATTTGCCACACATATGGAAAATCAATATAGTTTTTCATTAATATAAGTCTGCAATATGTATGGAGAGATGACAGGAAATATGAGTAAAGTTTTGAGAAGCAAGATACACAGTAGCATCATTCCTCCTGATTGGCATGTTCTCCCTTTTTAATTAGTGCAGGCATGTGGAAATAAGCCCTATTATAGTCCATTGACCTGGGTGGAAAATTTTCTGACCTCTCTGAAAGGCAATATGCATAAAAATTAAAAATGTGCATACACTTTGACCTAGTAATTTCACCTCTCATGATTTATGCAGTGAAAATAATTGAGGAAACGCAAAGATATTAAAAAAAACATTTTCACAGTATTATTTATGGAATTAAAATGGCAACATCAACTGAAAAGTCAATTGGCAATAACTTCTTAAATATATTATAAGGGTCAACCTAACACAAATAGTCATTCCATGTATTCATTATAAAACTTATGTGATTTTATAATTTCTTATGACCAGATGTAATTGTTACCAAGACTTGCTCATACAATGTTACCACTACGAACATCAGTGCAATTATAATTATAAAGCTTTGTGTGTGTGTGGTTCCATGTTTGGGGACATGTAAATATGCTCAAAACATACTAGATGAAATTGTAAGATACTGTGTTAAGTAAATCTAAATAGTTACTTTTGTTTGACGAGTTTATGGCTATACAGTCCTTAAATTCCATATTTTTATATTGTGAATTATCATAAATATATGGTATATTTTTATAAGAAAAAAACATAATTTCATACTTTTCTTATTTTAATTACACACATAATGTAGGGTATATTGAGATGTATCTATTCACATTTGATGTGTTTATTTGATAATAAACAATGAGAAAAACATATTTTAGTATATCTGTAACAGGCTCCTAAGTAATCCAGGAATGGTGTCTCAGGCTTTTTATCCCAAAATGTGGAAGGCTGAGATAGGAGACTTCCCATGAATGCAAGACCAATGTATCAGTTCATTTATTCTCTTTTTATTCCTTTCTTTCTTCTTTACTTTCTTGCTTCTTTCTTTCTTCTTTCCTTTCTTTCATTATTTATTAAGAAACTGTCTGAAAAAAGCAAAGCAAAAAATTTAATATTTATTATGATTTTTATTACCTCCCAAAATTAAAAGTAGTTCATTCTACCTAAATTATCAATAAGACATCCCCAGATATTTGCTTTCAACAATACATCCCATGATCTATGAATGCTGACTAAATTCCAATTTTCTAATATTTAATCTGCTAAAATACAGAAGTAAACAAATTAATATGCAATCTTTCTACAAAAGGTCCAAAAGTAATAAAAATGGAGTTTTCAAATATATAAACAGTAGTCAATACAAAAAACAACTTGAATAAAAAAAATCCCATGGGGAAACCTTACAAAATTAATTTATACTAATATTATTAATAAACATTACATAAGTGTTCTGTATAGGAGTCACAACAAAATGTCATCAGTTCTGCAAATAATCATCAGTCACAAAATGTCATATTTCCAATTTATATTAGATTTATTAAGCTCTGAATCTTTCATTTCATTTCAGTAATATTTCATTAAAGTATTTTTCAACATCTTCCTTGTTATTTAAAATATGGACAGAATCCTGTCAAACAAAAAATAAAACTGAACTTTAAGCAAGCACATGAAGTGAGAAAACTTAACTCTCTGGAATGCTGTTGTTACTGCTCAGGCAAAACCTGGAGTGATTCTAATTAGTAAATACACATGCTTCCAAGTGTGCATTTTAATAGCATATTGAGAACCAAAGGTCAGCCACTATTTACATAAAAATGGGAAGTGAGTTAAGATTGGAAAAAAGAAAGATGTTATTGCATACTGCAAATGTTAATAAGAAAGGCTCCAGGAACAAAAGCCATTAACCACATGCACTGAGTTCTTCTCATTACTCATCCTATACTCTGGAAAGTTTGACTCCAATTGCTGCTAAAATTACAGATGCTATGGTGTGCTTACAGACAGGAGCCTAGCGTGGCTGCCCTTGGAGATGCTCAACAAGCAGCTGGAAGAACAGATACTTACATCCAACAAATGGACAGAAGCCCAGGGTTCCTGTGGTTGCATTAGGGGAAAGCTGGAAGAAGCTGAGGAGAAGGGTGATCCCATAGAAAGACCAGCAGTCTCAACTAACTTCCACAAGAGAGAACTCTCAGAAACTGAGCCACCAATGAGGCAGCATAAATGTGTTGGTCTGACACCCCTCAGCACATATACAGCTGGTCTGGTCTCTGTGAGAGAAGACTTACCTAAACCTGGAGAGACTTGAGGCCACAAGGGGTGGTGAGGTTTGGTGGGGTGGCAGTGGGAGGGGGAAGACATCCTCTCAGAGATGGGGGAGGAAGAATGGAATGAGGAGCAGTCAGAGGATGGACTGGGGGGGTGGCTGATAACGACTGGAATGTAAAAGAAGATTAAAGAATAAAAAAAAAAAATAGAAGCTATGTGGTTCCTGAAGCATCAGGGTGCAAAGAGACTCAAGTTTGACAATGTTTATCATGGTAAAGATGAAGTTAGAGCAAGAGGAACCCACTGTGCCTAGAGCCTGGAATCCAGAAGTCACTACATAACATATATTTACAGTCATAGATAGGTTATATTAAATAATATTCTGTAGTAAATGCTTTACATATATCAGGAATAAACTGGGAGCATTTAATGAAGGGATCTGTAGTTAGAAGTACTGGAAGTTTTGCATCCAGTTTTAAAACATAAAGAACAGTTTAATCATGTAGCATGCTTCCATAATCCTGAAAATTCCTTGTTTTACTCTAGCTGCAATTTTTTTCAAACTGATGGATTTAGCAAATTGTTCAGAGATGGTATACCTGTGATATGATTATCAGTAGGACTTCACCTCGTGCCTTGAGGACATTATCTTCTCACTATATACAAATTAGGACATGTATTGTGTAACTTCTATGGCCAAGCTCTTTAGAACTTGGCAGTTTTCAGTGAACTCCCATATAATGGGTTCAACATCACACTGTCTCTTTTGCATAGATAGGACTGAAACCTAGAAAGACCTATCTAACTCCTCAGTGCCAAGTGTTAGACTTGATTCATGGTCAGGGAAGTCTGGATGCTGTACTCATATGTACTTTCCTCATACTTTTAGGTCTAAAGCTAGCTTTCTGTTTGTCTATAAATTAATATTGTAATTGGAATATCATTATATTACTTTTCCCTTCCTTTTTCTCCTTCAACCCCTCACAGCTACTATCTTTAAGCATCCTAGGTGCTCCCATTCAAACTGATAATCTCTTTGTCTTTTAGTACATATGTAGATACCTTTAAAAAATTGAATTTAGATAGTAAATTATGTAAAATTAATATCTGGATTTATAAAATATTATAATGCAGTTTTTCTTTGGTAAAATTGTTCTTATGAATATTTAGTATAATTTTGTCTTCACAAATAGTTTTGTTGAGTTGATCATAATAGAATCAAAGATAGCTCATATTATGCCTCTATTTTTGATTACATGTATAAAGTATGGTTACTTTTTAAAATTTCATTTTGTATTTATTTCTTCAGTTACAAAACCAATGGCAACATTGCATACTTCATAAGAACTACATAAAATATCCATGAGTTAATTTAACAACATACATAAAATATAGCATAATTCAAGGAAAGTGCTAAAATAAATGCTAGTTTTCAAGCACTACATTTCGAGTACTATACACAATTTTTTATATATGAAATTAATCAACAGTTTTGTGGGTGCAATTCTTTGTAAACTATGCACAAAGCGTGTGACTGATTAGTAGGACCACTGCTCCATATACAAAAAGAGACAAGGATTTCTACATCTTCTCCACTCTTCCAATGCTACTCCGTCGCGGTTGCCATAGGACATGGGAACATTGTCATCAGATTGCTTTTCCCCAACCATGTAAGTCCCACATAGTGCTAGAATTCATGGGTCATTCCATATATTCTCAGGATCTTCAAGCTTGTACTTCTTATGTGCAACATCCTAAGAAGACCAATGTATTGAGGATTTGGTTGTAAGCACATGGAATGACTAGGACTTTATAGAACCTGTTGTGGTTGAAGGTTTTCTAATGACAAGATCTGAAGGGTATTGAGAACCTTATCTCTTCATTATCCTCTCTTTAGCACAATATTCATATGGTCCACACTCTTCCTTCCTCATGGCCTCCTGCCATGAATGTTTGCTTTCTTTCTGTAGGTCTTCCATAGGTGACTGTGTTTGTCATTATAGCATACCTTGTAAGACAGAAGATCAACTCAAGAGTGCTCCGGGAAATTGGCCTGTGGATGTGGTCATGGTGCAATTTTGGGGTGCAAACTGACATAGCAAGACCCACTCATCCTACCATGAATTGTGCCCTTTATTTAAAAGTAGGAATGGGGTGAATGCAAAGGTAGATGGCTGTACAAAAGAGCACAAACTGGGAAGTAGTGTCCCTCTATGGTTGCCATTACAGTGTCTACCTACAAGTTCCTGTTGTGTTCCTCCTGCTCTGACCTTTCACATTGAGGACTGTGATGTGCAGGTGTGATTCAAATAAAGACCTTCACCCCACGGGGCTTTTAGTCAAGGAGTTTATCACAGCAGAAGAGAGAAAATGAGAGCAAAACTTCAGTGTGGTAGAAGTAACTGGTCATAGACCAAATCAATCAAACTCTGAGCCAACTAAATATCGTCTCCTTTAGTCATTATTATTCAGGCACTCAGTTGTGGTATCAGAAGGCAGACTAGTATAAAGTTCACTTCCAACTTGAACTGCACATTTCCCTGTGCTGTACACTTTGCCCCAAATAGCTGACCTTCTGTCAAATAGCTTTGTATTGCATTTCTTTCCCCTTCTCTGGGCTCTTCCCCTTCTCTTAGGAATGTGAGAAGAAGAATTAACATTTTATTCCCTTCTCATAAAGTCTCTGGATTTCCAGGCTTTTGCAGTTATTTTTTTACTCAATTAAATGTGTTCCACCCTGATGTACACTCAGTTACATGATTTTGCTGTAAGAATATACAGCCCAAGTCCCAAATTTTTTCCATGCTCTAAAGTCAAACCTTATAAAAATTCTCTTGTTCTCAAGCTTTGAACTCTTCCTTGCTTTCTTGTCTAATATAAAAAGCATCTTCTCCCCTGAGTCTGCAGCAAGTTTTGTGCATCTTTCAGAAAACAGTAGGAGCCGATCAGTTCTTTATTCTATCAGGAATGACATTTACTGCCCCTTTGGTATTATCATTTCTTCTTCCATTACTAAAGTTCGTGCTTAAAGTATATTCCCATGCTAATTGTAATCTCTACCATGTGTGTGAATGTTTTTAAAACCATTTTCAAGACTTACTATCCATCACATTTCAGACTAGTTAAATATATCTCATTAGCTATCATAATAAAGAAAGGATATCAATTACAATTTTGAAATAGCAGCACTATCTGACCCTATACATTTCTACAACAATCTTACTAGTTTTGAAACCACTCAGAGATTCTTCTCAGTTCTTCAGTATCCTGCATCCTGTTTTTACATGTTAAATGAATTACTGCAGAGTCAAATGCTCACCTTAGCAAAGCAAATCTTACTATTCCTCAGTTTCCCTCTCTGTCTGTCACAGTAGACCAGGATTCTCAATCTCATTGGACCTCCATTCTAAAAATTACTTCATTTTAATCTTCAATATGGGAGGAAAGGTGATGTTGATTTTTGGATGACATAAGCTATAGATGCTTTCCTAAAATTAAAACAAGTATAGTAACGTCTATCAAAGAGAGTTTTCCAATTGATTTGATGTTGAGGGTCAATTGCCTACTTAGGATGCAATATTAAAGGAAACAAAAACTGTTTTCTTATACGTGTTGCAACTTTTGAATATCTTGCCATGCAGTAGTGGTTATATAATACCTATTAGTAATTATGTTTAGTGTATGTTTCTCTTTAGACAATGAAAAAATAAAAGTACTACTTGACCGCATTACATGAATTATAGCTAATTAAACAAGATATTAACAAAGAAAAACTTTATATGATTTTCCAGATGTTTATCAAGGGCTAATCAACATTTAAAGAATGTTTTCTCCTTTCACAAAAAGATTCAATATTTTATTCTTAATTAAAATTTGTATTTGTATTTCATACATGAATACTGCTTTTGCTCATTTCTACAACTTCCTTTCTCCTCCAAATCCTCCCATGCCATTTATACTCTTTCTTTCATATTTCTGAAATCTTCCTGATGATTATTGTTAAACACAGACAGACAATGGGACAGACACACACATACAAACACAGCCCATTAAAGTTGCTCCTATATGCATGTGTTTAGGTCTCAAAACTTGGATTGGCTAACACAGCAGGGAGCGTGTTCTGCAGAAAAATTATTCTAAGCAGTCACTGATCACTGGTAGTGCTTCCTGTAAACATGGTAGTTTGTGATTTTCCTTTACCCACATAGACATAGCAACTGGTGTTATGCAGGCTTTCTTTCTTTCTTTCTTTTTTCTTTCTTTCTTTTTTCTTTCTTTCTTTCTTTCTTTCTTTCTTTCTTTCTTTCTTTCTTTCTTTCTTGCTTGCTTGCTTGCTTGCTTGCTTTCCTTCATTTTTTTCCTTCATTTTTTTTAAGGCAACCATATTGTTGAATTTCATAGATGCAGTTTCCCTTTCCAGTCTAGAATAAATTATCTCACAGAAGATGCTCTGTTTTTCTGGCTTTTAAAATCTTTTTGCACCTCCCCTCTCCCCCTTCTGTGATGTTCCCTAAGAGTTAGGTAAGAGGATTATATTGTAAACATGTTAGTTGGAACTGGGCATCTCATAGTCATACATTCTTTGTATTTTGACCAGCTGTAGCTCTCTGTAATTGTCTCTATCTAATAAAATAAGGTGTATGTTTGTTTGATTAAAGGTGAGAGCAACACTCATTAGAGGGTAAATGGATTTAGACTGTGTAGAAAAAAATGTCAACTTTTAAAACCTTGCTTAATACATTTGAGATATTTGAGTTTAAACATAATACACTATTGTGCATATGCCAATGTATGTGATGTAGAACTTCTATGAATACTTTAAAAAAAAGCTACCAAAACTATGAATTTCTGAATTTGTAAAGAGCATGGTGTCCAAAAAGGATCAAACTATCTACATGTTGGTATTCCTTCTTGAGCTTTATGTGGCCTGTAAGTTGTATATTGGGTATTCTGAGCTTTTGGGCTAATATCCACTTATCAGCAAGTGCATACTGTGTGTGTTCTTTTGTGATTGGGTTACCTCACTCAGGATTATATTTTCTAGCTCCTTCCATTTGTCTAAGAATTTCATGAATTCATTGAATTTTTTAATAGCTGAGTAGTACTCCATTGTGTAAATATACTACATTTTCTGTATCCATTCCTCTGTTGAGGGATATCTACATTCTTTCCAGCTTCTGAATATTAAAAATAAGGCTGCTGTGAACATAGTAGAGTGTAAGTCCTTATTACATGTTGGAACATCTTCTGGGCATATGCCCAGGAGTAGCATAGCTGAGTCCTCCCGTAGTACTATGTCCAATTTTCTGAGGAACAGCCAAATTTATTTCCAGAGTGGTTATTCCAGCTTGCAATCCCACCAGCAATGGAGGAGTATTCCTCTTCCTCCACATCCTTGCCAGCATCTGCTGTCCCCTGAGTTTTTGATCTTAGCCAATTTAACTGGTGTGAGGTGAAATCTCAGGGTTGCTGTCACTTTCATTTCCCTGATGATTAAGGATTTGAACATTTCTGTAGGTGTTTCTCAGCCATCTGGTATTCCTCAGTTGAGCATTCTTTGTTTAGCTCTGTACCCCATTTGGGGTATTTGGCTCTCTGGAGTCTAACTTCTTGAGTTCTTTGATATACTGGATATTAGCCCTCTATCAGATTTAAGATTGATAAAGATCTTTCCCAATCTGTTGGTTGCCGTTTTGACACATTGACAGTGTTCTTTGCCTTACCGAATCTTTGTAATTTTGTGAGGTCCCATTTGTCTATTCTTGATCTTAGAGCATAAGCTATTTGTCTTCTGTTCAGGAAATTTGGCCGTGTACCCATGTGTTCCAGGTTCTTCCTCACTTTCTCTTCTGTTAGATTCAGTATACCTGATTTTATATGGAGGTCCTTGATCCACTTGGACTTGAGCTTTGTAGACAGATATGGATCAAAAAACCCATGGTTCACAGCCAAACAATAGACTGAGCATAGGGTCCCCAATGGAGCAGCTAGAGAAAGGACCAAAAGAGCTGAAGAGGTTTGTAGCCCCACAGCAGGAACAATAATATCTACCAACCAGTACCCCCAGAGCTCCCAGGGACTGAACCACCAACCAAAGAGTACATATGGAGGGACCCATGGCTCCAGCTACATATGTAGCAGAGGATGGATATTTCAGACATTAATGAGAGAAGAAGCCATTGTTTTTATGAAGGTTTGATGCCCCAGGGTAGGGGAATGCCTGGCCAGGAAAGTAGGGGAAAGTTGGTAAGTAGGGAGAGGGTGGATGGGATTGGGGATTTTCAGATGGGTAACAAGGAAAGGGCATACCATTTGAAATGTAAATAAAGCAAATATGTATTAAAAATAATAAAAAAAGAATAAAAGATACTTACAGAGAATGAAAAAAAAGATGTCAGGAGTGATTTATTTTTCATCCTTGGTACAAAGGAAGCAGAATCATCTGTTAAAATTGAGTGTTTACAGAGTTCCAAAGCAAAGCCTCAGGACTACCTTGTTCAGATAGGCACCACCTCATTCAGTGCTATATGTCATATTTTGAATTAGTCATAGGTGAATCGGTCACCTTAAAAATCTCACTATCTAATTATTTCAGAAAATTCCCAGCAATATCACAATTAGTGTGCTTCTCACTTGTGCATCTCAAGCCCTAAACATTTTCTAATCCAATCAAGTTGGCAAGAAAAGATGGCCAGACACTGCTTAACTATAAGTTTGTTTTCTGTGGTTTCTGCTTCTCAAGATAAATTACAATTGAAAAATGTTAAATACAAAATTATAAAGGGAAACAATAAAGACATAATACATTGTAGTCTGTTCTGAATAGTCTGATGAAACAATCTCACCATCTTATGCTATCCTGCCTAGGGTGTTTTCTCAGTCCTTTGACAATCCTATGGTGTACACTACACTACGCACCTGCTAGTCACTTATTAGACATCTAGGTTTTCAAATAGCTGTTGTCTTAGTGCATTGTACATCTCCTTATAATTTATAATACCTGAAATCATCAACCCTTGTGATGCATAAAAGTCGGCTGTGCCAAAGAAGTCATAAAGTAGTCTGTTAATATTAAAAGTAAGTACATTATATCATAAGAAAAGACAAATTTTTTCTTTCTTTCATTTTTTTAATTAAATAATTATTTCATTTATTTACATCCCAAATGTTGCTCCACTCCCTGTCCAACCTGGAAGGGTTCTTCCCCCATGTCCCTTTCACAACTGAGAGAGTGACCTCTCCCCTTGTATCCTCACACAATTGGGGGGAATCACATCTCTACAAGATTATGTGCATCCTCTTCCTTTGAGACTAGACAAGGCAGCCAGCCCTCTGCTGCATAAGTGCCAGAAGTCTCAGACCAGCCCCTGTATATGTTTTGATTGGTAACTCAGTCTCTGGGAACTACCAAGTGTCCAGATTAGTTGGCACTGTTGGGCTTCCTGTGGGGTTGACATCTTTTTTCTTTCTGAAATCTGTAAGATTTGAAGAAACAATAAATCCCGTGATTACTGTTTTGCTGTTGCAGATCACTCCACAGCCTTAAAAGCCTCAATATCCTGAGTATTGAGATAAAATGGAAATAGCATTAATTCTATGGGCATGTGACAAAAAGACAGCACGGGAGTAGTCAAGCTATTGCATTAAGTCCATGTTCTGAGTTCCATTTCAGATTTGGAAACAAATCTCACTGTAGATAAGAGGTCTATCACAGATTTGTTTTAATATAACTTACATATGGAATTACATACATATTTACATGCTTGCATACTTACATCTATCAATCTAAACAAATAAAGAGTGGGCACAAATTTCTATCTGGTAGTTCCTTTACTGTAATTTTATGCATAGAAGGGATCTCTGTAAAGGAGGAAGAAATGGAGTATGACCTCTGGCCTAGAAGCAGCTAACCACATGAGGTCCAGTTTGTTTCCTCACAGGCGTTTAAGCCCTTCTTAAATTCCATGTAACATTTAAGATCTTTATCTTCTTTCTCTAATATTTTGTGTTATAAGTAATTGGTGAAATGTGAATTTTTCTCTCCCTGGCTGCCTTTCTATTGTCTGTTTAGCTTCAGGATTAGAGGAATAGTTTTAACAGCTCAGTGTATGGCATGTTCTATAGTGATTTCAATAACTGTATAAATTGCTAATGAATGGATTCAAGCAGCTTTGAAAAGGTAATGAACACACAGAGGAATGATCATGAGAATTGTATATCATATCTGATATACTAACTGTTGACTCATTTTATAGCCTGAGAACTGGTAATTTCAAGCCCCTTCTCATACACTGAGATTTGGTCTGTTTCAAAGTGTTGTAATGCTAAGAACAGGCACCCAAAGTCTTGTCATTGAGATGAGCGCATCCAAATGTAGACGCTAGTAACCCAAATGGCCTTGTCCCCCAAGTTATTTCAGATAGGTGAATAAAGATGCCTACATCCTATAGCTGTGCAGAATTGAGATAGGTAAGGCTTGGCATTCTCAAGATTGGGGTCAGGAAAGACCTGAAAGAGAGAGATGATAGAGAGAGGAGAAAGGACCAATGGGTTAGGAGTCAAGAAAGTATGGACATGAGAGCTGGACAACAGGAGATAGGAGCAGCCCAAATTAAACATAGTACGTATTAACTAAGGATTATCAATTTAAAATATATTTTAGTAGCATAGAGGGTAGATATCTGCCTGCCCAGCCTTACTTCCAACAAAGGCTTAGTTGAAATAATAAAGATAATATATGGCATTTATCCAGGAGCTGAATGATCAAAGGTGGGGTAGAAGCCCTAAGTTGTGATTAGATATTTTTTAAAAATATTTTTATTTTCTATATTCTTTATTTACATTCCAAATGATTTCCCCTTTCACGGATCACCCCCCCCCCCATATATCCCATAAACCTTCTTCTCTCCATCCATTCTCCAATCACCTCCCTCCTTTTTCTCTGTCCTTATATTCCCCTCCAATGCTAGATCAATCCTTTCCAGGATCAGGACCCTCTCCATACTTCTTCATGGGAGTCATTTGTTATGCGATTTGTGCCTTGGGTATTCAGGGCTTCTGGGCTAATTAATATCCACTTATCAGAGATTGCATTCCATGTGTATTCTTTTGTGATTGGGTTACCTCACTTAGGATGATATTTTCCAGGTCAAACCATTTGCCTAAAAATTTTGTGAATTCATTGTTTCTAATTGCTGAGTAGTATTTCATTGTGTAAATATACCACATTTTCTGTATCCATTCCTCCTTTGAGGGGCATCTGGGTTCTTTCAAGCTTCTGGTTATTATAAAGAAGGCTGCTATGAACATAATGGAGCATGTGTCTTTATTGCATGTCGGGGAATCCTTTGGGTATATGCCCAGGAGAGGTATAGCAGGGTCCTCTGAAAGTGTCAAGTCCAGTTTTCTGAGGAACCACCAAACTGATTTCCAAAGTGGCTGTACCATCTTACAGCCCCACCAGCAGTGGAGGAGTGTTCCTCTTTCTCCACATCCTTGCCAACACCTGCTGTCTCCTAAGTTTTTAACCTTAGCCATTCTGACTGGTGTAAGGTGAAATTTCAGGGTTGTTTTGATTTGCATTTCCCTAATGACTGATGATGTTGATCACTTCTTAAGGTGCCTCTCGGCCATCCAAATTTCTTCAGGTGAAAATTCTTTGTTTAGATCTGTACCCCATTTTTTAATAGGGTTACTTGATCTCCTGGGGTCTAACTTCTTGAGTTCCTTGTATATATTGGATATTAGCTCTGTATCAGATGTAGGGTTGGTGAATATCCTTTCCCAATTTGATGGTTGCCGTTTTGTCCTTTTAACAGTGTCCTTTGCCTTACAGAAACTTTGTAATTTATGAGGTCCCATTTATCAATTCTTGATCTTAGAGCATAAGCTATAGGTGATCTGTTCAGGAACTTTCCCCCTGTGCCCATTTCCTCAAGGGTCTTTACCAGTTTCTTTTCTATTAGTTTCAGCGTGTCTGGTTTTACATGGAGGTCCTTGATCCACTTGGAGTGAAGTTTAGTACATGGAGATAAGATGGATCAATTCGCATTCTTCTGCATGCTGACCTTGAATTGAACCAGCACCATTTGTTGAAAAAGCTATCTTTTTTCCACTGGATGTTTTCAGCTCCTTTGTCAAAGATCAAGAGACCATAGGTATGTGGATTCATTTCTGGATCTTCAATTCTATTCCATTGGTCCACTTGTCTGTCACTGTGCCAATACCATGCAGTTTTTAACACTATTGCTCTGTAGTATTGCTTGAAGTCAGGTATACTGATTGCCCCAGAATTTCTTTTGTTGTTGAGAATAGTTTTAGCTATCCTGGGTTTTTTGTTATTCCAGATGAATTTGAGAATTGCTTTTTCTAACTCTGTGAAGAACTGAGTTGGGATTTTGATGGGGGATTGCATTGAATCTGTAGATCGCTTTTGGCAAGATGGCCATTTTAACAATATTAATCCTGCCGATCCAGGAGCATGGCAGATTTTTCCATTTTCTGAGGTCTTCTTCAATTTCCTTCTTCAGAGACCTATAGTTCTTTTCGCATAGATCTTTCACTTGGTTGGTTAGAGTCACACCAAGATACTTTATATTGTTTGTAGCTAATGTGAAGGGTGTCATTTCCCTAACTTCTTCCTCAGCCTGCTTATCCTTTGAGTATAGGAAGGCAACTGATTTGCTTGAGTTGAATTTATAACCAGCCACTTTGCTGAAGTTGTTTATCAGCTGTAGGAGTTCTCTGGTGGAGGTTTTCGGGTCACTTAAGTAGACTATCATGTCATCTGCAAATAGTGATAATTTGACTTCTTAATTTCCAATTTGTATCCCCTTGACCTCATTATGTTGTCTAATTGATCTAGCTAGAACTTCAAGTACTATATTGAAAAGATATGGAGAGAGAGAGTACAGCCTTGTCTAGTCCCTGATTTTAGTGGGATTGCTTCAAGTTTCTCTCCATTTAGTTTGATGTTGGCTACTGGTTTGCTGTATATTGCTTTAACGATGTTTAGGTATGAGCCTTGAATTCTTGTTCTTTCCAAGACTTTTAGCATGAAAGGATGCTGAATTTTGTCAAATGCTTTTTCTGCATCTAATGAGATGATCATATTGTTTTTTTCTTTGAGTTTGTTTATGTAGTGCATAACATTGATGGATTTCCTTATATTGAACCATCCCTGAATCCCTGGGATGAAGCCTACTTGATCATGGTGGATGACCGTTTTGATGTGTTCTTGGATTCGGTTGGCAAGCAGTATTTTTGCATCAATATTCATAAGAGAAATAGGCCTGAAGTTCTCTTTCTTTGTTGGATCTTTGTGTGGTTTTTGTATCAGCGTAATTGTGGCTTCATAGATGAGTTGGGTTGAGTTCCTTCCGTTCCTATTTTGTGGAATAGTTTGAAGAGTATTGGTGTTAGGTCTTCTATGAAGGTCTGATAGAATTCTGCACTGAAGCCATCTGGTCCTGTGCTTTTTTTGGTTGGGAGACTTTCTATGACGCTTTTTATTTCTTCCGGTGTTATGGGACTGTTTAGATGATCTATTTGATCCTGATTTAGTTTTGGTGTAGGATATCTATCTAGGAAACTGTCCATTTCCTCCAGATTCTCCAATTGTCTTGAGTATAGGCTTTTGTAGTAGGATCTAATGATTTTTTGAATTTCCTCAGTTTCTGTTGTTATATCTCCCTTTTCATTTCTAAGTTTGTTAATCTGGATACTGTCTCTGTGCCCTTTGGTTAGTCTGGCTGAGGGTTTATCTATCTTGTTGATTTTCTCAAAGAACCAGCTCCTGGTTTTGTTGATTCTTTGTATGGTTCTCTTTGTTTCTACTTGATTCATTTTGGCCCTGAGTTTGATGATTTCCTGCCTTCTACTTCTCCTGGGTGAAATAGCTTCTTTTTGTTCCAGGGCGTTCAGGTGTGTCATTAAGCTGTTAGGTATGCACTCTCCATTTTCTTTTTGGAGGCACTCGGGGCTATGAGTTTTCCTCTTAGCACTACTTTCATTGTGTCCCATAGATTTGGGTATGTTGTGTCTTCATTTTCATTAAGTTCTAAGAAGTTTTTAATTTCTTTATTTCTTCCTTGACCAAGGTATCATTGAGTAGAATATTGTTTCATTTCCATGTGTATGTGGGTTTTCTGTTGTTTTTGTTGCTATTGAAGACCACTTTTACTCCATAGTGATCTGATAGGAGGCATGGGATTAGTTCGATCTTATATTTGTTGAGGTCTGTCTTGTGACCAATTATATGGTCGATTTTGGAGAAGGTACCATGAGGTGCTGAGAAAAAGGTATATTCTTTTGCTTTAGGATAGAATGTTATATATATATATATATATATATATATATGTATATATATATATATATATATATATATATATGTATATATGTATATATGTTAAATCTAATTGGTCCAAAGCTTCAATTAGTTTCACTGTGTCCCTGTTCAGTTTCTGTTTTCCTGATCGGTCCATTGAAGAAGGTGCAGTGTTGAAGTCACCCACAATTATTGTGTTAGGTGCAATGTGTGCTTTGAGCTTTACTAATGTTTCTTTTATGAATGAAGGTGCCCTTGCATTTGGAGCATAGATGTTCAGGATTGAGAGTTCTTCTTGTTGTATTTTTCCTTTGACTAGCACGAAGTGTCCCTCAGAGTCTCTTTTGATGACTTTAGGTTGAAAGTCAATTTTATCTGATATTAAAATGGCTACACCAGCTTCTTTCCTGAGACCATTTGCTTGAAAAATTGTCTTCCAGCCTTTTACAGTAAGGTAGTGTTTGTCTTTGACCCTGAGGTGTGTTTCCTGTAAGCAACAAAATGTAGGGTCCTGTTTATGTATCCAGTCAGTTAGTCTGTGTCTTTTTATTGGGGCATTAAGTCCATTGATATTAATAGATATTAAGAAATAGTGATTATTACTTCCTGTCATTTTTGATATTATTTTTTAAATTTGATTTGTTAACGTTTTTTGGGTTTAATGAAAGAAAGTTTCTATCTTGCTTTTTCCAGGGTGAAGTTTCCTTCCTTGTATTGGGGTTTTCCTCCTATTATTCTTTGTAGGGCTGGGTTTGTGGATAGATATTGGGTAAACTTGGTTTTGTCATGGAATATCTTAGTTTCTCTATCTATGGTGATTGAGAGTTTTGCTGGGTATAGTAGTTTTGGCTGGCATTTGTGTTCTCTTAGAGTCTGCATGAGATCTGCCCAGGATCTTCTAGCTTTTATAGTCTCAGGTGAGAAGTCTGGTGTAATTCTGACAGGTCTTCTTTATATGTTACTTGGCCTTTTTCTCTTACTGCCTTTAATATTCTTTGTTTGTTTAGTACATTTGGTATTTTGGTTATTATGTGACGGGAGGTAGTTCTGTTCTGGTCCAGTCTGTTTGGAGTTCTGTAGGCTTCTTGTATATTCATGGGCATATCTCTCTTTAGGTTAGGGAAGTTTTCTTCCATAATTTTATTGAAGATATTTGCTGGCCCTTTAAGTTGTAAATCTTCACTCTCATCTATGCCTATAATCCTAAGGTTTGGTCTTCTCATTGTGTCCTGGATTTCCTGGATGTTTTGGGTTACAACCTTTTTGCATTTTGCATTTTCTTTAACTGTTGAGTCCATGGTTTCTATGGTATCTTCAGCATCTGAGATTCTTTCTTCTATCTCTTGTATACTGTTGTTGATATTTGCATCTATGTCCCCTGATTTCTTCCCAAGGTTCTCTATCTCCAAAGTTCTCTCTTTTTGAGTTTTCTTAGTTGTTTCTACTTCTGAATTTAGATCCTGGATGGTTTTGCTTAACTCCTTCACTTTCTTGTTTGTGTTTTCCTATAATTCTTTAAGAGATTTTTGTGTTTCCTCTTTCATGACCTCAGCCTGTTGACCAAAGTTCTCCGGTATTTCTTTAAGTGATTTTTGTGTTTCCTCCTTATTGGCTTTTGTATTCTCCTGAATATCTTTCAATGATTTTTGTGTTTCCCTTGTAAGGGCTTCTAACTTTTGGTCCATTTGCTCCTGAATTTCTTTAAGAATGTCCTTCATGTGTTCCTCTACCAGCATCATGACCAGTGATTTTAAATCCAAATCTTGTTTTTCTGGCGTGATGGGATATCCAGGACATGCTGTTAAAGGAGAATTGGGTTCAGATGCTGCCATATTGCCTTGATTTCTGTTAGTGACGTTCCTGTTTTTGCCTTTTACCATCTAGTTCTCACTGGTGTTAGTTGGTCTTGTCAATGCTGGACTCACCAGTGCAAGCTGCCTCTTCCCAGGTGGCCTCTGGTGCACAGCTGACCTCCTGCACTGCCTGGAGACAGGGTGCTGTATCTCAGACTGTTCAGATCCCAAAGCAGACAGCCAAAGGCTCCCACCAGGGCCTTCTGACTCCTCCCAGCCAGTCTTCCGGGTGCCCCTCAGGCCTCCCGCAGGACCTGGAGATGTGGTGTTGCAGCCCAGGCTGTTCTGTATACCGAAGCAGAGATCTGAAGGCTCCCGCCAGAGATCTCAGGACTAGAACCTAAGCTCTGTGTTGCTGGAGCAAGCTGTACGCTCCCAGTCTGCCTCTGGGTGCACACCGGGCCTCCTGCACCTCCTAGAGACAGAGTGCTGTGGCCCAGGCCGTTCAGATCCAGAAGCAGACACCTGAAGGCTCCCCCCAGGGCCCGCTGGACTCACCAGAGCACTAGATATTTTTTACAACACTTAAGTCTGACTCCAGAGAAATTAGTTAATAATCTCTGAGGAATTATTTGATCATTTACATAAGACAGACAATAAAGAGCCTATCTCACGTGGCAGTTGTGAGATTAGATGATTTCTACACTTAAAATACTGAGAAAAATCCTGACAATATAATAACCAAAAAGTAGGAAATCAATTTTCACTATTATTGCAAACTACAAATGTTCAGCTTGTTATAAATTAAATTTTATTTTATGTTCATATTATATATGTTCAGAATTTATTTCTGTTTAGGAAATGAACTCAAAAGTTTTACCCAGGCACTTCCATTGCTTGAGTACGATTTTGCTAAAAATAACATAGATTTGTATGCCTTTGTTTATGTGTAAGTGCATGCTCATCACAGCATGCTTGCAGAAGCCAGAGGACAACTATCATGAATAGATTCTTTCCTTCCTCCAGTATGGGAGCTGAGACCCAACCAGGCTGTTAGGCTCAGTGACAAGTGCCTTTATCCAAAGATCCATGTCACTGGCTCCTGTCTTTATTAAATTTAAAGAGTAAGTGTATTTTTCAAGTTTGAAAAAAAACCTTTTGTTATGGTGACTTAAGTATATTTGTAGGCATCTTGTGAGTGTGTTCCAAGTGTGTGCATGGACCCACAAAGGTTAGAGGAGGGTGCTGGATTCCCCTCGAAATGAAATTACTCACAGAAACAGCTGTCTGATCAGAGTTTGTGAAATGAAATCAGATCCTCTGGAAAATCGGAAGATAATCTTAGCTGCTGAGTTTTCTCTCCATCCTGTAAAATATTTACATGTTTTGCAAGCTTTACAAACATTTGAATTGATTGCAGTTGATCGATTTCTAGAATAACTTGATATGCTAAGGGGTTTTGCTATTTTCCTTGGAAATAAATACAGTGTCTTCTGCTACACTGTATTTATTTAAAGTTGTGTTCAATGTAATAATCAAAGATTATTTTTTAAGTCAGCAGCTACATTTTCTGGGCAAGGCCATTACTATTAGATTTCAAAAAACATAAGTAAACCGTGAAACAGCATACTCAGCCAGTATTTTTGAAAAAAAGAGAAAAATCCCATCCCAAGGGAGAGGACGAAGCACTTACATAGCTGGGTACATGAAAGCTGCAAAGCAGGGAGGGGCCAGGGTTAAATGGAACCTGACAGTAAGTGCTGTCCCTGTCAATCAAGCACAAGCAGTCTGAGGTACATGGGCATTTTTGATATAATTAGGCTCCAAATTTAGAATAGAAGATGAGGCTAATCAGCCACGTGACTGACTCACACTATACGTCAAATGATCAAAATCTGACACACTACACATAAGATTGTCTTATTCTAAAGACCAGTACCTAGGAGGCACAGCATATCAAAAATATAAGCGATTGGAAACCATCACTTCTTTGTCTCATATCTTTCTGTTTCCCTTTTTATCTCAATCCAGATTATCTCCACATTTTAACACATGTGCCTTTTAGCTGTGAAAATTTCCCATGGGAGCTAAGTTACAAATTAGCACTAGTTTGGGTAAAGGTCTCCTAATTAACTGATCAAGGCTGTCAGGTCTAGGGATGAAGTCAACTGCCATGATGTTCCTAACACTTGAGGTGCTCACTCATCTTCCTCCCTCCTGCCTGTGATTTCTGTCTGATGCATTCAGAGGCCTTTTAAGCCAATTCAGCTATTGTAAAGGAAGCTTTGTGCAACCCAGCCTTTCTCTCCTAAATGTTTGCTGTCAGCAAGCCAAAAGTACATTTAAAAATCTTCTGTAAGCTTCATCTGAGTGAGAATCGAGGTTTATAATAAGTCTATTTGCATATAAATTATGCCTAGGCTATAAGAAGTAGAAGCTGAGAAATGCTATTATTTGGAAAGAAAATAGAGGGCAATCTCTCATATAAAGGTTTTTTTTTTTCTTTTTTCTTTTTCTTAAGTTTATGGGACTGAACTGTTTGCATTTCTTATGGCAAAACCAGCTGCCAGTTTGGGGAGTGGGGCAACTTGGCAAACTTCAGTATTCCCAGTCAAGAGCATCCATGACATTTAATTGAAGATCAGCTCTCTGTGGGAGTGCATAAAAGTTATCTGCATGGCATTATCACAAAGTAAAAGGCTTTCTTTGTTCTGAATAATAGAAGATATTCAAAATATTATGGTGTCACCGTTCTATGTGCAGAGCCTTGCATACAATTAAAAGTCAATAAAAATGCTTCCAAGAACTGTCCCAGTTGCTTCCAGCAAAGACTCTTTTCACAGACATTATATGTATCAGAGTAGTAACTGTAGTGTACTAATTAATACACAAAGCTGAATATTTCTGACATAAAATTGGCTTTGCATAATCAACAGTAAAATATTTGCAATGTCACACATGAATTATAAATCATGGAAAAGATAAAAAGTGTATACCCATACCCCAGCAAGACCTAAGGAAACAATACATTCGAGCTGTTTTTCTTTATGTAAACATGAGAAAACTACAGCTTGCCAATGTATGAAAACAACATGAGAACATCAGTTGTAACTTTTTCCTAGTAAGGAAAAAGAGCAAAGATGAAAAAAAAAAAGAAGAGAGGAAGATACAGAGGGAGAGAAGGAGAGAGGTATGGAAGGGAAATTAGAACTAATAGATATATTCCTAATAAGGATATAAAGATATATTCCTAATAAGGAAATAAAGAAATTGACAAATAATTGATAGGAAATATGCTGGAAACCTCAGAATTTATAAAAGCAAACAAAAAAGTGTCACATTAACAGCAAAGGTTTAAATAAAAACGTTTCTATTACATGGAAACAGCAAAAGATATTGTTAAAAACTAGGTGTTTTATTTGTTCACTGCATAATCAAATTCCATTAACTGCTTCAAGTAACCCTAAGGGTACCCATACAAATGAAATTTGACAGATGGATATTTTTGTAGAATTTGGGAAACTAAAATTTGTACATCATACCATTGATATAGATTCAGAATTTCAAATAGGCTTCTGCTTTGAATTCTGAAAAGATTAATTCTGTAATTGCATTTGTTGGACGAGAAGACAATTATGGGGATACCAGCACAAATTAAGACTGATAATGCCCTTGCATTTGTTTCCACTAAAATATTTTTTGGCTTATTATAACAAATTATATTACAGGCATATCATTCAATCCAACAGGTGAAACTGTAATAGAAATGTATAATCATACTTTAAAGGAGATGATTAATAAACAAAAATGGGGAATAAGAACTCCCAGCAATAGATGAATAATGTTTTATTAGCTTTAAATTTTTTGAATGCTGACACAGAAACAATAGCTATTCAAAGACTCTGGATTGTAAGGGGGTGTGGAGAACTGCTGAATTAGAACAACATGTATACTTTAAAGACATTTTAACATCAGAATGGATGTCAGGGAATGTATTATATTGGGGAGGAGGTTTTCCGATATTTCCACAGGTGATGAAAGATTATGGGTTTCATCAAAATTGATGAAGATACCAACTGAATAAGTGAAGCTTCCACAAGAAAGACATGACTCAAGAAAGTAAGAGACACAGGAAGATAGCAATGTGGACACACAGATCTTCATGGCGTGTGGACAGCCTAACAAATCAGCTGATAAAGGAGAGGCAATGATTTGTGAGAAAGGACAAAGCTTGATGCTGAATCTGACATTTGCTTAAGAACATTTTGCTGATCTGGACTGCAATTATGGAGAATCATCATAATATTGGCTGAGTGGATCTTCTTAATGACATCTGCATTGTTAAGTGTATAGGATTGTCAACTGTTTCTGTTGTAATAGTTAAGCAGTGTGCAATTCTTAGCTCAAACAGAAAGTGGGAAGTTATAGAAGAATTTTAATCCATGATATGGCTGCTCTGGCAAGGGATTACATCCAAATGCCTAGGTCTCTGTGATCTGGCTGGAATGACACATCTTTACTCTTTCTGGATAGAATACAGAAATGCCCTTAGTACACACCTTTAATGCCATAAAATGTAGGTAAAGTTAAAGAAGGAAGCAGCCATGTTTGAAAGTGATGTCTAATTGAGGTGCAGACAGTGATGAATCAGAGAAAGATTTGACAGAATGAGTCAGATAGGATATGCCCAATTCTCACAAAAACAGCATGAGTAAGAGGTGACTTAAGAGGGAGTGCAGAGAGAGAAATGGACAGCAATTCTGCGAGTGCAGTTTAGTTGAATTTATGCAGTTCAGTTCAGTTTATGAAGTCAGTACAGAAAGAACTAGAAAGTGTGAGCTTATTTGGCAGTATGCCTCTAAGATAACTTTTACATCTGGCGAGTAAAAGTTACTTTTCCACAAGATTCCTTAAGAAGCCATATTTTCTTTTTTAGTTTCTACAATAATACTTTATTTGAATTAATCAATGTCCAGATCTAAGCTCCTAGAAGCTTAGTATAACAAACATTTCAAGTGTCCACATCTTAATATCTTTAAGCATGCTCTACTGCTGGTTTAATATACTCAACATTTTGTATCCATTGTCAAATAATTTATTATTATCATATTTTCTTTTTTACTTTTAACTATTCATTAATTATTTTGAACATGTTTATTGGAAACACCTAAACATTACATTTGAGTGTCGGTGAGATGACTCAGTGGGTAAAGACATACAATTTCAACCATGATTTTATCCTAAGAGTTCACATGTTGGAGAAGAGAACTAACTCCCACAAGTTATCATGAGAGCTTTATATATACACTGTGGGATATATACTATATAACGTATATACTAACCTTGACACACAAGCAAAATCCATAAGTATATGTAATAAACTGTGATGTTCATATAAAATTTTTAGTAATGTGTACATGTATGTAATATACTGATAAAAATTATATACTGCATGTGTCCTTATTTCATGCTGGGGAATCCTCTGGGTATATGCCCAGGAGAGGTATAGCAGGGTCCTCCAGAAGTGTCATGCCCAGTTTTCTTAGGAACCGCCAGACTGATTTCCATAGTGGCTGTACCATCTTGCAATCCTACCAGCAGTGAAGGAGTGTTCCTCTTAATCCACATCCTCACCAACACCTGCTGTCTCCTGAGTTTTCAACCTTAGCCATTCTGACTTGTGTGAGGTGAAATCTCAGGGTTGTTTTGATTTGCATTTCCCTACTGGCTAATGATGTTGAGCATTTCTTAAGGTGCTTCTTGGCCATCCGAATTTCTTCAGGTGAAAATTCTTTGTTTAGGTCTGTACCCTATTTTTTAATAGGGTTATTTGGTTCCCTGGGGTCTAACTTGAGTTCTTTGTATACATTGGATATTAGCCTTCTATCCGATGTAGGGTTGGTGAAGATCTTTTCCCAATTTGTTGGTTGCTGTTTTGTCCTTTTGACAGTGTCCTTTGCCTTACACAAACTTTGTAATTTTGTAAGATCCCATTTGTCAATTCTTGATCTTAGAGCATAAGCTATTGGTATTCTGTTCAGGAACTTTTCCCCTGTGCCTATGTCCTCAAGGGTTTTCCCCAGTTTCTTTTCTGTTAGTTTCAGTGTGACTGGATTTATGTGGAGGTCCTTGATCCACTTGGTGTTGAGCTTTGTACAAGGAGATAAGAATGGATCAATTCCCATTCTCCTGCATGCTCCACTATGTTCATAGCAGCCTTATTTATAATAGCCAGAAGCTGGAAAGAACCCAGATATCCCTTAACGGAGGAATGGATACAGAAAATGTGGTATATATACACAATGGAGTACTATTCAGCAATTAAAAACAATGAATTCATGAATTTTTTAGGCAAATGGATGAACTGGAAAATATCATCCTAAGCGAGGTAACACAATCACAAAAGAATACACATGGAATACAATCATTGATAAGTGGATAATAATTAGCCCTGAAGCTCTGAACACTGAAGATACAATTAGCATATCAAATGATTCCCATGAAGAAGGAAGAAGAGGGCCCTAATCCTGAAAAGGCTTGATCCAGCATTGTAGGGGAGTACCAGGACAGAGAAAAGTAAGGGGGAAAGATAGGAGAATGGATGGAGAGAAGAGGACTTATGGGACATATGGGGGGGAGGGAACTGGGAAAGGGGAAAGCTTTTAGAATGTAAACAAAGAATATAGAAAATAAATAAAAAATTATATACTGCTTATGTATTCCTTTTTACTTAAATTTAAACTTTTCTATTAATTCAAATTACTAAGCAGAAACTACATTTTCTTAAGTGTTTGTTTAACTATGTGAGTTTTACTCTTTTATTTACCAAACATGCTTATTTTTATAATCACTTTAAGTGTTTTTGATTAATATTTGCTGTAATACACAAACTTAGATAAATTCACTAAAGTTTTAAGCTGCATTTGCATATTTAATGCATTTGGTTTTCCTATTAAGTACTCCAATAAATCTTCTCAAGCATTTAAATAATACTTGTGAATCTAATAAATTAAACTTATAAATATGTTTACTCTTAAGTTGAGCTGAGTGTTCTTGTAAAGTTTATGACTTTAGTAAGGTTTTAATAGTGATTATGCACTATTAAATATATTAAAATAAAATTTGATGGTAAAGGTTGCTTTTAACTTATGACTTTTCTCAAGCATTGTAAATCTTAATGCTACTAATATGAACAAAATATTTTTGAAAACTAAAGGATTTATTTAACCACAAGCAAATAAGAGTCTCCAATTAGAAATATTTGTCCTAAAGAGACATTATAATTTGCAGCTATATTCATACAATTTACATTCTTTTACAGCATTTAAGACTTTTAAGAGGGATGCATATTTAATATTTATCGTACTAATGAAAAAAGAAGGTCTCATAAGATAGCACCTAATGTAAAAGTGAACTTAAATATACTTAATTACTATCATTATTCCTATGCAAATATCACATATTTGTAGTTAATAAATAATACATTTGCAAGGAATAGTCTTGTGCTCCTGTCATGTGGAGAATAACATGCTTTTTTATATTTGTTTGTATCTTTATCTCTAGTACTTCTGAATATATTAGGTATCAAAACATGAATGAATAAATAGGAAAATGCAAATGTAATTAGGTCGTGAGATGTAGGATATGATAGCCCATTTTCAGTTACTGTATCATAATTTTAGAAAATGAGTAATTTGTAAAAGAAGGAGATTTCATAGCTCCAAAATTCTGGAAGTCCCAAAGCAAGTATGTGGCGGAAAGTTTTATGCCAACTTAATATTAGCCGAAAGGAGGGAAGCTCAATTGAGAAATGTCACTATAAGATGGGGCTGCCGGTAAGTATGTAGGTCAGTTTTTATATTGGTGATTGATGGGGGGAGGGCTCAATACATTTTGCTTGGAGCCACCCTTGAGTGGTGGACCTGGGTTCTATTAAGAAAGCTGGCTAAGCAAGCCATATGTAGCAAGCCAGTAAGCAGTAATCGACTCTAGCCTCTGAATGGGCTTCTGCTTCCAGGTTCCCGCCCTGTTTGCGTTCCTGTATGACTTCCTTTAGGGATGAACAGAGATGTGGAAGTGTAAGCAGAGCAAAACATTTCCTCTCCAACTTACTTTTGGTTGTAGTGTTTCATCACAGCAATTGAAATGTTTAGTACGGTCGAAGTGTCCTTTGATTTACAAAAACCTCACCAAAACAGCAAAAGGAGCAAGAGAATGAGTGTAGAAGAGATTACCCAGTAGGCAAAGCAAGCAGTGAGCGGAAGCCAGGAAAGCAAGTCAGAGACAAGCACTGACCCATCTATGAGCCCCAAGCTATGGTCGGCCACCTGACACACGCTCAACAGGAGCTTCTAGGAGGACAACACAAAGCAAAGCAAGATACTTGGGAATGTTGTGGATTTGCTTAGAAAGGTATGTTATTAAAAGGAACAACTCTACTGCCTGGTTGAAGAGAAGGAGATAAAGGAAAAGTATATGACATGGAACAGACTCGGGCCACTGTCACCGACTCGCAAAGAGAAAGGAGCAAAATCAAAAATTACACAGGTACCCTGGAAATGAGGGTCAAACTTCGTCCCATATCTTGCATCACATACACAGGAAGAATTTTCCTAATAAACTGGAAAGTTGAGGACAGGGATATTCTTGAGTCTCGAGAAATACATTGAGATACATCAAATTTTGATCTCAGTACAGAGATGCTTGCGTAGGGACTCTGAAGTCCGCAATTATATATATGATAATAATCACCTTGTTTATTTTAAGCGAGAAAACTTTAGATTATTTATTACGTAAGAGACAAAAATTAATACCAGTTCCAAATATATTCTGAAAATAGAGTTTTAGCTGATATATGGGGCATATACCAAAATAGAAAGTAATGCTGAGAAAGCTAAAAGCAGAAATCTCAGTTGTAGTTTTCTTCCCATGTAATACTGTTTCCATGAACATTTTTTTTATCGTGACAACTACAAATAATTTAATCTCTATAAAGAATACCTCTATATACAAACACTGAAACATTCATGTGTGGGGGTATGATTCAAATTAAATGTATACAAACCTCAGACTTCCTCTTTTTATACTATTTTTTAAAATGAGGTTCACTTAATATAATAGTGCCTTAGTTAGGATTTCTATGGCTGGGATTAAACACCATGACTCAATGAAGCATGAGAGAGAGATGATTTATTTCAAACTCATTATTCCATATCATTGTCCATGATTGAGGTCAGAGAGGAACTCCAGGTAGGAACCTGGAGAAGACAATAGCCTGGGTTTACCCACATCAATCAGTAATAAAGAAAATGGCTCTCACGCTTGCTCACAATCTAATCTCATGGTAGCATTTTCTCAACTCAAATGATTAATTCTAGCCTGAGCGAAGTTGATATAAAAACTCATCACCACACATGGTTTATTTTAACATTATCATAATTACACATTATTAAAACAGCAGCTGACTGGGTTATCAATATCTCCATGAGTTTCATTGTCACAATATCTAGAACTTTAGGAGTGGTTTAGAAGTCTTTCCTGATTAGCATTCCCAAAAGGGTACCATCTGCTGGCTCCTCTATGTAATTTTCAACTAAACACTGTTCAGGAAAAAAATAAAGACCTAACCAAATATACTTAAAGAATGAAAACTTTGTTTTGGTTCACAGTTTAAAAGACACACCTGCAGGAGCAGGAACCATGGCAGGTCACATTGTTCTGTAGGGAAGACAGTAAGCAGAAGTGTGCCACAGAGTATCACACCAAGCTTGCCCTCAGTGACTTACCTTCTCCAATAAGGTACTATGTTCTAAAGTTGCCACAAACTTGCCAAACAGTACCACCAGCTGGGGCTTGCTGTAAAAGTTATGGGTCTCTTGTGCATATTTTAGATCCAAATCACAACAAGTACCTTTCGTTATCTTTCTGTTATTTAACTTTTTAAATTTACGATTTGCTTTGGTCATGATCCTATAACAAAATGCTTAAGACTGGGTACTGATACTTTATGAAGAAGAGAAATTGAATTCTGACAGTTATAGATCTTGGAGATCAGAGATCAAATCACTAATGGGTTTCTTGTATAGTAAGTACACAGATTGGGCTTGCAAGATAGTATTTGTGTCCTTCAGAAAAGGCAATGCTCTAATGTTATAAGGAATTCAAATGTAAAGTTTCAGTTACTTTGTATAGAGCTCAAACCTATCCATTGAAATCTTCATCCTTAGGAACTAACTTTTGACACAGTTGCCTTAAAATAGTTTGACAGGATAGAAAATCATTCAAGCTTTAAATACTATATGAGTAACTCTACCTCATGCTTCCAGAACAGCAAATGTACTAGACAGGTGAAGGGAATTTAGCTGTTAAGACTAAGTATATTAAAATAATTTAGATCAAAATGATAAACTACAGAAACATCTTGAATTATAGAAAAACAAAGAAAAATTTTTATTAAAAGAATGCTCAAACCCAAGTAATTATATTCATGATGTGTAACGATTTGTTCTGGTAATAATTTCAGTTACATAGGACAGGTTTATACTGAAGTTTATCTCTTTGTTGTTATATAGCAATAAAGGCATTGAAAGGAAGGTGTTATTTCGTTTTTGCTGACTTTGCAAAGTTACTACTGAGCTGCAAATTTTATAGATGTTAAGAAGAGTGATGTTTGCATAAAAACAAAGTTATTGCCCCTTGTGTATAACAATAGTGGAACTACAATTCCTACAATGAAATTCAGCACCAGTTCTACAACACCTACACATGAAGGGAAGTGAAGGGGAATGAGAACACCCCAAGTTTGGAGGCTATGAATATCAGTTACAATGCTATGAACCTTTCCTAGAGGCAGGCTGTTTCCCCCGCTATAACCTACTATAAAAAATTTGAACTATCAAAATAGTAGAAATAAATTACATATGGTAGTTAAGGCCAGAAGTTCAAAGTAAAGATGCCAACAGGCCAATGCTTTCATAGGGAATCAAGGACTCCACAAAAATCACACACCCTTTGTTTTTTGTGGCACCAGATTTTCCTTGGCTTTCAGCTGAGTCAATCCAGTCTCTGTTTCTGTGGTTGCATTACCCTTTCTTCAGTCTGCCACATCTTTAACTGCATTACTCTTCTAAGGACACTCATTGAAATTAGGACACACCTGAAGACACAAGAATAATTGTATTTCAAGATTATATTTTTTATGTTTTTTATTGGATATGTTCTTTATTTACATTTCAAATATTATCTCCTTTCCCAGTTGATGCCATAGATATTAGGACCATCAAGAAAGAGGAATATTGAAGGTTCCACATTTTGATAGAGATAACCATGTAACCAAGGACAGGTTCTGCAGTAGTCACTTAAAAGGTGTATAATCTACTGTGGTTGTGTTTAAACATCTTATAGCCAACTCTTCTCTATTTCCACATTTCTGGGAGTGAGATGATGATCCCTACTGCTCACAAGTATGGGTCTCAAAAGGACAGTAATCTAGTATTCTTAGATAGTAAATCTGATAATTGTTACATATTGGTAATAAAATGTACTTAACTCAGGTATGTAGACTGGTCGCAAACTAAAAGATGGCTTCTGGCAGTCTAACTCACTGAGAATGCCTGCTGTTTGAAATTGCCTTAAAGCACAAATCTAACTTCCTTGTTTGACTAGCTGCTAACAGGATTCCTATTTGACTCTGCTAGGAATCACTGAGCATTGGGTATAGAATGCAGATGGGTAGCTATCTAAAGAATTTGACAAAAAGTTTGCATGAGATATGTAGAAAACAGAGTTATTCTTTTTATTTCCAATACCTATCTGGACTAGCTTAGAATGTCCATGAAGTCACAGGAAGAAATGACAGGATCATCACCTACCAGAAAATCAATTGGGAAATTGTTTATGGCAGCCAACCTCAATGCTTTCTTCTTGATAAATTTCGAGGAGTTTTTCTGAAAACAAACAAATAAATAATGCTTCTCACTACTCCATCATTTTATATTTAAGGCGGTGGTTATCCTTGCATTATGCTTTCCCGTTCTGAAACATCAATGTCACTTTTCAGCAGTAGTTAATTTACCTCTATTTCCAATAGTTTATATCCCTTGCATCAAAATATTCAGTAACATCAGTGGCTTGAGGGGCACAGAAATTTTCATTAAGTATATATGAACCCATCACCTCAATTATATCTCACCTTAGTTAAAGTCAATTTGTAGGTTAAGTGTAAATCATTATAAAATTAAAGGTGGAAATATATATTTCTTTTCTAAGCTATAAAAGTTAGATCATTAATTTCATATGGTACAGTGCTTGAAAAGACTGAAAGTAAGAATGTGGACATTCCATCTTTCTCACCAACATTTTCAACATTACAGTGAAATTGTTATTTTATTCATTAACATCCCCCAAATTCATCTGGGAATGCTAAAATATAACCACATTCCCATTCTGCAGTAGAACCCAAACTGCTCTGTCTGAGACAAAGCTGCCTGGGGCTTCTACTTCGACCAGGATCAGGATCAGGTATGGGAGACAAGGTCCTGCACCAAAACTCTAATCCTAGGTTTTAGTTAGAAATTTAGCTGTCTTCATACTTGTCCACATATTTCATTCCCCAGCATGTAATAAGGACACATGTTCCACTATGTTCATAGCAGCCTTATTTATAATAGCCAGAAGCTGGAAAGAACCCAGATATCCCTCAATGGAGGAATGGATAGAAAATGTGGTATATATACACAATGGAGTACTATTCAGCAATTAAAAACAATGAATTCATGAATTTTTTAGGCAAATGGTTGGAACTGGAAAATATCATCCTAAGCAAGGTAACACAATCACAAAAGAATACACATGGGATGCAATCATTGATAAGTGGATATTAATTAGCCCTGAAGCTCTGAATACTGAAGATACAATTAGCATATCAAATGATTCCCATGAAGAAGGAAGAAGAGGGCCTTGATCCTGGAAAGGCTTGATCCAACATTGTAGGGGAGTACCAGGACAGAGAAAAGGGAGGGGGAATGATAGGAGAATGGATGGAGAAAAGAGGACTTATGGGACATATGGGGAAGGGGAAACTGGGAAAGGGGAAAGCATTTGGAATGTACACAAAGAATATAGAAAATAAAAATATATAATAAAAAAGAGAAAAACCAATTACTATAATTATTTTACTTATTCAGTATCATACAATTTTCACATCTTTCAAGGTCAGAAATGAAGTCGCCACAAGTAATGTGAATATCTGTAATTATAACTATATTCAGTTGACAGTGTATCTTGCCTTCAACACTAATCATTAGATACAGCTTGATAATCTGAATATATTTAAACTAATAAAACCAAGAAATATATATTTTAGCTTTTTCTCTGCCCTTTTGGATTAGCATTTAAAATAGGTTAGACCTCTTTGTAATTATAAAAACTACCATCTTAAGCCTTGTGTATGAATTATAGAATTAGACATATAGTGACTATGGGTTAATAACCTCATTGTGAACCTCTCAAAGCCTCAAAACTCTGTATAAAATGTTACTCAAAGGTGTAATACAATCCAGCCTGCATTTGCAGCTCTGTTCTAGGACTATTTATGTCTCTCAAGTAACAGGCCCTAAAATCCTGTGCTGCTGTAGAGACAATGTCACTTAATCTTTGATGTTAATGACGATACTCATCAGTATCAAAACTATGTCTATTTCTTCAAGAATGTTTCTATTTTGAAGAAAATTCTAGTTAGCATTTTTTTTTTTTTTGGATTTGGTTTTTTTTTCAAGACAGGATTTCTCTGTGTAGCCCTGGCTGTCCTGGAACTCACTCTGTAGATCAGGCTGGCCTCGAACTCAGAAATCCGCCTGCCTCTGCCTCCCAGATTGCTGGGATTACAGGCATGCACCACCACTGCCCGGCTAGCTTTTCTTATTGAATAAGAATATTAATAAAGGGAAAGAATTGCCCAAACTATGAGAATGACATCTGCATGGAATATCTCCAATTTAGTTGAACATATAATTTTTAGTATTTCTGACTAATGTCTTTGTCCTGCTTCTAGTCTCCTTCTTTATAAAGACACTGCCTGAATAAACTCCATGATTATCATACAGCATATATAGCTAACATTAATTTGAACTGAAGTAGAAATGCTCACTCAAAGGGTCTGTTAAGATCATTGGGCTTTGAAAATGTAACGCAGTATGAATGAAGTCATTATGAAATCTAAGCTAAGTTACACAGAATTTTTTACAAATAACATTAAATACTATGCTTGTTTTAATTTTGAATAGTATATAGTTAAAGTATTATGATATGTCATTTAATCTATACCACAGCTATATTTTAATGCCTTTAGAATAGTCCCAGACTACTAGAAGACATTAGAATTATCACTCAATGGTAATCGCACTTTAAAGGACTTGTTGGAAAAATATTAGATGTAAAATCTGTTTGAAACTTATTCATAGTACTACCCAATAAAATATCATTATCAAGTCAAAACATATAAAATAATTAATGGTGAATTGTTTTTCTTTGGGAATAGAGGTACTGTCATCATTCCAAATCCTCCAAATCCAGTAGTACCTGAAGTGTTCCAGTAGAAAGCAGGTGTTGAGTCCTTAATTTGTAATTAATAAAAGGCTTGCGTGTGATATTTAAACAGGTGCTCCACATTTTGAGAATATCTCAGAAGACTGATAAGTGTGGTATCAATAGAGGTGGTCAAGTTACTAAAATAATTTCATTAATTTCACTTATGAAACTGGCATGCTCCCTTTTTCTCTAATCTTGAAGTGTTTGGGGACACACTATCTTGTTTTTGGCATGGGCTAAAGTGCTGGTGACCTTAAGATCATGCCAACATTGCTCTTGGCTTTTAAACTTTTGGTGTGTTCCCAGTTTATAAACTGCAGAAGACAAACAACAAAAATGACATTTCACCAATCTGACTCACTTGCTCCCAAGAGCCTACAAGCATCAACTCTGAGTTTATGAGATGAATCAATTCCCTGAACTCCATTTCTCTGGAGTTATACACTAATATTTTTTGGAAGACCTGAAATCTGATGATATTCTTTAGCTGAAAAGAAAAATTCAAAATTTCGTAGATATGTTAACCCCCAGTTCCCATCACAAAGGGTGTATGCATATACACTAACAATTATATAACGAAAAAAATAGCATTGACATGTTTTAGAATTAAAAAGAAATAATTCCCAGAGATGTGCATTGTGCATTGTGCAATGCATTTTAAGGTTTATACTTAAACACATACCCAATTTTTAATAATATTCTCAACCCAAAATATGGGATCCTTATTAATCATAGAACCCTGGTGCGTTGAAATAGAGAAACCTTCTGTGAATGAATTGTTTCACTAAAATTCATCTCAATTAAAACTAAGAGAAAAGATATGCATAATTTTACATGTCACCTTTAGTCTGTCATGTCCAGCAAGAAACTCAATTAAATATCATTTCTGTGTGCAAGCAAAAGTGACTTTTGATGAGATTATCATTTGAATTGGTAAAATAAATAAAGTGTACCACACTCCCTAAAGTGACTGACACCTCTCCAATCAGAACTTGATATAAAAGCCCTGTAGTCAGTAAGAGGAAAGTCTTCCTTCATGACTTCATGGTAGAACACCACTCTTGCCCTTCCTGAATGTGAACCAAAATGTTAGTCTTTCTTATGTCTTTGATGTGATGGCTCTTTTGCTAAAACCTGTATGTATTAGTACTATACCACTAAACCACCTACTTCTTAGTCTTTCAGGCTTCTCCTCCTCTTTCCCAGTTTCTGCAGCTCATTGATGACAAATATTGGCCCATCTTAATCTCCTAATAGCTTGCTTTGAAAATATTATTTTTACCTACTTTTTAAAAATAAAATATAGGCTCTAATAGCATTGAACAATTTTCTGAATAACACTGTACAAAAATATGACACTATAGGTATTAAAATTTCCAGTATTTTAACTAATTTTTGCTATATTTATATTCTTAGCAGCAACAATCACAAGCCATTGACTTTTCCTGGAGCATTAAGACTCTATCCCTGATATCCTAATATGAATAAAATCTGACATATACAGGGCATTGTTTTCCAGATTCTCTTCTCAGTGACCTTTGTCCATGATGGACATTTTTGGAAGAATTTAATTCTTGAATCCATAATGTGCCTTCTCAAGTTCTTTATCTTGTTTTAAAACAATCATTCTGATTTGTTTATTTACTAGACTTCCCAGTGACTAATAAAAATGAGATGTGCTAATGAAGATAAAAAATAAATTTTTCAACATATAAAAATATTTAGTCATATATATATACATATGTTGATATATCTGCACAATCATTCACAAATAAAACAAAATAACAATGCTATATCAAATAATATGTATTCCTCTAACAAATATTCACCAAATGTCCATTATGTGTTAATTATTCTGGAGTTCATGAATGTAACAGAAAATAATACTTTGGTGCTTACATTCTGAAGGAGAAACAAAAGCAGTTTAGCAACAAATATACCATGATTTAGAAACCAAAACATGACCTCTTAAGAACTACATCAATTTTAATTAAATTCTTATATCATCTGACTGCATAAATTTTATAATCAAAACATTTGTACTATCTTCAGGATATTTTTAAGATATTGATACAATCTTATCATGTCTCAGTGTAATATATATAATCCTTTAACTTTTATTCAGAGATACCTGCACTCTGTGGTTAGTGAGTAGTCTGAGGCAATATATTCTTCATTAGTTCTTTTCTTGCTCCTCTACTAGTGCTAATGGATTGAAAAACTCAAACACTGGCCGTTGTCATAGTATTTTAGTGATAAAATTGTTTCTCAGGGAGACTTAACTTATGGAATCCAGATTCCAGACCCATGATTGAGAAAGGGAGACAAAGATGCTTTATTTCCAGGGATACAGTCTTTTTACACACAGCTTCACATTCTCGAGTGAAATAGCCTCCTATTTGTCTATGATGATTGACTGTGATGATGCCCAATTATGCTCTCTTATTCTCATTTGCATCACTAAGGGATGACTTCTATATTTACCATCAGAAATACTACAACCTGGCCAGGAGCAAAGACTAGCTTATGACATAATGTGGGACACAAAATACTGTCCTCTTTCCTTCTACTTCCTGGTTATAACATCTAAATTGCTTCATGGAAAAAAGGGTGTCTTTATTCTGTCTCTATCAGGTTTTCTCTATTAATTTATTACTTCAGAGTATTTAGAGACAACAAAGCATTTTCATGCAGAAAAGGCTTTCAATCAGAGATATTGATTATTATTATCTCATCATCATGATCATCACCATCACCATCATCATCATCATCATCATCATCATCATCATTATTTATTTAATCATTTTTATAGTACAGACTTTATGCCCCTCCTGGTCCACCCTCTGTCTGTTCCACATTCCACACCTCCTTCCCCTCCCCATGTCTCCAAAAGGATGTCTCCACCACCCCTACCCCAACAGATATCACCATTGCAATATTTGTTAAGGGTCGTGGTTATATCTATGAATATGTATATTTATCTGTAATTGTTTATCATACTCATACACATAGTCATAAGCTCATCATGTGTAGTTACTAAGATTTGGAACACAGAGTAGTAAAAAATTAAATATTTAAGATTCTCCAGCTCGAGCTAAATAGATGAATCACTGGTTAAGAGTGCTTGCTTCTCTAACCGCGAATGTGAGTTTGGTTCACAGCACTCACATTGGGCAGCTCACAAATAACAAATAACAAATAACAAATAACAAATAACAAATAACAAATAACAAATAACAAATAACAAGTAGCAAACAGCTGTAGCTGTAGCTCTAGCTCTCTGTCTTCTGACCTCTATACATGAGCCATAACATGTGGGTATGATCTCTTTCCCTTTCCATATCTCTCAATATTAGTAAATACATTTAAAAACATATTTATGTCTGATGAGCTTCTCCTAAGCTATTAGTATCTAAGAAGAACATAAGACATAATTATAACTCCAAATATCTTGTAATAATGATTTCTATTCTACCTTATTTGTGAACTTTGTAGTTTATAAAACACTTTCCTATATATTACTACATTACTGTTATAGCAAGCTCAAAAGGCTCCCTGCACTGATACTTTTGGAATTTGGGGTTATTTAAAATCATAGGAATATAATAAGAGTATGTTTTCATTTTAACCCCAAGTCTGGAATATGGGGTTACTTCAGATTGTCCCCAGCAGCTGAATATGATTTGCCTCATGCTCTGGCAGGGGTGTGGTTTTACCAGCTGCAGTTTCTGTGATTGTGTGACATTTGGGGTTCTGGAGACTTTTCAGAGGCTATATAAATAAATGCTAGTGCCCTGAGAGGTAGTGTGAGTTGGTTGTTAGTGGGCTGTTGGTTGGTTGATGGTTGGTTGTTGGGCGTTGTAGGTCACAATTTGTTAACTAGTCATGTTCAAAGAAAAAACAAGAAGAAGAAATTTGATACCCTGATGGTGAAGACCAACTTGTCCCAAGTAGCTTGATGACCCTAATCAGTAGAAAGTAGTCTAAGAATAATGTTGTCCCATCTCTGATCCCTGACTGTATCCCTTTAATTTCCTCTCTATCATTTTTTCTCTCTTATCTAGTGTTAGATATTATAAAGGAGAGATGAAAAACTGTGGAGAAAGGTGGAAGGAAGAAGAACCCACAAAGTAGTAAAACCAAAACTGAAAACAAAAGAAAAACAAACAAAAAACCAAATATATAAACCCAGTTATAGTTCCCTAAAGAGTCACATATGTTTATATAATACACATAAATACTCAAACGGATATAAAAAACATGTCATTCATAGATTGAGGATTGGTTTAAACATAGGACAAGTAGAAAATATGTAATAATAAATATCATATGCTAACCTCCAAATAGGACAAACTTCACAGGTAGAATATGTGCAGATTGCATGAGTCATGTACATGTCTTCATCATGAGTTTGACAGCTTTTTGACCACAAGAATACTAGAAACCTGTTTGCCATCTCACACTAATGAGTTGAGACTCACAATCCAGCACAATCATACTATTTTTGATATGGCTGGAAGCATGTGCACATAAGAACGAACTCCTCATATGGATATGCATATGTACACGTACTGGTTGCTTCTCTGTTTTGTTTTCCTTTATTTTTAACCACATATACATGTGTGTATGTTGGGCACCAGTTATGGATGTGAATAAACATTCCGCTTGTGGCCTCCTCCATCCACTTGGTCTGCTTGAACTTGGGTGGACAGAGATTCATGACAGGTGCCATTACCTGTTGAGCCATCCCACCAGTCAGTATGCTCTGTTAAGATTATAGTGTCGTTTCTGTAATTTTTGTCACTTATTTCCTTTTTTATTATTTATTTATTTATTTATTTATTTATTTATTTATTTATTTATTTATATTTTCTATATTCTTTGTTTACAATCCAAATGCTTTCCCCTTTCCTGGTTCCCCCTCCCCATCTGTCTCATAAGCCCTCTTCCCTCCGCCCATTTCACAATCACCCCTCTCCCATTTCCCTGTCCTGGTACTCCCCTACAATTTGTCACTTATTACCTAGTTGTGACAGTTTCACATGGTTGTTATAGACTGAAATCTTCCTTTCTTCACAGTTTACAATGTGAAATTTGTCTTGCCTTTAATATTGAATAGAAAAATAAGTGTGACAGTTTTATAAAGGACATGCACATATTCGTTCATAGGCCAAGTTAAATTTTTCATGTCAATGTGTGGTGTTACTATTGAATATATTCAATTACACTTTGTTTGAACTTTACTGTTCAGAACAAATTTTATCAATTTAGCAGATACTCTGAAAAGGAAATTTAAAAAGTTTGCAAGGGGCCGGGCAGTGGTGGCACACGCCTGTAATTCCAGCACTCTGGGAGACAGAGGCAGGTGGATTTCTGAGTTCAAGGCCAGCCTGGTCTACAGAGTGAGTTCCAGGACAGCCAGGGCTATACAGACAAACCCTGTCTCAAAAAAAAAAAAAAAAACAAATTTAACCCCCCCCAAAAACCAAAACAAAATAAAAAAACAAAAAAAACTTTGCAAGATGAGACTTAACATAAATAATTTGAAAAAATTTATAACTTACTCCATAAAAATGGGCATTATTGGTTGGTCAAAGTCAGAGTGATAACCCTTAGCATTATACTAGTCCTTTCAAAGGACTGGGTTTGTTTCTTGCAATTTGAGGGATGACACAAGAGATGTCAAATCAGAAGGGCTGATATAGGTATTCAATTTGGAAAGTGGGTTGAGTAAGAATTTACTTCTACATTCTAACATTCAGACATCTGTTTGGTGCATGAAAAGAATTCAGTAATCTTTAAAAATTAACCACCTCCAGCTGTTTTTCATAGTTTTGCTGACTGGCAGGTTTAGAGCCATGAAATTATGAAGACAATACCCATTATAGATAGATGGATAGATAGATAGATTGATAGATACATAGATAGATACATAGATAGATACATAGATAGATAGATACATAGTTACATAGATAGATAGATAGATAGATAGATAGATAGATAGATAGATAGATAGATGGATGGATGGATGGATAGATACATAGATAGATATATAGATAGATACATAGATAGATACATAGATAGATAGATAGAGAGATAGACAGATAGATAGATAGATAGATAGATACATAGATACATAGATACATAGTTACATAGATAGATAGATAGATAGATAGATAGATAGATAGATAGATAGATAGATAGAAGATAGGTAGAAAGAAAGAAAGAAAGAAAGAAAGAAAGAAAGAAAGAAAGAAAGAAAGAAAGAAAGAAAGAAGAGTGTAGGTATTTTCTCCTTGCCCTATCTTTTCACAAAATATTATTGCACTCTGAATGTTATGAGAACATAACTTTGTTGTCAGCTATAGCAGAAAAGAAAGCAGTGATGTGAAACAAGAGCATCATCATATTTTATATGTTTATACATTGGTAGGCAACACATCCATTTTCTTAGTGAAATATAGTTCAAAGTCAGGAACTTCTATGATTCAATATTATATTGTAGAGTTATAACTAGCTTAAATCCAAAGATCTCTGCAAACATTATTAGAAATTTCCTTTCATAGAAGAATTTTTTCAGTTCTTTATATTCTTATAAATAAATTTTTCAAAATAAATTTTATGTTTACACAGCTAAATACAATCTGCGTTTCTAAAATGCTATACAAATATAATCTCTTTTTGAATCTAGATAAATTTTGATAAGAAAAGTCTTATTAGGGCTAGCAAGATGTCTCAGCAGGTGAAGACACTTGGTGCCATTCCTGAAGACCTGAATTCAATCTTCAGGACCCATAATGTAGAAGAAGAAAATTGACTCTTACAAGTCATTCTCTGACATCTACATGAATATCGTGTTCATGAGTGTTAAGGCATGAGTGTGTGTGTGTGTGTGTGTGCGCGCGCGCGCACAAGTAAATAAATTTTAAAATTCCTTAGTATACTTTTAATGCTGAGAAGCCTTTATTTTTCCCAGTGTTACACCACTCTCAATGCACTGGCAATTCCTCCTAATTTTACTATATTTTCCTAAAAGTCATATCATTTAGGGGTTGCATACATTCTGTGTCAGAAATATAAGAGACATTGTTACACTTAACTGCACAGTCAAGAACAAATGCCTACTCACCCCAAATAAGGGACAAGTGAGGAACAAAGAAATGATTTCACACCATTTTCAGTTTGTCAGGATACTTACCAAAATATAGGCAAGGGGTATTTGCAGGTCTATAACGGACTCAAAACCAATGGTGTCACTTCAAAACCCACTCAGGCATGCTGCTCAGCCTGAACTTCCAGTTCAAAGGCCATGCTGTAGTGCCAGGTCTAAGGACTATAGCAAGATTTCTAGTTCTGACAGGCCCCAGGAAAACACCCTATCCCTGGCCTTTCGTCAGCCAACCTTGGCATGTGAATGTGCCACAGGCTGGCTGTGAGTAATCCCCTCATGCCCTGTATACTTTCTATCACATACTCCAGCAAGAGGATGGAAAATTGCCCAACTCTGTGACAAGTTTGATTCAATGACCAGTTGCTCACTCAAGCTTTTAATCTCTCCAGGTATTCCAGCCCATTAGGTTTTTTTTGTTTGTTTGTTTGTTTTTGTTTTTTGTTTTTTGTTTTTTTTTATCTAGAAACTCAGCAATATCTTCTTTTTTTTAATTTTTTTATTCGATATAATTTATTTACATTTCAAATGATTTCCCCTTTTCTAGCCCCCCCACTCCCCGAAAGTCCCGTAAGCCCCCTTCTCTTCCCCTGTCCTCCCTCCCACCCCTTCCCAGTTCCCCGTTCTGGTTTTGCCGAATACTGTTTCACTGAGTCTTTCCAGAACCAGGGACCACTCCTCCTTTCTTCTTGTATCTCATTTGATGTGTGGATTATGTTTTGGGTATTCCAGTTTTCTAGGTTAATAACCACTTATTAGTGAGTGCATACCATGATTCACCTTTTGAGTCTGGGTTACCTCAATTAGTATGATGTTCTCTACCTCCATCCATTTGCCTAAGAATTTCATGAATTCATTGTTTCTAATGGCTGAATAGTACTCCATTGTGTAGATATACCACATTTTTTTGCATCCACTCTTCTGTTTAGGGATACCTGGGTTCTTTCCAGCATCTGGCAATTATAAATAGGGCTGCTATGAACATACTAGAGCATGTATCCTTATTACATGGTGGGGAATCCTCTGGGTATATGCCCAGGAGTGGTATAGCAGGATCTTCTGGAAGTGAGGTGTCCAGTTTTCGGAGGAACCGCCAGACTGCTTTCCAGAGTGGTTGTACCAATTTGCAACCCCACCAGCAGTGGAGGAGTGTTCCTCTTTCTCCACACCCTCTCCAACACCTGCTGTCTCCTGAATTTTTAATCTTAGCCATTCTGACTGGTGTAAGATGAAATCTCAGGGTTGTTTTGATTTGCATTTCCCTAATGACTAATGAAGTTGAGCATTTTTTAAGATGCTTCTCCGCCATCCGAAGTTCTTCAGGTGAGAATTCTTTGTTTAACTCTGTACCCTATTTTTAATAGGGTTGTTCGGTTTTCTGGAGTCTAACTTCTTGAGTTCTTTATATATATTGGATATTAGCCCTCTATCTGATGTAGGATTGGTGAAGATCTTTTCCCAATTTGTTGGTTGCCGATCTGTCCTCTTGATGGTGTCCTTTGCCTTACAGAAACTCTGTAACCTTATGAGGTCCCATTTGTCAATTCTTGCTCTTAGAGCATAAGCTATTGGTGTTCTGTTCAGAAACTTTCTCCCTGTACCGATGTCCTCAAGGGTCTTCCCCAGTTTCTTTTCTATTAGCTTCAGAGTGTCTGGCTTTATATGGAGGTCCTTGATCCATTTGGATTTGAGCTTAGTACAAGGAGACAAGGATGAATCAATTCGCATTCTTCTGCATGCTGACCTCCAGTTGAACCAGCACCATTTGTTGAAAAGGCTATCTTTTTTCCATTGGATGTTTTCAGCCTCTTTGTCGAGGATCAAGTGGCCATAGGTGTGTGGGTTCATTTCTGGATCTTCAATCCTGTTCCATTGATCCTCCTGCCTGTCACTGTACCAATACCATGCAGTTTTTAACACTATTGCTCTGTAGTATTGCTTGAGGTCAGGGATACTGATTCCCCCAGATTTTCTTTTGTTGCTGAGAATAGTTTTAGCTATCCTGGGTTCACTTCTACCTCATTCTCTTCCTTTTTTACTGTTAGTTTCTTGTCTGTTGGTGTCACGTTTTGGATCCCGGAAAGAGCTTTTTAGCACAGTTCTAATTTAAATCTCTTCCCATACATCCTGCCAGCTGTAAGAAATAGCAAACCAACATCTCATTCCACCATTCTCCCTTTCCCAATTTTTCCTGGCATATCAGAATATGTGGTGGTTAGAATAAGAACGTTCCCATAAACACCCGTATTTTAATGCTGAGTCACCATGGAGAGGAACTGTTTGAAACATTACAAGGATTAGGAGTTGTAGCCTTGTTGGAGGAAATGTGTTACTGGGGATGGGATTTGAAGTTTCCCAAGCCCATGTCAGGCTTATTATCTTTCCTGCTGCTGCTACATATCAGGACATAGAACTCTCAGCTACTTCTCTAAACCATATCTCCTTGTGTACACTAATGCTGCCCATCATGATGATAGTTGACTAAACCTTTGACACAATAAGCAAGCTCCCAAGAATGCTTTTTTTTATGTAAGTTTCCTTGGTTATGATGGCTCTTTATAGCAATGGTTAAATCTGGTCAAAGTGGCTAAGATGAAATCAAAGTAGAGAATAGAATCCATACATACTTTCTATTATAATTTTTCACTTAGGCAAATTTTACTCTTCCCCTGAAAAGACACTTGATCCTCAATTGTCTTATTTTTCACAACAAAGGCCATATAGCTGATAACACTACTTACTTAGTATCCTGTACATATCTTGAACATATATGTTAGTTTTAGGAATTTCAATGTTTTCATTGATCCATCTGTGCTTTCAAGAATATCCACATACTTGTAGGGTTGACCTGACTCATGAAGAAGGCATGCCACTCCATACCAAATAGAAGAAACCAGTCATGCTGAAATTCTCTTGAACGATATTTTAGTGTTAGATGGATGAGTGTTATTTGTATACCATATTATTTAGCACAGCTACAACCTCTAATTCCACACTGACAAATTACCATATCAGGATCACCTCTGTAACGATCTACACTTACCTTCATCAGCCCTAGTTGTCTGCCTCGGAACCCATTGCAAAGACAAGACAGCCTTTCCTTCTGATGTCAAGTTTGGTTCTGTCATATACTGCTCAGTTATTTGAAATTTCCTGGAAATATAAATAAACATTTATTCATTCTACATAGGTACTACTAATAGATAAGATAAATTATTTTTACCCAATGTATCTTAATGATACAGTGCATGTATTGGGGTTAATTACAAATCATAGCTATAGGGCTATTTATTAAAAGAAGAAAGTCTGTAAGGTTGCTGCATAATTGTTAAATTCATTCTGGATGGTTCATGGAAGAGCATCATGTATATCATTATCTTTAATTCTTGGACTGTCATAGAGGAAAAAGGCAGAAATATTGCAGGAATCAGATGTTGGGGAGGATGGAAGTTAACCATTAGCCTTAAGATTTGACAGGACTGCTACATGCATGAACTCACATGCTACGGTTGTTTGCATAAGATGTGTGCAAGAGCAAGCCAACCAACATTTTAGCATGGTGAAAAATGTATTTTATGAGCCATATCCATTACTGAGCAGCTATTGACAGATGAAGATAAAGGGAGAGTCTGTTTTCTTTAAGGTAATACTCGTAGTAGTACAAAGATGATCCATTGGATGGCCCCACACAAAATAGAATGTGATGAAACAAATCAACTCAGTGATTTACTAAAAAGTAATTTAAAAAATATGCCTTGGAGTTAGAGATGGTAATGAGGTAGAAATTGGGTTGTGAAACTGAGGGGACTTAAGTGAGAAGTTGGGGTGAATATAATATATGACTAGCTCAGTGGATTAATAAAGAAGTTAAAAATAATGAAACAGAACAAATAGGCAGTGTAGATTTTCCTGTCCAGCAGCTATTGTTTTGTGCTTATGCAATCTCAGGAAGAGGCCTTGTAACTCATGTAATATTTAGCAACTTCCTGAGCCTTGTATATCTCTTTTATTTCCTAAGTCTTGCATGCTTCCTTTGCTTCCAGTTTTACAAGTGTCTTCTTCCCTACACTGGGGAATATTTCAATTTGGAAGGAAAATCTAAAGAAAATTGAAAAACAAAACAAAACAACACAAAAATAATTTTAACCATTAGTTTTGCATTACAAACATAAAATAATGAGAGTTGAAAGAGTATTTATTATAATTATTTATTAATCATTTTATTTGTTTACATTTCAAATGTCATCCCTCTTCCTGGTCACCCCTCTGTGAACCAGCCACTGAATCCCCCTCCTGATTGCCTCTATAGGGCGCTCACCCACCCACTTCTACCTCACCCCTCTAGAATCTCACTTCTCTGGGGAATCAAACCATCACAGGGCCAAGTGCCTCCCCTTCCATTGATGTCAGATGAGGAAGTCCTCTGCTATATGTGTAGTGGGAGCCATGGATCAGCTCCTGTACATTCTTTGGTTAGTGGTGTAGTCTGTGGGAACACTGAGTGGGGTCTGATTAATTGATACTGTTGTTTTTCCTATGGGGTTGCCATCCCCTTTAGCTCTTTCAGACCTTTCCCTAATTCTTCCATTGTGATCCACCAACTAGGCCCAATAGTTGACTGTGAGTCTGGTTTTAATTCCACATTACTTTGATTATAATCAAGGAGAATAGGATTTAGTATTTAAGAGCTCTACAGGTAGTAGGCAGGTAGACTAATTTTTCAATCAGCAATGAAGCCCTAGGTTTGGTACATAGTACTGAAACTAAATAAAATAAAGAAATGAAAGATGTAGTATTTATCATTATCTTGTGTGTAATACTCATAGTAGTCATTATTTGCATATGTCACAAAATACATTGTCTGCCAACTTACAAAATTACCACGAATTTTTTACTCGCCATTTTCTATGAATTATCATTTTACCAGTGCCATTCACACCATATGCACATTGAATCTGCCATCTACAGACCCAATTATTTGAGTCAGAAGCCAACAAGAATCATTCCAAGCCATAATTTCATACATAAACAGGTCTGCTACAATCCAGAAGTTAATCACACTCAAATGAATCCATTAGCTAACCAACATATTTGTGATAAAACTCCAATCTGTTAGGCACACAAATTGTCTGGAATTAGACTCTGTTGTGCTTAGAACCATACGGTAATTTTTCCCCTTCAAAACAAGTGTGGAAGACCACTTGCTGAAGCTTTTCAATTTGTTAATTTTGAAATTACCAAAGTATCTTCACAAAGATTAATTTATTTGTCCATTACAAGTCAGAATAAAGAAGAATCATTGAAAACATATTCAAATCCTTGCCAAGCACTAGCAGTAATTTGTAAATGGAAAATAATAGGTTTTATATCTATGCTAGTCATTATATATAAAGCAGTTAAATAAATATGAGCATATGTCACATATATATATATATATGTGTGTGTGTGTGTGTGTGTGTGCATGTGTGTGTGTAATTTTTAGAAATAGTCACTGATTGAGGTATTATATTAAAAGAAATTTCAGACTAAGAGAGATAAACATATTTCCTTTTATCTATGGATCTCAGTTTACAGAGCTATATAAATGATGCATGCATGTATGTATGCATCTATGAACATAAAAGGATAAGAAACTGTTAATGAAATGGAGACAAGAAGGAGAGGGCTGGAAGAGAAAGAAAGGATTAAGGAGGTAGAGTAAAATATGGTCAAATACATTACATACTCATATGGAAACATTCTCATGCAAGATAGTATTTTATAAAATACTGTGCATCTATATTAATGCATGTATGCACAGATGGAAACAAATGCGCTTTTGTGGCTGTGGATTCCAGAAGTTAATCTCAGGTATTCTTCAGGACAGGGTTTCATTGCTTTTTGAGACAGTCTTTCTTTAGGACCTAAGGTTTACTGATTGAGCAAGGCTAGCTGGTCAGGAAGCAAAAGAGATCCTTCTGTCTTCCAGGACTCAACTGGGCAGGGATAAATCAATATCATTATTCATGCCATGGCTTTTTAGTGTCAGTGGTGGGGCTAAAATCAGGATTTCATGATTACTCATCTAATAGTTACTAAACTTGTTCTATAGCTGTTGTTTCAATGGTACTATTGACATTTACTTAGAAAACTAATTCCAGAAAAGAATTAAAGCAGATTATATAATTTACTAGACAACCATATAAACCCATGTAGACAGAAGTAGAAAAGACAAAGATAATGAGCCAAATAATAATATAAAAGTTTATGGTCATTCCAAATACAGCATTGTCTAATGGTTCAACATTACGAATACTTTTTAGCAAATTCTGAGACGAAATATACATTTTAATATTAATTTTTCCTTTATATTGTTGACATTAATTCTGTCTGCTGCCTGGATTTATATTGGTATACTTTTAATAGTATTTCTCTTAAACACTTAACCAGCATTTAAAATAATTATCCAAAGGCAGTTTAATGTAGCCATGATACTCCTTTATCACTACTAGAAAGCTTTCAGTTATAATTATTTTCATAAGTCTCAAACAGACATTAAATGAACCAAAAACTTCTCTTTAATTATGGTATCACATAATGCAACGTAGCTAATTGTACATAGTATTGTTTCTTTATATGATCACACACTGGTAAATATAACAGGCAACATTTAGATTCTTGATTACTAGTAATGTATCATTGTTTATTCTTGTAATATTTATATTTGTATTTATCAAAATTTTTATCTGTCTCTTCTTCTTTCTCTTGTTTTTAAGGGACATTTATTTCATCAATAACTTGAGAGGTATATAATATTCACTCTCTCAACTTTTTCCAGATTAACCTACTTTCTCATTTTCCACCCATCCTGCTGTATATCCCACATTTTTAGTACTTAAAGAACAATTGAGCTCCCCAAATATTCATGGATGAGTCCTTCTACTGGAGAGTAGGTGATGTAGTTGGGACTACACTCTTAAAACAAGCAAGCAAGCAAACAAACAAACAAAAAAACACACAAGCAACAAAAACACTGACAACTGTCCCTGCTTAATCCAGCAACTAACAATTGCCAATAATTTCATGGCTGAGGAATGGTTTGTATGATTAAGTGCTTTCTCCTGCTTGGTTTATCCAACTTGTGCCTTCACATGTTTGGCCACATTGTCACAATTACTATGAGTTCAGAAGACCATGTTTCTTTGTAGTTACCCACTGATTCTGACTCTTACAATCTCATTCCCATCTTCTGTGATGACACTGAGGCTTAGACGTGGAGTGTGTGGTATGGATGTTCCTTTTAGAGTCGAACATGCAACAGCCAGTTATTCTCTGCACTTTGGCCAGTTGTGGGTCATTGGGCTAATCACCATCTATTATAAACAGAAGCTTCTCAGATAGGGTTGAGAGATGCATGATCTCTTGCATATTAATAAGACATTAGGAATCAGTTTAAAACCATGTCAATTTAGCAGCATGATAATACTAGTTTCTTCATCAAGGCTACATTCTGGTTGGTCATAGGTTCTTTGCCTGATAACGGTATCCAGTATGTGTTTCACTTTATGGAGCAAACTTTAATATGGTCAGAGAGGTAGGATATGCATAATCTCCATGATACTATATAACACTGAACATGTTTTGCCAGGCAAGTCATTACTGCAGCTCTCTAGGGTCATAGTTGGGTATGATTATTTTTCTTGTATGATTTATGTGTAACAACCTTATAGCAGTAGGCATGTTAAGCAATAGGGAATGAACCCTCCTGGTCTGAACCAGTTTGATTTCTCCTTTTTCTGTCACACAGTATGTAGTATCTTCAAGAACTGAATCTCCCTGTTAAGTTCTGGAAAGTAGTAAAGAGTAATGACAATGTTGTGTGATATTACATTCCTATGGGACATCATTTATCAACAACTTCAGAGAAGCAACCCATCCTTTATACTTAGCTTGTTAGATTGGATTCTAGTAGGGGCATCACTGTTGTAATTATTGAAAACCATTTCATTTCTTATATTTGTGTGGGTTTATGTATTTTATGAAGTTATAGAGGAAATTTTCTACACACAGTAACACCACTGACACTCAGACAAGAAAGAAACCGAGGGCTTTGACATTTGTCTCTGGGATTGATGCTAGGATCCTTGACATGAAAAGCCATCATAATATTCATTCACACAGAACCATATAGACTCAGAACACACACTTATTTCTTTCCTGACAATCAATAAATTGATAAATATAACTGAAGATCTAGCTATTCCACTCTCAGGCATATAGCCAGAGAACACTTCAAATTGCTAGAAAGATACATATTCATTGCTGTTCTATTCATTATAGTCAGAAATTTAAAAAAATCAAGATGCTACCAATGGAGACATTTTAGGTTACTCATTCATTAAAAACATGAAATCATGAAATTTTCAAATAAATATATGTAACTAGGAAAAATAATTATCCTGTGTGAGGTAAGTTAGACCCAGAAAGATAAATATGGTGTGTATTTACGTTTATGTGGATGTTTTATATCTATATATAAATATAATTGAATATATTTCCTTTATTTATATCTCTATTTTCAATAACCCTCCAAAATACCTCATTCATGTGATTCATTTACATACTTATATCAAAGAACAGTTTCAAGAAATTAATTTTTAATAAAAGATACTCATATCAGTTTTTTCATGTATTTTAATTGAATAGAAAATGATTTTTGGTGAGTGATTACCATAAGACAAACATTTATTCACAAGTTACCTGAACTTAAAGCCTACAAACTGTCTATTTTTTTAAACTTTTGTTAAAATCCTTTTTTAAAAAAGGATTTTTGTCCTTACAATATATTGTTTATGGTTTCTTCTCTATATATTGCTTCTAGTTCCCCTACATCTCTCCTTTCATTAAGATCTACCCATTTTTATCTCTTGTTGGAAAACAGGTAACTAAGGAATAATAATAAAGTAAAATAAGGTACAATAAGTCAGTACCAAATAATGGAAGAAAAGGAACCGAAGAATAAGCAAAAGAAACATATATTGACACAGATAAACACATTCATACACAAAGGAATCCTATAAAATACAAAAATCTGAAGCCATAATATATATACAAAGGCCAAATGCAGTTTGAAAAAAAATGCTCTTACTCAATATTATGAGAAAAAAGATTTGAGTTTATTTTGTGTTCTCCATTTCTGGCCATGGGGCCTATGCTTAAGAGTGGTATATTTCTTCAATCCACTCCTTGGAGAAATTGATTTTTCATTTGCAAGTGGCTATTAATTGGATTGCTTCTGTGTTATAGATGGTGGCATATGTTCACTTCTCCATTCATTGCTAGGACTCCAACTGATGCATAGTTGTCTCAGTCTCACTGGGTTCATGTGTGCTTCAATTCTGCTATGCTTTGAAGCCCTTCTTTCCTTGGTATCCTTCATGCCCATGGCTCTAATTCTCTTTCCATCTCCTCTTCTGGAGAGTTCCCTGAGCCCCGAGGAGGAGAGATTTGAATGAGACATTTCTTTCAGGGTTAAGTTTTCCAAGGTCTCCCACTCCTTGCATATTGTCTGGCTATGTCTCTGGGTCTGTTCCAATATGCTGAAAGAGAAAGCTTCTCTGGTAATAGCTGAGCAAGGCCTTTATCTATGAATATAAGAGAGTGTCATAAGTAGTGATGTTATTGGTATGTTTCTTTAGTAGTAGTATTTGGTTTTACCCCAGGCCCCTAACATGTCTAGTCTCAGGTTTTTTGCCAACCAAGGAGTGTTTAATATGAGTTCTATCACAGGGAGTGGGCTGTAAGTCAAGTCAGATATTAGTTTGTTATTTCTACAAGCTTTGTGCCAATGCCTCATCAGCATATTTGTCAAGAAGGAACCCTACCCAATTCCTTCTACGAAGCCACAATTACGCTGATACCAAAACCACAAAAAGATCCAACAAAGAAAGAGAACTTCAGACCAATTTCCCTTATGAACATCAATGCAAAAATACTCAGTAAAATTCTTGCCAACCGAATCCAAGAACACATCAAAACGATCATCCACCATGATCAAGTAGGCTTTATCCCGGGAATGCAGGGTTGGTTCAATATACGGAAATCCATCAATGCAATCCACTACATAAACAAACTCAAAGAAAAAAAACACATGGTCATTTCATTGGATGCTGAAAAAGCATTTGAAAAAATTCAGCATCCTTTCATGCTTAAAGTCTTGGAAAGAACAGGAATCCAAGGCCCATACCTAAACATAGTAAAAGCAATGTACAGCAAACCGGTAGCCAGCATCAAACTAAATGGAGAGAAACTTGAAGCAATCCCACTAAAATCAGGGACTAGACAGGGCTGCCCCCTCTCTCCTTATCTTTTCAATATTGTACTTGAGGTACTAGCTCTGGCAATTCGATAACATAAGGAGGTCAAAGGGATACAAATTGGAAAGGAAGAAGTCAAACTATCATTATTTGCAGATGACATGATAGTCCACCTAAGTGACCCAAAAAACTCCACTAGAGAACTCCTACAGCTGATAAACAACTTCAGCAAAGTGGCAGGTTATAAAATCAACTCAAGCAAATCAGTGGCCTTCCTATACTCAAAGGATAAGCAGGCTGAGAAAGAAATTAGGGAAATGACCCCCTTCACAATAGCCACAAACAGTATAAAGTATCTTGGGGTGACTCTTACCAAACATGTGAAAGATCTGTACGACAAGAACTTCAAGACTCTGAAGAAGGAAATGGAAGAAGACCTCAAAAAATGGGAAAACCTCCCATGCTCATGGATCGGCAGGATCAATATAGTTAAAATGGCCATTTTGCCAAAAGCAATATACAGATTCAATGCAATACCCATCAAAATCCCAACTCAATTCTTCATAGAGTTAGAAAGAGCAATTATCAAATTCATCTGGAATAACAAAAAACCCAGGATAGCTAAAACTATTCTCAGCAACAAAAGAAATTCTGGGGGAATCAGTATCCCTGACCTCAAGCAATACTACAGAGCAATAGTGTTAAAAACTGCATGGTATTGGTACAGTGACAGGCAGGAGGATCAATGGAACAGGATTGAAGATCCAGAAATGAACCCACACACCTATGGCCACTTGATCCTTGACAAAGGAGCTGAAAACATCCAATGGAAAAAAAGATAGCCTTTTCAACAAATGGTGCTGGTTCAACTGGAGGTCAGCATGCAGAAGAATGCGAATTGATCCATCCTTGTCTCCTTGTACTAAGTTCAAATCCAAATGGATCAAGGACCTCCACATAAAGCCAGACACTCTGAAGCTAATAGAAAAGAAACTGAGGAAGACCCTTGGGGACATCAGTACAGGGAGAAAGTTTCTGAACAGAACACCAATAGAGTATACTCTAAGAGCAAGAATTGACAAATGGGACCTCATAAAATTACAAAGTTTCTGTAAGGCAAAGGACACCATCAAGAGGACAAATTGGCAACCAACAAATTGAGAAAGGATTTTCACCAGTCCTACATCAGATAGAGGGCTAATATCGAATATATATAAAGAACTCAAGAAGTTAGACTCCAGAAAACCAAACAACCCTATTAAAAATGGGGTACAGAGTTAAACAAAGAATTCTCACCTGAAGAACTTCAGATGGCGGAGAAGCATCTTAAAAAATGCTCAACTTCATTAGTCATTAGGGAAATGCAAATCAAAACAACCCTGAGATTTCACCTTAAACCAGTCAGAATGGCTAAGATTAAAAATTCAGGAGACAGCAGGTGTTGGAGAGGGTATGGAGAAAGAGGAACACTCCTCCACTGCTGGTGGGGTTGCAAATTGGTACAACCACTCTGGAAATCAGTCTGGCGGTTCCTCTGAAAACTGGGCACCTCACTTCCAGAAGTTCCTGCTATACCACTCCTGGGCATATACCCAGAGGATTCCCCACCATGTAATAAGGATACATGCTCTACTATGTTCATAGCAGCCCTATTTATAATTGCCAGATGCTGGAAAGAACCCAGGTATCCCTCAACAGAAGAGTGGATGCAAAAAATGTGGTATATCTACACAATGGAGTACTATTCAGCCATTAGAAACAATGAATTCATGAAATTCTTAGGCAAATGGATGGAGCTAGAGAACATCATACTAAGTGAGGTAACCCTGACTCAAAAGGTGAATCATGGTAGGCACTCACTAATAAGTGGATATTAACCTAGAAAACTGGAATACCCAAAACATAATCAACACATCAAATGAGGTACAAGAAGAAAGGAAGTGTGGCCCCCTTGTTCTGGAAAGACTCAGTGCAGCAGTATTCAGCAAAACCAGAACGGGAAGTGGGAAGGGGTGGGTGGGAGGACAGGGGAGAAAAGGGGGCTTGCAGGACTTTCGGGGAGTGGGGGGTATAAAAGGGGAAATCATTTGAAATGTAATTAAAAAATATATCAAATAAAAAAAGAATATTAAAAAAAACAAAAAAAAAGAAAAAAAAGAAAAAAAAAGAGTTTATAGCAAGATTGGATTTTACCTTTTATCCTTGATAGCATGCATAGTACCTTCCAGTATGTTCATGAACATTAGTCTGTAGAAGTAAAGGCGTTAAGTAGGCATCAACTCAAATTCTACATGTTCAATGAGCTATGTAGATTATGTCTTCAGCAATAGGGTTTTTCCTTTATTTTGTGAAGAGCAACTAAACATGCCTACCAACTGCCTGAGTTGTTTGTAAGTTCCCATGAGACCCCTGTAGCCAATGACTAATCATGTGTAAACCATGTGAACATTGATTTCGTCCAGAAAGTTGTCCACTTGGGGGCTATGTCTCCTATTACTTGGCAATTACATTTATATTGCCTCTCTCTCTCTCTCTCTCTCTCTCTCTCTCTCTCTCTCTCTATATATATATATATATATATATATATATATATATATATATATATATATATAGTTATTATATACAAAACATCCACATAAAAGTAGATGCACACCATATTTGTCTTTCTGGGTCTAGCTTACCTCACCCAGGATAATTATTTTTTCCTAGTTCCATACATTTATTTGAAATTTTCATGATTTCATGTTTTTAATGAATGAGTAACCTAAAATGTCTCCATTGATAGCATCTCGATTGTTTAAAGATATTTGACTGTAATGAATAGAACTGCAACGAACATGGTTGGACTAGTAACTTTTTAGCAGATTGAAGCGTTGTTTGACTATATGTAGTATCACTAGATCTTCGAAAACATAGTTTATAATTTGGAAGTACTTACTTGCAAAAATCATTTGAAGAAATATGAATGTCTACCTAGCTGGCCAAAAGATACATTTATTATACATTAAATTATCTAGAATCATGTGTGATCGTGTGTGATAAAAATTAGAACAAAATTTAAATGTTTGATAATTCAGGCTTCCTCTTAATCTTGATTTAGGAGATGAAATGAAACTATCTCAGACATTCAGACAAGAGAATATTAAATATGAATCATTTGTAATCAAGCTGCATTAACGACAAAAGGACACAAAAACAGCTGGAAAAATCAATCCTGCTGTGGGACATTTTCTCAATTAGTGATCAAGGGTGGAGGGCCCATTGTGGTTGGTGCCATCCCTGGGCTGGTAGTCTTGGGTTCTATGAGAAAGCAAGCTGAGCAAGCCAGGGGAAGGAAGCCAGTAAGTACATCTGTTTTCATTGTATAATACTCACAATGGTCAATTTCAGTGTCCATTATCATGATTCATAAATAAAGAACATGTGGTGTATTTGTCAGGGTTTCTATTCCTGCACAAAACATCATGACTAAGAAGCAAGTTGGGAAGGAAAGGATTTATTCAGCTTACACTTCCACATTGCTGTTCATCACTAAATAAAGTCAGGACTGGAACTTAAGCAGGCCAGGAAAAAGGAGCTGATGCAGAGGCCACGGAGGAAGAAAGAGGTTACTTATTAGTATTTTGCTATGAGGTAATGATGTATTTGAATATATTCTTAAAAAAAATGACTGAAATACTGCATGACCAAATGCAAGAAACTTCTGTGCAAGAATTAGAGGTTTGATGTCTTCTTTTTATCTCTCTTTTATAATTGGTGAAGTTTTTACCCTTGTAAAATAAAACAAAATTTACTGTCTGGTACATTTTGAAGTTACTATCTTATTATTCCTTTCAGTAATACAGATAACCACCATTGTAAAATTAGAGAGATACATATTATTATACATCTTTAGCATTTTATTTTTTCAGAAAATAGATACCACCTGCTTTTCTACCTGAAATGAGCACATTTTCAAAAGCTTCCTAACAAGTAAGCTTTTTTTTAATGCATCAATTAGTTCATTATGAGTGCATGTCCCTTGATTATTTTTATCAAATAGTCTAACCTGACCATCATTTGCATTCATCTAAGCCTCAACTTTCAAAAAGTTTCCATTTGTGCTCAATAGAATGACTATAATAATTCTGCTAATATGAATTAATATTCAAATACTGTGAAAAAGTTCTTGAATCATATGCATATATGAGGAGTAATGTAATATAAACTTTTTAAAGTAAACTTTTTCATTTACTTAAATCTATTAAAAGCAATTTATGGTATATAGTTATGTAAATACTCCATTGGTGTCGATTATTTATTTCTTTTAGGAGATAAGCAGTCAAAAATGTATTATTTCAGACTTTTGAAACCTGACTAACTTCAAATGACACAATTATTAACTTTTCATTCCTAGGAAATAACACTCAAGAAAAGGAAATAGTCATTTTAGCACAGAATTGAACAATGATTTTCCTTTGTACAATTAATTCTACTAGATATATTTTGACAGATATTCCATTTCTATTTGTTTTAAAACAAAAAGTATCAATTTCCTTGACACTGCTATTGTTCTAAGTCTTTAAAAAAGAATTAGCAAGAACAAAGTGTGATCTTCAAGAATATCAATTCTCTCAAAAATGGCTCAGAAGTTAAAATGAATGTTATTTACTTATCTTTTAGGAAAATCAAATACATATATATGAGACAAAACTTTAGTGACTTAAATGTTATGCATATATTTGGGGAATCTGTAGCTTTTCTGTTGCTTCTACCACCATGCACAAAGAAGACTAGCAGATTTCCTATACTGGACGTGAAGGGCAAATTAAAAGAAATCTAAAGAGAAAAGAAGAATATAAATGCAGTACAAAATAATGGAAGAAACACAAAACCAAAGAAATAATCGACATAATGACACTAGCATTCCAAACTCAATATACTACATGTAATTTGGGTTTGGCATTAATTCCCTATCTCAAAATATCTCTTGTCACCATTTTGTGAAGGTCCATCCTAGAATAACATTAATATTGTTAGCTGCTACTTTTAAGGTACCATTTAATTAATTTCAAATTTCATACAGTATTTTAAGTCATATTGACTCTCCACTCCTCTAATCACCTTTTCCATTCATCCTTATACCTTACCACATCCTTTGTGTCTTATCATTACCAATTCACTAAGTTTAAATCAAATTTGTATTGACTATATACTCCCAGTCATTCATAGGAGCATGGTCAATTTCTGTAGATTATATCTTTATAAAACAAACACTTCTTTTTTTTTTTCTTTCGTTTTCTTTTCTTTTTTTTATTCGATATAATTTATTTACATTTCAAATGATTTCCCCTTTTCTAGCCCCCCCACTCCCCGAAAGTCCCGTAAGCCCCCTTCTCTTCCCCTGTCCTCCCACCCACCCCTTCCCACTTCTCCGTTCTGGTTTTGCTGAATACTGTTTCACTGAGTCTTTCCAGAACCAGGGGCCACTCCTCCTTTCTTCTTGTACCTCATTTGATGTGTGGATTATGTTTTGGGTATTCCAGTTTTCTAGGTTAATATCCACTTATTAGTGAGTGCATACCATGATTCACCTTTTGAGTCTGGGTTACCTCACTTAGTATGATATTCTCTAGCTCCATCCATTTGCCTAAGAATTTCATGAATTCATTGTTTCTAATGGCTGAATAGTACTCCATTGTGTATATATACCACATTTTTTTGCATCCACTCTTCTGTTGAGGGATACCTGGGTTCTTTCCAGCATCTGGCAATTATAAATAGGGCTGCTATGAACATAGTAGAACATGTATCCTTATTACATCGTGGGGAGTCTTCTGGATATATGCCCAGGAGTGGTATAGCAGGATCTTCTGGAAGTGAGGTGCCTAGTTTTCGGAGGAACCGCCAGACTGATTTCCAGAGTGGTTGTACCAATTTGCAACCCCACCAGCAGTGGAGGAGTGTTCCTCTTTCTCCACACCCTCTCCAACACCTGCTGTCTCCTGAATTTTTAATCTTAGCCATTCTGACTGGTGTAAGATGAAATCTTAGGGTTGTTTTGATTTGCATTTCCCTAATGACTAATGAAGTTGAACATTTTTTAAGATGCTTCTCCGCCATCCGAAGTTCTTCAGGTGTGAATTCTTTGTTTAACTCTGTACCCCATTTTTTAATAGGGTTGTTTGGTTTTCTGGAGTCTAACTTCTTGAGTTCTTTATATATATTGGATATTAGCCCTCTATCTGATGTAGGATTGGTGAAGATCTTTTCCCAATTTGTTGGTTGCCGATTTGTCCTCTTGATGGTGTCCTTTGCCTTACAGAAACTTTGTAATTTTATGAGGTCCCATTTGTCAATTCTTGCTCTTAGAGCATACGCTATTGGTGTTCTGTTCTGTGCATACCACAGAAGCCATAGCTTTTCAGTTTAGTGTCAGTACATGATCCTTCTCATTTCTGTTACAATGTTGACTTGCTTGATCTTGTATATATCTGATTCAGATAATTGTATATATTGCACATTCCTATGTGTAGTATTACTGTCATATCTGAAAGGCAGTGTTTCACTAGAACCCACACCAAATTAGCTCTTATAGTCTTCCTGTCTCTTCTGTGAATGGTTGTGTTTCTCGTGGTCAAAGAACAGTGGCTGAGGTTGATGTTGAATTGGTGTTAGACATTTCACTGGCACTTTTCTCTGAACTTTGATCAATTTTATGTTTCTACATTTGCCACCAACTCTGCACAAATAAACTTTTCTGATGAGGTCTGAGATCGGTACTTATTTACATATATAAAGATACAAATTTAGAAAGAAGTTTGATGTCATGTCCCTTTAGCCCAGTAAGAGTTTTGAGCCCTCTGGCCCTTGTTAGCTCCTAAACCACAATATCTTTGCAATATTTGTTATACTAGTTGTGAATTTCCTAATGTAGTAGTTGCCTTAAAGTCAATCAAAATACAAGCAGTTATCACCATAGCATTTATACTACTGTATCCATAGGTATAACATGCTATACTGGTCATAATTGTCATTCAATGGGTACACAGAAGGGTAAGATCTTATGTCACTCAGGAACCTAGAGAGCATCTTGCAATACTTTGAAATGTTCATCAAATGTGTTTAAGTTATCATCCTTCTTCTCCTCAATTTTACCCAGATACATAGTCCTTCCCTCACCTTCCCCCAAACTTTTTTACCTTTATTTTTACAATTTAAAATCAGCAAAGTAGAGTTTTGCTGCCCACATATTCTTGTCTATAAAATATTTACAGTGTTTGAGCGTGGTCACACTGGAACATGCTCAAAGGATCCAAAGTATATATCTGAAAATAATGACTCTATCTCCCACCAGCTATCAACTGATAGAAAGTCCAGAGCTAGGGGGTGAGACACCATGTGCAACTCCCCTTTCTGGCATCTTGCTGAAATTGAGCTTGTGCAGGTCTTGTGCAAAGTATCATATCTGCCTTGAGTTTCTATATGCAGCTTTCTGGCTTTGTCAGAAAAATAATATTTCCTTATAGTGTTCATTGTTTCTGTCCCTTAATATCTCTCCTCTTCTTCCACAATAATCCTTGAATCGTAGGAGGCAGTGTGAAACAGATGCCCAACTTAGTGTTGTGTATTCTACAGTCTCTACGCCTTGGCCATCTGTGGATCTCTGTGTTAATAATCATCTGTTATAGAATGTTTCTCTGATTAGTGTTATTATAGCAGTAAGTTATTAGGGAAAAGTTTAATCTTGTTGGGTGGGCTGTAAATCTAACTAGACAATGGTTATTTTCAATTACAATTTATTGTACGAGTGGGCATGTTGTACCAGACCAGTCATTGCTTCATGTGGAAGGTTCACAGCTAGTTAAGGTTGATTAGTTTTCTCATTTGTTCACATGCATAGCACTTTCCGCACTGTGAACCCCAGGCACTGTGGATGAGGCTTCCATTGAGTGTTAATTTAGTTTATCCTTCTTCTTTGACTTAAATATGTGGTATCTTCAGTAACTGAGCTTCACGGACACATTTCAGAGAGCAGTAAGAAGACCACTGGTTCTAGACTATGGTGTTTATAGATCAACGGTAGCTTATGTGCCAACAAGTCCAAAAATAGGTGACACACTCCTGCCTCCTGACTTTTTATTCATGATTCCATGATGACTAGTGTGAACATCATTGTCCCAAGATAGAGTGACTCCATTTAAGTTCTTCTTACATATATTTATGCAAATATTTAAAGTACCCTCTATCTTAGTAAATTTCTAAATAGATTTGTAATGGCTTTTATATCTATGTTCATGTATATATTTTTTGATTTCCCATTCCCCCCTCCCCATATGTCCCATAAGCCTTCTTCTCTCCACCCATTCTCCAATTACCTCCCTCCTATATTTCCCAATGATTTCTTGTGCTAAAGCAGCATGTAAAAGACAACTTATATAAAGAAAGCATTTAATTTGGAGTGTGGTTCCTGATGGTCCATGACCATCGTCCATGGTGAGAATGACTGTAGCAGGCAGGCTGATAAGATGCTGAAGCAGCAGCTGAGACATTATATTTTGATCCATAAGGAGGAGACAGAGAAAGCCAACTGAGACATGGTCTTCTGAATGTTGAAACCCATCTTCTCTAACAAGGCCACACTTTAAATTCTTCCCAAATAATTTCACCAACTGGGGACAGAGTGTTCAAATATATAAGCCTAGGAAGGTAATTTTCACTCAGATTACCATCCGTATTTACATTTTCTACTGATAGTAACATTCACTGAATGATATGAAATAAAATTAAAGGTATTATTTAATAACAACCTGAAATGCTATTATAGCCCCTCTTCAGCTTTCTAAATAATAATGGTATTAGATATGTAATTCAAGAAACAAGTAAGACTTTATCCTTCTTTGGATCTGCAAATTGGGAAAAAAAACATTTCTTATCTAATAAGTGTCAGCATTTGCCACTATCTGTAAGATGGCAGGGAGAACTTCAGCTCTAAGATGGCAGGGAGAACTTCAGCTGGTTTTATCCTCCTGAGTCACCATGGCCAAAGAATTTAGTTACATATTTACATTGAATACCCTGCAAATGTACACACTTTTCCGAAGGTCTGACAACTGACATTCGGTGATTCTAAAACTACCATCTCTTGTTACTTCCCTCTTTAAGTTCTTCTCTAAATCTTTTGAGCAATGCACATCTAAGAAGGAAAGGCTTTTCTTCTTCCCGAGTTCTTCAAAACTCCACTCTTTGTACTAGACATAGTTCTGTCATAACAAAAAGGTGCTTCTAGCATGAACTTTCTGTTGATAAACAAATTTACATTGCAAAGCTGCTTATCTATCATCTTCCTTAATCTGTATAGATCTCTCTCATGATGATTGACATAAACCCATCATGAAGAAAGTCATAAAAGAGATTTTCTTACACATGTTACCTGAGCCAAAAATATCCCTACAAAATGGGGTAAATATATGCCAGGAGCTGACAAGATCTATATCGGAATCTCAATTTTAAATCTGAAATTTTAATAGGAAGGGGGAATACACATGAAGAGGCAATTCTTTCGACTGGTGTAAACTGGTAAGTCTATGTAAGAGAGTTGACACAGGAGTTAAATGACCCATTGCTTTGTGCTCTCATTTCTCTTTCATAGTCGCATCTCTAAAGCTTGCACTTTTATGGTGCTTCAACTTTTGGTTTTTTTTTTTATGTTTCAGTGAAAGAGGGTATTATGTTATCATATAAATAAGACCAAAACACATACTGGCTTCAACATATAAATACTTGAATCAGTAAACAACTCCCAATTCTTTCTGGCCCACATGGATTTTGCTCTTCAATATGACATTTAAGAAGAGATAAGAAAATGGAGTGTCAAGTTTTGAAAGTCACTGCTCAGTTGACATTTCTAAACAGCAAAGGATTATCACAATATTAGATAGAAGTTGACTAATCATCTTACATATGACCTCAGTTTGTGCACACATTTAAAATCATATGCAGTCTCTTTTCATCGGTTTACTAGAGTTTGAAAATACCATTTAATAATGTCTCTTTATTATGGTTAACAAAACTATATTTAAATGCAAATGTATGTATCCAAGATAGTGGGAAACCATTTCAAAAGTCAACCTACTAACTAAAATATATGAAAACATGTGAAATGTTATGTATTGTTCAGAATATTGAAATTGTTTATATGATTTAATCTATGTGCTCATTAGCCAGACATGAAAATATAAAGTTTTTAAATACATCATTCAAACTTTAGAAGTATATGAGATTAATGATTTATTACAATAATCAAAGGAGATCCAAAATTATTACATGGTATCAGCAATACAACCAAGCCAGAAAATTTTATACTATGCTGCAGGTATTACCAGTGAGATTTAAAGCTCAGAATATTTATGTACTTCTGGTTTGACAAAAGTATGTGAAAACTTGTTTAACATATGGTAAAGGTCAAACACACATGTGTATAGAAACTAATATATTATCAACACTTAATTAAACTTTTACACTCTCTTGACACTAAATACTAGATACTGCTTAAATGAACTATTGTATTAATCCTATAAAGTAAGTTCTATTAACATTTTTATTTTACAGTTGAGAAACCTGAGTAAGAATGGATAAGTAGTTTGCACATGAACATGTAGCAAATAATACCCTTATTTGTACTCAAACTTTAACAGAAAGCATTGTTTTAAAATTTTTGTTATTCTGCATCCCAAATATAGTAGGAAACAAGAAAATATTATTCAAAATGCAAAGCTATTTTTAAAGAGATATTTAAAAATAGAAGGAAAGGTGTTCTATGTAAATGATATTTGCCTTTCCCATGAAAGAAAAGGATAAAATCTGAAGAAAGGGTAAAGAAGCCAAATCAAAAGCAGGATGCATGGGAAGAGTGCTGAAATTTTGCCCTAATCTGGATCTAAAAATGAATGTGTAATCAGCCTGACCAGATGCTCTTTTATATGAGCAACTCAGGCATTTTTCATGAAAAAAGTACAGCTTGCTTCAAAGGGATACATTAGAGTTCAACATACCTGGGTGTAAAACCTGACCCTCCCTGATAAATAGTTGTATAACACTGAGCAAATTGCTTAACCTTTGTCTCTCACAACTTCCCCAGCTTATGAAATGAGGCTAATCATCATCGTGCTGTTCATGCGAGGCTGTAGTGTGCAATAAAGGAATAGTGTTTAGTTTGTATTTAGAGCAATGTCTGGCAAAAATGTCTTTTATTATTTAGGTGAAGTTGAATTTGGAGTATCCACATAGATGTAAGTTTTTTCCTTTATGTGACTTCATGAGGATATATTTAGGGAGTATTTTTAACCTAAATCATGTTCAGTACAGGGGTTCCAATCGGGTTCATGAAGGTAACAGCTATGTAACTTTCTAAATTTAATATTTCAGAACAACTGTTCTAAGGTGTTTTGGTCTTATATTTCAAGTGATAGATACTAACATATTTAATTGTGCAATTCTGTCTTTTTCATTTTGAGAAGCACAATTTATCCTATTGGTTGAAAATATTGAAACAGTATGAGTTGTATGTGTATGTGTGTGTGTGTGTGCAATATGCATGCTCCTCCTTAGAATTAGAACTTTAAGGATAAAAGACAATAAGAAAGTATAGGAAGAGATAAAAGTGAGTAAATGAAGGAATGAGTTATATAGTACAAAGATTTTAAAAGGGGAATTAAAATGTTCACAACTCATAACTTAAAAAAATTCCAAATTAAAATCATTAAGCATGATGCTAAAATTCTACCATTTTTATCCTTGTAAGGGAAGATAGCTCAGTCAATAAGGGTTTTCTCTGAAGCAGGAGAGCATGAGTTGGGATTATAAGTACTCACATAAAAGTCAGCACTCTGGCACAGTCCCATCATAACATAGGTGGGTCAGATTCAGGAAGATCTTTGGGCCTTGATAACCCATCATATCTTACTCCATTATTCAGGTTTAGTACGGGAATGTGTCTCAAAACTATGTTGGGAAGCAATAAAGGAAGACATCTAAAATCAGTTTCTTGCTTCAATATGCACACATAAACGTATTCACACATAATAACTACACATAGACACATACACACATGTGTACATGCACTTAACCTCACATACAGACCCCATAGCATTGTGAATTATAAAATATCATTCATACGTATGGCAGCTTTAAATACTTTTCTTCATTTTTGACTGTTTTGTAGATTGAAGATACTTCTAATATGGATGAACATGGAAATTTTCTGTATTTGATAAGAAGTTGTTTGATTATTTATGAATTTCTTTTTGAAAAACATTTTATTTTATGTATACAGGTATTTTGCCAACATATACGTTTATGTACAAGCCACGTACAGTGACAGCAATCAAAATAGAGTGTCCTGTGCCCGATCAGCAAATATTCCTAAGCACTGACCCATCATCTCTCTACCCCAATATCTCTGGGCACTCACTGTCATCTATGTGGCTACTATTGTATCAGTATTTAGTTAGTCTTTATTTAAAAATCTGTTTTCTGCACATATTCTAAGATAACCCAATAATTTCAAAAATACAAAGGGAGGGGTATAGACAAGAAAAGTAAATGAACAAACATTTGAAATTTCCATTTGGAAGCAATGTTTTTTCCTATATAGACATACCTCCTTCCAGCTTATTACTTTTATGATGAAAAAAATCATAATTGAGTTCTTTCATCAGCAAGCGAATAAATTCATGATAACAAAATTGAATTTGCATGCTCTATTACAAGTCTTCACAGCTGACAGTGACAACGTCTCTGAATACTGGGTCACACTTGCAACCCTTTGTAACCTGCAAACAAACAAGTCTGTCAGGTAAGGAAGGGGTGTGGTGTGAGAGCTTGGCTTTCTACTAGTTTATCACCTGTACTTCAGTGATCTTTATGGAAATGACCAGTAAGCCAGACTGGGACAAATACATCTACTGAGGAAGTTCTTAATACCCATTCTTATCAAATTGAATCACCATGGAACTAATCTTCTACAAATTATTTCTGAGAGTTGACATTTTATGTGCACATTAAAGCTTCCTATAAAGGGCTCATGAACCTGGAGAGTGGCACAGCTGATTTCTGTCAGCCTTCATCTTGGTCTTATTAAGCTAAGTCTGTATATCATTTAGCACTAGTAAAAGTTGGCAGAAAGGGGGAAAAAAGCTGTAGAAAAACAGGAAAGATATTATACACTTAAAGGAGCTAGCTAAAATGTATTTCTTGTTTGTTATCATTTTCTCTTTAGATCAAATGAAAGGATAATGTTATTTTTCTGTACTGTTAAAGGACAAGACTGTTCTCACTTAAAATGTATACCTACTTGATTAGCTATAGTTTTAAACCTCAGTAGATATAAAGATAATTTAACTCCTGTAAGGTATGACTTTGAAAATAAAAGTCCACTGGAGAGATGGCTCAGTGGTTAAGAGCACTGACTGCTCTTCCGGAGGAGGTCCTGAGTTCAATTCCCAGCAACCACCTGGTGACTCACAACCATCTGTAATGTGGTCTGTTGTCCTCTTCTGGTGTGTCTGAAGAGAGCAATGGTGGTGTACTCATATACATAAAATAAATAAATAAATATTTTAAAAAAGATAATAAAAGTCCTCTAAATACAGCTGACTATGTTGTATAATAACTTATTCAAAACACTTTAAAGCTGCATTAGGAGAACAGAATTATCTCATATACTGCATGGAAACACAGAACTAGTGAAATAGACACTTCCATTAATGCTTAAAGTTTTGAGGAACGGATGGATGGGGATGAAAAGAGAGGAAGCAAAGATATCAAGACTTTGTTACTATATATGATATTACATAATACATGCATTGCATAGCTCATTTACCTATAACTTTTAAGATTATACTATATGTAATCCATTTCTTTTAAATTTTGAATATTTAAACAATAATAGTTATCATCAATCCTTGCTTAAAATCTATTGATGTTCACAAAACCTCAATGTCTTTATAAACTTTATCCAGTTCCCAGGTCTTCTTGACCCTGTTGCTTAGGCCAAAACCTGATTTTATCTTTGACTAAGTATATCCTAGATTTTGAACCAGGTGTTTCACAGTTAACTATTGTTTCCCCAAAACATATAATTATGTACCTAAAATACTTTCTTTTCAAATGCTGATTTTAGATAATAAATATAATAAAACAATTTTTCTAATTGAGAAGGTAAAATTTTCAGTTTGTATTGTGTTTTCTGTAATATAGTCAATGTCTTAATTCTCTAAACCTAATAATCTTCACATAATCTAATTAATTTTTGAATGTAATTTCATGTGAACTTCTCAACTTGTTTGGAATCATTAAGAACACTATGATTTCTGTATCATTGGCTCTGAAAGTCATTCTCCACGCCTCATTATATTAAAATTCCAAGCATCCCTGACTGCATTCCCCAGTCCATTTCTTTCCAGTAACACCCTCTTAAACTTGGTGTCTCATACCTACGAGATTACTTGTCAGCTTTTTCTGCCAGCTGTGTGCTTCCTATCAAATATTAAGTTCCCCAGATATGTTTATTCTCCCTGAATATAGTTTCAAGTTATACTTATCAATATTCACAGACTTATTTATTAAAAGTACACAGATTATTACTGGACTTTCCATCATTTGAGATCCAGATCCTAAAAGTTAAACCTATATAATATTTGTCTCTCACTCAATTTATGGAACACAGCTTAAACTGAATATTTATTTGCTACTTTTTATATTGCTGTGCCAAAACACAATAACCAAGGCAATTTATAGGAGAAGGTGTTTAACTGGGCTTACAGGGTTGCAGAGAAGTAGAGTCCATGATTGCAAAGCAAAAGTGTGGTGGCAGGAAAAACTGAAAGCATGTATCTCAAGTCATAGATGGAGGCAGAGAGGGCAGTCTGGGAATGGCACGAGTCTTTTGAAACTCCAAAGCCCCACCCTTTGACTCATCATTTCTGATAGCATCATACCTCTTCATCCTTCCCAAATAGTTCTGGAGCCCAAGTATTAAAAAAAAAAAAAAACATGAGCTTATGTGGACCATTATCATTCAACTACAACAAAGTCCAAGGTAAAATTCATTATTGTCTTTTTTTCATGCATTAGACGTATTGTCAATATAACCCCTAAATAAATGGATAAATCTTTGTTTTCTTGAGTAACTGAAGAATGATATCATGACTAGGGTCAAGGAAAAATATTTTAAGTAAGGACATCTGATTTTAGAGAAAAATCTTAGCTCATGTGGAGAATATGGTTAACTAATAATGTATACAGAATTGCCAAGACATTTTGAACTTTTATTATTTAAATATGTCATAGGAACAAGCTGTTTCTTTTAAATAATGCCTTAAAGAAGAATTTTAATCTAGTAACATGGCTGCTCTGGCAAGAGATGACCGAGATCTGTGTGACCCCTTGGCATGCAGACATACCACACACCTTTAATAACTCTTGCTGGAATACAGACATGCTCATAGTGCATATCATTAAGGTAAAATTAGTTTGTAGAAGGTATTATCCATGTTCAGGGAAGGGCAACATGATGAATCAGAGAAAGAACTGACAGGATGAGTCGGAGATAGGATTCACCAACTTTCATGAGCACGGATAGGAAATAGAAGCTATTTAAGAGAAGCATAGGCAGAGAGTCAAGAGCTTGTAGTCAGTGCAGGGAGTGCAAGGCAGTGAGGTTGAGCTTGTTTGTGGGAGTTCATGCATTTCAGGGCAGGTCAGCAGAGGCAATTGACGTCAGAGAATAAGATGGAACTAGAAGATTAGAACAAATACTCAGAGATAGTCTGAGGCTACAAGGAGCAATTAAGTGAAACGCTGAGCAGAGGCCACATTGAAACAGTCATTTGGGAGAGGGGTTTTGAGCCAGAGAACTGAGTTCAACCAGCCAGCCAGAGTTCAGGAACAACTAGTAGGGTAAGCTTACTCAGCCGTAAGCCTCTGAGATGACAACTACACTAGAAATAAAATTTAATTTTACAGGATTTAAAAATTGATAATCATGATACGTACACTGCATACTGCCTAACCTATTAGAATATGTAAGCAGAGATAGCCAATAATAGCAAAATTGAAAAAGATAAAGCCTGTTCTCTATTGTAATAGCTACTAATATCAAACAGAAAATTGTATATTAACTATTATAGATGACACAAGTAGTGAGAATATTAAGTATGATTTTTAGTTTGAGATGCTATTAACCTAATGTAATAAATGCCAATTTTATTTCTTATCTCATGAATTCTTTATCTCATGAAAGCATCTCATAAATTGGGTTTAAATATTTTTTCTGTTGGTTTAGATATAACAAAATGTTAAAGTTTCATTTCTTTTTTTTCTTTGTTTAGAAATTTTCTTTTTTTTATTCGATATATTTTTTATTTACATTTCCAATGGTTTCCCCTTTTCTAGCCCCCCACTTCCTGAAAGTCCCATAAGCCCCCTTCTGTCCCCCTGTCCTCAGACCCACCCCTTCCCAATTCCCCATTCTGGTTTTGCCCTATACTGCTTCACTGAGTCTTTCCAGAACAAGGGGCCACTCCTCCTTCCTTCTTGTACCTCATTTGATGTGTGGATTATGTTTTGGGTATTCCAGTTTTCTATGTTAATATCCACTTATTAGTGAGTGCATACCATGATTCATCTTTTGAGTCTGGGTTACCACACTTAGTATGATGTTCTCCAGCTCCATCCATTTGCCTAAGAATTTCATGAATTCATTGTTTCTAATGGCTGAATAGTACTCCATTGTGTATATATACCACATTTTTTGCATCCACTCTTCTGTTGAGGGATACCTGGGTTCTTTCCAGCTTCTGGCAATTATAAATAGGGCTGCTATGAACATGGTGGAACATGTATCTTTATTACATGCTGGGGAATCTTTTGGGTATATGCCCAGGAGTGGTATAGCAGGATCTTCTGGAAGTGAGGTGCCCAGTTTTCTGAGGAACCGCCAGACTGATTTCCAGAGTGGTTGTACCAATTTGCAACCCCACCAGCAGTGGAGGAGTGTTCCTCAGAGTTAAACAAAGAATTCTCACCTGAAGAACTTCGGATGGCAGAGAAACATCTTAAAAAATGCTCAACTTCATTAGCCATTAGGGAAATGCAAATCAAAACAACCCTGAGATTTCACCTTACACCAGCCAGAATGGCTAAGATTAAAAATTCAGGAGACAGCAGGTGCTGGCGAGGATGTGGAGAAAGTTTCATTTCTTATTACAAATGATTTTCACATATCCTATCAATTAAAATTTAATATTATTTTGGCTAACCTGTATTACATTATCCAATATTAGAAAACACTGATAATATAAACTAGATTGTTGACATTATTTTCATAAACTCCTGAAAAATGTGAGCTGAGAGGGAAAAAAAGTGTATGGATGTTCAGACCATAATGTGCAAATATTTAAATCAAAAAAAATATGTATCAACAATTTACTTTGCAAAAGTTAGCACAGGTTTTAAAGCAGAATCTTGGTGCTTTTAGTTCTATTTCCCAACTATGGACAACGAACTTTGTTAGCATCTTTCTGATCATCATAACAATATATTTTTCAATTATTTTGTTATTCAGTTTTATCTTGTACTTGTTTCATTTCTGCTATTTTATACTTTCTTCCATGTGTTAATCCATATTCTCTAAAGAAACAGAACTGATAGAGTGAATATTAGGAATAGATATTAGCCTGATTTATAGGCTGTGGTTTCTGTAGGCCAACAACGGCTACCTCATGAAGAATAGGATGGCAACTCAGTAGCTCCACAGGATGCTGTCCAATGGCAAAATTTAGCATTTTATTAAAAAGAATTGATTGACATAACACACTAGATATTCACTTACCTATTTGTACCCATTTAGTTTGACTACACAGTTTAGCCTTGCTAAATAGAATACTACACTGAAAGTGAACTAGCAATATTTCTTTTAAAAATGATTTTACATTCTCTGTATATATTTACTACTACAAATGCACATTTTATTTTCCTTATTGAAGGGAAATTACAATGGCTCCACAGATTTACACTCCTACTAATGCTATACAACACCCTCCCTTTGTCTTTATACTTTCTGACACTTGCAATCTCTTTGAAACTTGCTGTTTGGATAAATATAGATAATACTTCAGTAAAGTTTTAATTTGCCTCTCGCTAATGATTAATGACCTTAGACTGTTTTTCATCTAGTTATAAGCAATTTGTTTATCTTCTTTTGATAAATGATGTTTCCATCTCTTGTGCATTTTCATTAATCAAATTGTTTTTGTTTTCTTATATTCTTTAAATTTGTTACATGTTTTGCATATACTATACATATTTTAAGTTTTACTTCATAACCTTCATACTTAAAATATGAATAATTTCTACATCTACACCCTACAGGTTATTTTAAATTTAACAGGTATTTACCTTATGTAGTGTTTTAATAGTTTTGGTCCCCATAGACTCATGTGTTTGAATGCTTCGCCTATGGGGTGTAATACTATTAGGAGGTGAGGAATAGATATGGCCTTGTTTGAGGAAACTGAGACTGTGGGGATGGGTTTTGAGTATTTCTAGTGTTCAAGCTCTGCCAAGGACAGAAGAAAGCCTCCTCCTGTGGAGGAGCCTGTAGAGGAGTCCATTTCTGGATATCTTTGGATCAAGATGTAGAACTCTCAGTTCCTTCTCCACCACCATGTGTGCCTGGGTACTGCCATGCTTCCTGCCATAATGATATAGACTAAACCTCTGAAACTGGAAGCCAGCCCCAATTAAATGTTGTCCTTTATAAGAGTTGCCTTGGTTATGGTGTCTCTTCATAGCAATAAACCCAAACTAAGATAACTTACTAGTATAGTTTGACTTTTATATATTTGTCTGCTTTTCTTTAATTTTGAAAAATGCCTTTTAGTATTTCTACCTCCTATTTCTCCTCATCTTTTTAGTCATGTTCTTGTCTCTGCTATTTCTAACTTCCTCCTCTTCCATCTACATCCTTTTCCTTTATGTTCAAAATTGTATTTAAAGTACAGTATTTCTCCCTGTTTTTCCTCTCTCAAGCCATCCTATATATCTGTCCCTGCATTCTCTATCAAATTCATGATCTATTTTCATCAGTTTTTATTACATGAATATCTGGTTTTATACATTTATATTCTCAAACATCAGCTCTTGAGATCATATAATATTACTTAGACTGAGCATTTGACAATGGACCACTGATTAGAATCATCTTTACTGGAGAGGACATCTCTCCTCAGTGTTCTCAGTTTTCTGTAGGTCCTTATGTAGATTTGAAGCCCTGTGGCTTTTCCCCCTTGAACTGTGACATGATTTGTTGGTGTCCTCTTGAACAGTTCACATTAGTGCAGTCATGTGGGTGATATTTATAGGTTATGGTTCTGAAGATAGTATGAGATACTATCTCACAGGAAAGTCCCTGATCGCTCTTAAATTTTTCTTCTCTTTCAACATTCTTCCATGACTCTTCGGTGTTAGAGTGTTTGGTGATATTGTAGCACACTGGGACTGTGCTCCACAATTCTCCATGCTAAACTGCTGTTGCTTCCTGTAGTGGTCTTTGTGTGCTTCAGAGATAAGTCTTTTTGATGAGGGGTGAAGGCTACAGTATCTGTGGATATAAAGACAACTGTTCATAGATTGTCCTTAGGATAATGCTGGTTTAGTGAGTTGGTGATTAGAGATTCTCTACAAATAACCATTTCACTAGCACTGGTTAGTAAGCTCAGTTTCCCTTAGCATGGTATCCCTCTTGTTGAATAGGTCTCAAGTCCAACTAGAGGGTGGTTGATTACCCTCAAGGTATGTGTACCATGACTGAGCCTGTAGTTTAGGTAAATTCCTACTGAGGAAGAAATACACTTCAGAAACAGGTTGCATAGGCTCCCAAACTGGAACTAAACTAAATTAACCCTCCTTGAAGACTAGCTTTCATGCTAGTGAAATATGAAGTGACGTAACAATTTCTAACACAAAGGCACCAAGAGATATAATGCCTATGACCCACCTACTTCTTCCTCCTGCCTCCTTCATTTGTTCTTATTTATCTCCACTTTTTGCTTTGCATTTTCAGCTTTTTCTTTGTTCTCCAAACCCCCTTTTCTTTCTTCTTCTTCCTTTCCATGCTTCTCACAGTAGTTTTCTGAAAATAATTTCAGTGGAGTGTCAGGACCTCAAATGGAGGGATGGAGTTGACATCCCATAGTCAAAAGCTCTAACACAGAATTGTTCCTGTGTAAGGGAACTGCAGAGTCAAAAAATGAAGAAGAGCTTGAGAGAAAGGACACTTCTCCCAATCAATGGAAGAGCTGGGGACACCTGTGCTTGATTGTGAAAAAGCTGGAAGAATCTGAGGAGGAAGGCAGAGTTCCACTGGAAGAGTAGCAGTCCCAACTGGCCTGGACCTCCCCCACCCCAAGACCTCACAGATACTGAGCCACCAAGGAGGCAGCATGCACAAGCTGATATGAGGCCACTGACACAAATAACAGCAGAAACCTGCCTGGCCTGGCCTCAATGAGAGGAGATGCATCAAACCCTCAAGAGACTTGAGTTCCCAGGGAGTTTGGAGGTCTAGTGGGGCATGGCTAGGGAATGGGATCATCCTATTGGAGATGGGTGTGGGGGCAAGAGGTATGTGATGGGGAGCAGCCTCGGGGGTAGGGGTGGACAAGGAGGTGGATAAAGTCTAGACTGTACAAAAAGATTAAAGAATACAAAATAAATAAAAAACAAATAAACAAATAAATAAATAAGAAAATAAGTCTAACCATCCCAGATAGTCTTCTGCTGCCTCATCCCATATCAACACTACAATTACAGACGTGAACATTTTGCTTTACTTCTTCAAAATATATGAAGTATGAGGTATTCACAACCTGTCTTTTACTTGTTTGTTCTTTAAATTTTTTGGCCTAAGAAAATCTTTATGTACACTTTTTTCAGCTTTGTCATGTAAATTATTCTTGGTTATCAGGATGTTTTTTGACCACATTATCTATAAGTTTCCACTGACAAATAAATACAGTGATAAACTTACTATAATTTCTTATTTGTGTTTTGCTTTTTTTTCTTGCTATGTTAATGATTCTTACTGTCTCTAATTTTTGGCAGTTTAGTTATGTTTTGTCTTGATGTTGTGTCATTTGGATTCTTTCTGAGTTTTCATAATCCTCTCCAAGTTAGTGGTTACTTGTCCAAAGTTTTGGAATTTTTATGCCATTATCTATATCACCTACTTTGTTTTTTTTTCTTGAATTGTAAATCAGATATTAAATCTGATGATTATATATTTTCAAATAATATGTTACCAGGCATGTAACTTCTTTTTTATATATCATATTTTTAATTGACACAATTATATTCTCATTTCCAAATTTTTTCCCTATTCTTTTTTTAATTTTATTCTTTAATCTTATTTTACACTACCCATTTAGCTCCCTGCCTGCCCACCCTCTTGACTGTTTCACATTCCATACTTCCTCAGATCTCCAAGAGGATGTCTTCATCCACCCACCTTCACCCCACTAGGCCTCCCCACTCTCTGTGACTTCAAGTCTCTTGAGAGTTAGATGTATCTTCTCTGACTGAGTCTAAACCCACAGTCCTCTGCTGTATATGTGTTGGGGGCCTCATATCAGCTGATGTATGCTGCCTGGGTGGTGGCTCAGTGTCTGAGAGATCTTGGGGGTCCAGGTTAGTTGAGACTGCTGGTCCCACTACAGGATCACCCTCTTCCTCCGCTTCTTTCAGGGTTTCTCTAACTCAACCACAAGATTCAGCTGCTTTCGCTGGGTGTAAATATCCACATCTGAATCTGTCAGCTGCTTGTTGTGCCTTTCAGAGGGCAGTCATGAGCATGAGTCCTCAGGCTCTTCTCTAATTTTGTCCCTGCAATTCTATCAAACAGGAACAATTATGTGTCCTACTTTTTGACTGCTGGATGGCAACCCCATCCCTCCACTTGACGCCCTGTCTTTCTGCAGGAGGTAGACTCTACAAGTTCCTTCTCCCCATTGTAAGACATTTAACAATGTTAAAATTTTCATACATTTCATTTAAGCTTGATTTTATTTTAAATTGTCAATACTGGCACTCAATTTTAGGTTGTTTAACTCAACTTAAGGCCATGGTTGTTACCTTTTATGCCCTTGAGTCACAGTTTCAGCAGTATTTTCTTATTTATTTATTTATTTATTTTTGTAATTTTTGACACAGGTCCTACCAAGTTGCCCAAGATGACTTTGAACTCACTCTATAGCCCAGGCTCACCTCAAACTTGTTATGGTCTCTTCCCTTAGCCTCCTGAATACTAGAATTATAGACCACCAAACGAAATTATTCCATTTTAACCTATCTATCCCTAATTATTTTTATTATTAATAAATTATTTTATTTGTTTATATCCTAAATGTTGCCCACTTCCTCCCAGTCCTACCTCACAGAATTCTTCCCTCCATCATCCCTTCCCTTTGCCTCTGAGAAGGTGCTGCTATGGAACAGTTAGGGGAAAGATTGAAGGAACTGAAGGGGATGGCAATTCCATAGGAACCCCAACAGTGTCAACTAACCTGAACCCCTGGGAGTTCATAAAGACTGAGCAACCAGCCAAAGAGCACAGGTTAGTCAGAGGTTTTGGCGCGTATGTAGCAGAACACTGCTTTGCTTGGTCTCCGTGGAAGAGGATGCTCTTGCTTTATCCTATAGAGACTTGATGCTCTCTCATGGAGGGAGGATGCCCTGGTGCGGGGCACCCTCTGTAGATTTGCTAGATTGTTTCTATGTATATTTCAGCATCCTTGAGATTCCTTGAATCAAGATTTTTGAAGTTTTGTCAATGAGCTTATATGTTTACATTCATTTAGGGACAGCTTCTTGAAAATTAGTGTTTGCAGCAATGTGATGTTTCTTTGTTAATTTTTATGATTCTTGTTGCCTCCTACTGATGCCTATCTATTGGATGAAATAACCTCTTCTAGATTTTACGAGTTATTTTCACTGTGAAAGGAAATTTCCATATGGAGGCATGATGAGATAATGGGAGAGCATTTAAGGGTTGGCTGCCTGCAGTGGTCAGACACCAGCAAAGGCAGCTGTTCAGAATCTATGCAAGGATGACGTTGGCAGACTGCAGGGATTTTTAACTGCCAATGCTACAGATGTCCAGAGTGGTAGCATTAGTTTCTGGGGTTTTCATTGGCAGTGACTGCTATATTCCTCTTAATCTCTTACTTTCCTCACTGCAGGAAGATTTGTGGCTGAGGATATCGCTCTTGGCTCTAGGCCTTCCTTGCAGAACAATTATTAGTAGTGACACTGGTGTCTATTGAATGGCAACAGTGGTGTCTCTACAGGGTTGAGGTCGAATGCAGGGACTTCAGAAAGAAATGTATCTCTTGGATTCAGTGCAGTAATGATGATAACACCAGGCATAGAGAACTGTCATTCTCATACTTTAGCTCTTATAGGGTCTGGGTAGGTAGTTCCTGTCTATGGTTGTTGAACAGTTCTTTCTGTTAAGTCCTATCTATGGTTGTTGAGCTGCTGCTCCCTGTTGTTCTGTGTGAAGTCAGAGTCCTAGTTCAAGGTTTTAAATTGCCAAATAGCTTGTTATGCAAAATACCTGTGGTTTCTGATATATGGGTGGTTTCATCAATATCTGTAACACCTGAGTTTGTGAGACAGACAACAGGGTAGTAAGACAGCTCCCAACTTAGGGTAAATTCAATATATTTTTGAAGAGGAACAATGGTGGCTACTTTCCAGATGGTATAAAACCATAACTCTGTATGTCTTGTCTGGGACACTACTGTATAAATGAGGGATAATTTATCAGTGTCCTCTGTTGAACAGTGTGGTCTACCACGGTGCCCACTTTATGATTGCTATTGATTACCTTTTTCTACATTTACCATTTGCTACTGGTTGTACCAGAATTTCAGATATACCATCATCAACTTTGTCAGTTTTGATAACTTCCATATAGCTCTCTCTTCTGATCCTCCACTGTGTTGCCATATACTCTTAAGTGGATGTTGTGGATTTCTAAAGTGTGTTAATGACTAAATACCCATCTTTGGTGTTTGAGGAAGGAGATATGTGTGGTAGTGCCTCCTATTTTATCTTAGTGATGTCACTCTCCTGCTCTCCTTTTGGGCATTTTGTAATAAATATTGCTTTGGTGGGTATACATACCCACCATATGTATGTTCATACATACAGCTCAAATATGTACCTAAATGTTACTTCAGCTGTGTCTTTGATTTTGATTTATAAAATCCATATTATTACATTTTTCAGGTTTATTTTATACTTATTCAACATTGCAAAAATAATACTGAAGACTCAATATAATTAAATTATAGAAGTATAGGTTAAATCTATGTATGAGGTAAATACCACTAAGTGGGTATTGGTTCACAGGTTCATGCACAAAGCAGATGTAGAAACTGATATGTGGCAGTTGGTTACTGTGACTTGTCCTTAAAGATTCCCTAGCATCTTCCTGTGGGCTCTCTGTATTCCAAGAAATAATGTGTCTCTGTTATGGAATTCTGCTATGATGTTTCTACCTTACATAGTTATAAAGAAATACAGCCAAGCAACCATAAGACAAACCTCTTAAGTCATGAGCTAATATAAGTGTTGAAGTGTGTGTGATCTGTTACCTTGTGCTGAATGATATAAGATAAAAATCATATTCACAACTGAAATACAAACATTAATTAAACAGTTTTTACTCTAGCTTAATTTATACTGTCCTTTCAATAGGAAGGATCTCTCTCTCTCTCTCTTTCTCTCTCTCTCTCTCTCTCTTTCTCTCTGTGTATGTATGTGTGCATGCTGTGTGCGGGTATCTTTTCTCTCTCGCTCACTCCTTTTCACACACACATTCATAATATAAGTTAAACTTAGACCTCTAATGTCTTCTTACTCTATATAAATGTATGATACAAATACCTGTATCAGCAGAGTATTTGAAGATGATACTTCATGAAACCATTAAATTTAAGAATGAATTATGAGCCAAGATGTAGGGCTGTCCTCGAATGTAGTTATCTTTCAAGTGTATTTGCTCCAGTGAACATCCTTGGAAGACATGGGACTTTGCTCTTCTAGAATAAATGTAAGATGAGCACAGAATATCATTTATATTAATGACCAAGGAAACACATGCTTACTATCCAACACAATGAAATTGCTTTCTAAACTCAGTTTGCTCTGAGTTTAGAACCTGTTGTCCAGCACGCACATTCATGTCTTTCATGTTCTGTCTAAAACTGACACAAATGCACCACTCCTCAGGCTGCCTGCCCTGTCGATTTTAATAGAATAATTTGTCTCTAACCCAGGAGGTGATGAGTTCCGACAAGAATCATGAAACCATGGCAAATCCAGTTGTTGGTTATTATGTGTGTTATGACATTTAGTTCTGTAAAATAGTCTCAATTCTTTACTCAGTAATGACATAAGTTGTTTGGTCAAAGTCACTACTTTTGCTAAACCTTTTAAACGCCTAAATTTTATCACTATCTAACAAACTTAATATAATGCATATTGGAAATTCCCAAGTATTAAACAGTTAACTAGTATACTTTTTAAATGAGTAAACTTCCATATGCATTTGTTTTGATTGACTTCTCAGAAAAGGACTCATTAATATTATGTGTGTGTGTTTGTGTGTGTTTGTGTTTGTGTGTGTGTGTGTGTGTGTGTGTGTGTGTATGTGTATTTTTGCTGACTAAGACTTTCATTATTACATGGCACAAGATATCTTCTGGTATATGACAGAGACACAACCAACAATTTTAGCCTAGCTAGCCATTTATCAAAGGAAACAAATTCAGTGTGATAATGACAGAATAGAGCACCATTGCCATGAAAATGTGGTATATGGTATATATTTAGAGGAGTGGAGGTAAAAAAAAAAAGGCAACAGAAACATATAATCAAAGAAAGTAGGCTGATGATTCAAATCATGCAATATTTGGTCATATCTGATGTACCAAAAGTTTGGGACTTTTTTTCACTTTAAATATCTTATATTGATAAATGAAAGGTATTCTCTATAGGATATGACATGATGTTATTAAGAAAGCATGCAATCATTTTGCTTTTGTAGTTGCCTGTTAATCATCATTTTTGTACTTTATTAGCCAAAGTTTGATCCCACTCTTACTTTATATGTCCCAAGATGTTTTGATCTTTGTATTTTAAAAACCCAACCTAAGGAATAAATTATCTGACAAGTTTCATATCACAGTTTTTACTCAATTTTGTTCTATTACTTTTGGGGGGGGATGTTGAGACATTCTATTACTTTTTTTTCTCGAAATATGTGAACAAATGTCTTTTCCCTAGATGGGATACCAAAAACAAACTAAGGTAGGGAACATACTTACCAATGATAAACCAAATGAGCTTATTGATGTTACTTATTGCAGTATAATTGTATAATATACTTAAATAACCTAATATGTACTCGAGGGAAGAATGATGTGAACTATCCTATCCATTCCATCCTATCCTATCCATCCACCAAAACTATCCATTGTTTTGGTGACCCAAAACAATGATGTCACTGTAGACTTCCATTCTGCCATGCATGCTGACTTTATAGATGCTGTATTATTGAACATTGAACTGAGTTAAAACTGAGTTAGTCTTCTATTCGGTATGTGCTCTAATACACACACACACACACACACACACACACACACACACATTCACACACACTCACACACTAAAATAATTTGTTACCAGGAAATAAAAATTGTTATTGGAATCTAAGCTAAGAGTTTAGTTATATTACTTCCCTTTCAATTAAATAATACTAGGAATTCATTGACATTATCATTCACCTTGCAATTTCTGTAGTGTTCAGTTTAATTAATACATATGTCTGTGCATATGAGTCATGTCTAATGCTGATAAGTACCAGATAAACATGGACACTAAAGAAACAATATTACAGTAATGTTTCTTATTCCACATGATATTAGTTCTCAGGTGTATATAGCTATATGATGGGTCATTGTCTCTCCAACACTCCTCTTATATCAACACATGTCTAGATTACAGATATGAAACTTGGCATGCCAAAATGTCACCAGTGATACTGAAGTGTCCTCAATAGAAATAAAGAGCCCTACATAAGTAATATAACACAACTTTAGATATAGTTTTAACACAATGCATACTTCAGATTGACAATCTCTAAAAAAGCCCTATCATCAATGACATATGAGTATTATTTGTCAATTTATTTCAGCAATTCACAGCATTCCTCTAATTTCCACATATATAACTTTCTAGGTCCATAGGTTTTGTCCTAAAGACATAAAACAAACTCTTAGAAACATTAATAGTGTGAACATAAATAATTCTCTTATCAGTGATGACTATCTGATTCTAGCACTAAAGCCAATTGATTTTTGCTTTTTAGCTATGATCAAATTCATTATTAAAGCCACCTAGAAGACAGATCAAAATGGCATTTATTTCATCTATGATGCTATGGTTTCCTGTCCATTACTCACATTTTTCCAAATCAATAAGAATGTGATCGGTTCACTCCATAGCATGCGGATCTCTATTGCACCTGTGAACAAATTATGCAGGTCTAGACATTAGTGTAACTCACAGGTGCATAAGGCTGCAGCTGACTCTTATCCCTCAGCAAACTGCAGAGCACCGTCTGACACCTGGAAGCCAGCGCACACAAAGGAGGATTCCAGTTCATTTCCTGATCGATTTCTTTGTGTGCAGTGACCAAAGTATACAGTTACTTCAGCAATAGGGTCTTACCGCCACATTCTGGTGAGCAATCAAGGTGTATGGCCATAGCCTGTGTTATTCTGAAGGCATCTAAGGCCTCATTGGCCACTAACTTTAGAGTGATATCCCACACAGATAATGGTATTTTTGTCCAAAAAGTTATGACTTCAAGGAAGAGCAATTTACTCCAATGAAATCCTTTAAAAAATTGTATTGTATCAAGGGAACAAAATATTAGACTGCATATACAGGAGGAGGTGGTTCAAACAAAGGCACTATGGAGTGTGATCAGTTACGTGCCTCATGCATCTGCTGCTAAGAATAAATTGTCAAATATCTTGTATAAGAATATTTAAATAAACTTTTCCTACTACTCCTGAGATCTAACCTCCATGGCCTCACGCCAGCTCTGTGCCGGACACCCGTGCTTTGCAGCAGAACGCCTGTGGTAGCCCTCTCTGTGTCGCCTGCTCCTATTACCTGTGATTCTCACATATTGTTCCTTTCTAAACTCCGTCATCCACATTCATTGCCTCGCCTCAGAATCTAACCCCTGGAGTCAACCACTGGTAAACTAGGGCCACTCCTCCCTGGGCAACAAATATGTTGAAGGTGAACAATGGGAGGTGGACAAACCTCTCCCATTGCTTCTGAGATCAAATCTCCCAATCTCAATCTCTGTAAATGGAAACCTGTTGTTTTTTCCCTTTGCTCTCTGACTACATCCCCCATGGATCACAAAGACCTTACAACATTGCTTCAGTCAATTCTTCTCAGAATCCCTGCTGCCAACATCAGCAGGCATTCACTGTGAACAAACCAGCTGAACAGGCCAGGAAATCAGTCAACAAACAACCATAACACTCCCAGAAAATTCAGAGAGGCCACAGAAACCATGGAACACAAGACCAATCCTACAGATTTTAACCTACAAATCAGCACCTAGTCCTGTAATCATTACAAACCCGGCTGTCAAAATGCTAATGTAAAAACAAAATCAATAGTAGAGAGTGCAATATGTCTCCACTAGAGTCCAGTTATCTAACAACGGCAGGTCTTGAATTTTCCAGCATAGCCAAAGCACAAGAAAAAGACCCTAAAACCATCCATATAAAAATGATAAAGGCCCTTAAAGAATAAATAAATAAATTCCTTAAAGAAATCCACAAAAGCAAAACCATACAATTGGAGGAAATGAATACATTCCTTAAAGAAATGTTTAAAAAAATACAAACAAATAGTCAAGGAAATTAACATAATCAAAGGATTAATATAACTGTTCAAGACCTGAAAATGGAAATATAATAAAGATAACACAAACTGAGGGGAATTCTAGATAGAAATTTTTAGGAATTCACACGGGATCTACAGAGGAAAGCTTCACCAACAGTAAGCTAAAAGTGGAATTGTAGGAATTGAGGATGCAATAGAAAAAATAGATACAGGTTGAATAAAATATTAAATTTAAAATCCCTTTAGACACAGTACTTTCAGGTAATCTGGGACACTATGAAAAGTACAAATCTCAGCCAGGCAGTGGTAGCACACACCTTTGATCCCAGCACTTGGGAGGCAGAGGCAGGCCGATTTCTGATTTCGAGGCCAGCCTGGTCTGCAGAGTGAGTTTCAGGACAGCCAGGTGGACACAGAGAAACCCTGTCTCAAAAAAAAAAAAAAAACACCCCCCCCAAAAAAACCCACAAACAAACAATCAAACCAAAATAATACAAAACAAAGCAAAACAAAAAAGGTACAAATCTACAAATAATAGGAATAGAGGAAGGAGAAGAATAAAAGCACACAAAATATTTCAAAAATATCATAAAAGAAAATTTCTCTAACCCAAAGAAGGATGCCAATAAAAGTACAAGAAACATAAAGAATACCAGTTAAATTGATTAGAAAAGGAAGTCCCCTCATTACATAATAATCAAAACACTAATATACAGAACAAAGAATACTAAAAGCTACAAGACAAAATGACCATGTAACATGAAGGCAAGCCTATTAATTATACTTGGTGTCTCAAGTATAATGAAGATCTTAAAGCCAAAAGGTGGGAAATATATGTTGCAGGCTAAAGAGATGACAGATGACAGTCAGACAACAGTATACAGTAAAACTTTTAGTTTAGATAGACATCTAAACAATATCTGTCTACAAATGTAGCTGTATGAAATATGCTAGAAGGAAAACTCCAAACCAAGTCGGTTGACTTCATAACACAGTTAAAAGCACAAGAAGCAAATAACCTCATTCACACCAACAAATTAAAAACAGAAGAAACACACACACACACACACACACACACACACACACATACATTTATACCAATGCCCCCCCTGCAAAAAATAGTAGTAAAATAACAGAAATCTACACTCACAGGAGGAGGGGCAGAGGAAGAGATTGACCTGGGTGGGAGAGGGGATAGGGAGGGGAAAAGGGGAACTTAATCAGATATTGGTGGAGGAGAACAGAGGTGAAGCCCTGAAGGTCAGCAGAAAGAAGGGAAACAGACAACCTCAGAAGATAGGAGATGGACCTGGGAGGTGAGAGACTCTCAGAACTCAAAGGGAGGGACATTAGATTAAATGCCCTACAGTAGGGAGAGGTGACTTGTAGAGTTCACCTCCAGTAGAAAGACAGGGCATCAAATGAAGGACTCAGGTTGTCATCCCATAGTCAAAAAATCTGACCCAGAATTCTTCCTGTATAAAAGAACTGCAGGGACAAAAAAAGAAGACACTGAGGGAAAGAAGGATCAGTTACTGACTCAAATTGGGATACAGCTCCTGGGGAGGCTCCAAGATCTGACTCCATTACTGGTGCTATGGTATGTGTACAGACAGGAGCCTAGCATGGTTGCTCTCCTGGAGGCCCAACAAGCAGCTGAAAGAATTAGATGCAGATACTTATAATAGAAGCCAGGGGCCACTGTGGTCGAATTAGGGAAATGATGGAAGAGGCTGAAGAGGAGTGCAACTATGTGGTCTGGGCTCAGTGAGAGAAAAGGCACCTAACCCGCAAGAGACTTTAGGCCCTGGAGTAGGGAGGTCTGACAGGGTGGGGTGGGAACATCCTCTTGGAGACAGGAGGAGGAATGGGATAAGGAGCAGTCAGAGAGCATTCCTGGAGAGGTATAATGACTGGACTGTAAAAAAAATACCCATATAAAAAGAGTAACAGTAATATTATATTATTTTTATAATTATAGTGAAAGTAATGATAAACTATAGAAATTATAAAATGACAAAAAGTATTTGAAAACTAAATCAAAGAACATATCAAAAATTAAGTAAGCTTCATCTAATACAATCAGGGAATGCTCAATAATATGAAAACCAATAAATGTAATCTAGCATAAAAACAAATTGAAAGGATGTGATCATTTCTATAGATGCAAGAACTCTTTTGACAAAATCCAATATTCTTTGTGATAAAAATCCTAGAGATAGTAGGTTAAAAGGGAACATACCTAAACATGATAAAGATAACTAGCATCAAACCTATAGCCAGTGTCAAATTAAAAAAGAGAAACTCAAAGCAATTTCATTAAAATCAGGACTAAGGCATGGTTGTCTACTCTCCGTGTATCTACCTAATGTAGTACTTGAACTCTTGGCCAGAGCAATAAGACAAGGTGATACAAGGAGGTCACAGTTAATAACTTAAAAAGGAAGCAGTCTAGGTATCATCATTTTCAGATGAAATAATAGTATATGTAAGTGGCCCTAAAAGTTCTACTAGGAAATTCTTACAACTGATAAATACTTTGTCTACGTACAAAATTACCTCAAAGAAATAATACTATCCCCCCATATGTTAAAATGAAAACTAAGAACTGAGAAAGAAATCTGGCTAATAACACCATTAACTACATCCTCAAATAATATAAATATCTTGGGGTAACTCTTACCAAGAAAGTGAAAGACTTAAGTGACAAAATTACAAGTCTTTGAAGGAAGAATTTGCAGAAAATATTAGAAGATGGAAAGATTCTCCCACAATCATGGATCGGTAAGATTAACATAGGGAAAATATCTATCCAGCAAAAAGCAATCAACAAATTCAATGCAATCCTCATCACAATTTGAACACAATTCTTTATAGATCTTAACAGGACAAATCTCAACTTACTATGTAAGAACAAAAATCCAGAATAGCTAAAATAGCTTACATAGGCACTTGGGGAATCAATATGACTGTTTCTCAGAAAGTGGGGTATTGATTTACCTCAATATCTAGCCATACCACTCCTGGGCATATACTCAAAGGATACTCAAAGGATACTTGCTCAAACTTGGTCATTGCATCCTTATTTGTAATAGCCAGAAACCGGCAATAACCTAAATGTACCTGCAAAGAGTAAGATTTTTAAAAAAAAGGGATATACTTACATACTGGAGTATTACTGAGCTTTAAATAAAAATGGCAACATGAAATTTGCAGAAAAAAATTAGCTCCAAAAAATTATCCTAAGTTAGCCCAAGCCTGGAAATATAAATATGGCGTCAATTTGCTTGTATGTGAATATTAGCTATTAAATAAGTGATACCCAAGCTACAATCTACAGACCAAGAGGGGTTAGGTGAAAGGATGTGACTAGGGGCCTTGGTACATAAATCTCCTTGGGAGGGTAGATAGACTTGATTATTTGATTTTACTGGGGATGACGGATGGATACAGGTAGGAGGTTGGAGGGATCAGGTAGGGGTAGAGGGCTAGAGGAAGAGAATGTGAGGAGAGAAGGCTGGACATGAGACAAAATTTAGGCGTGATGTAGAAACCTAATGCAGTGGAGATTTCCTGGAATGTGTGAAGTTGAGTCTAATGGGGTCTTCTAGTTTTGGGGGCTATGGAGTCTCAACTGACTATCTCTTACCAGGAGAGCCTTCCAGTGTCCTGACTGGGTTTCATTCAACTTAGATTTCTGGCCTGTGAGTTCCCAAGGAAATCTCTATCAATCCAGGTTGTTGCTAAGACAAGGGGTTGGTCTTAGTGAATTGACAGCATGTCCCCGTTTCTGAGGACAGCACCTACGCAGCACATGGATCATGGAAAAGTCATATGGTACCAACATGGAGGCTTCACCCCTGTGTTCTAGCCTCTCTGGTGTGAGAAAATACTCTGCAAGCTACCAAAAGAGAATTGTGGGCATCAACCCAGCCACAAAACCTTTGTTCTAAAGTCTGTCCTGCAACAAAATATGCTAGGAAAATGGTAGCCCAGAATTTATGGGATTATCTAAGCAATATCTGATTGTACTTCATGCCTACTCCACGAGAAAGAACCCATACCTTCCACTGCTTGGGTAATCAAGAGCAAGAGACTAGATGCTCTGGAAACCTAGGGTAAATCAAAACACTACTAGTCTAAAAATAATAAGATGACTCCTAATGATATTCTATTATAGAGCAGTGCCTTGTCTAGTTAGCTCACAGGCTTCCTCCATAAAGCAGATGAAAATATATGCAGTTATCCACAACCAAGCATCAATCAGAGTCTAAGTGGGAAGTCTCCTTCAAATCCCTTCCCTCAGGGAATCATGAGGCAGAGGAGCCAGAAAAGACAAAGGATATCAGGAATACAAGGCCCTCTGAAACAACTAAGCAAAACACATGTTAAGTTCACAGTGACTGGAGCAGCAACTATAGGGTCTATACGTTTCCTCATCAGGTCTTCTGTGTATAAATTATAACTTGCAGGTTTTATTTGTATGGGACTCCTGGCTGCGAGAACATGTATATCTCTGGCTTTTGTGTCAGCAGTCTCTTCCTTCTATTGGGATGCCATGTTCTTCTTTGATAGGACAGTTTTGCCTCATCATATATTTTGTTTTGTCATCTTTACTTGTTGTCTCTTAGAAGCCTATTCTTTTCTAATCAGAGACAGAAAGGTAGTGGTCCAGCAGGGAGTGAAAATGGGAAAGAACTGGGAGAAGAGGGAGAGGAAACTATAAACAGTGTATGTTGTATGAGAAAATAGTTTATCTTGAATAAAGGAGAAAAATAATAAAATTACACAATGCAAAACCTGTCCCTGTTCAAGTGTTCTTTTAATACAGATATTTGTTACAGTATCAAGAAAATAAACAAATAGGTAGTTATTATTTCATTCTTAGATAACTTTCTTTCGATGAGATAAAATAACATCACTAAAGATATTTATAAAATAAAACATTTTATTGGTAGACTTCCTCCAGCAGTTGAATGCCTACTAATTCCTACCAAACAATCCCATCAACTAGGGTCCAAGTATTCTAACATATGAGCCTATGGGGGCAAGTAGTATTCAAACTACCCTGCTCCCCCCGGGCTCACATACACTATGGCTTTATTACAAGGCAAAAGTTATTTTCATTTTAACTATAAAACATCCCATACCATTTTGGTCTCAACCCTGCTTAAAATCTAAAGTTAAAAGTCTCTTTGCAGACTAGAGGTAATTTCTAAATTGTAAACCTCTGCAAAATTAAAAAAAAAAGTACATAAATTCAAATACACATAATAGCTTGTGGATACAATTAAAATTTTATTTATTTTTATTTTATTTTGTTTATAGGTGCTTTTTTGCATATATGTGTACATACTACATGTGTGCTTGGTGTGCAGGAAAAGGAAATAGATGCCCTAAACTGGAGTTACCACTGTTTACGTGTTGCCATGTTAGAGTCGGGAACTGAATCTGAATCCACTGGAAGAACAGGAAGTTCTCTTGGCTGTTGAACCATCTTTTCTACTCTAAATTTCAAACTTTGATAGAGTGATTATTTTAAAAAAAACACATTAATTTTTAACCATACATATGGACTTTAAAATTCTTATTTTATATATCTGGGAAGAAACTTAATATAATGAATAAAAATTTTGAATATAAATAATACTACTTTAATAGAAGTTCATTTCTATTATTTTATATTATCGTAATTTTAGATGTAAGGATACACATACATTTTGAAACCGAAATGGTTATTAAATCAACCTCTATTGCATTTTGGAAACTCTCAAAACTCAAAATAGGACACACTGAATTAGCCATTGCCATACAGTGCTACACGAGGCCATTATGACTGAAGAGGAGCAGGCAGAAGTTGTACATTCTTTTGAGAACTTGGCCTTTATTGTAAGAGCTGTCAGATATCAGCCTTGCTATCAAATAGTTACTCATGTTAAAATTTCAGGACTTGTCAGAGAAATTGGTCATGATATAACATTTGCCTATTATCCCTTTAACCAAAGCATCATATTGCCTTATGCTCCTTTGTTGAAAACACTATTGAAAAAGGGAAAAAAGAAATTCAGTAGAATTCATGAAAATGGAATTATTATCAGACAAGATGTCAGTCATAAGTACTTGTAATAAAGCCTTTAGTGATATTTTTTAACCAAAAAAAAAAAAAAAGGAGAGAAATTACTATGGTGAGCTTCAATAGAACTGAACCTCAGAAGTACCTGACAGAATTTTTAATGATTCAGGGCCAAACTTAAAGAACTGAATGAATCCTTTCACTAGCTTTAAATCTGTTCTACCTAGGGAAGCCTACTCTCAATTAATAATGGACAGAAAGTACCAATATACTGTGTTTGAATTGGATAGATTAGCCAAAAATAAAAAAGATTCTTGGGTTTCCTATCAATATATTTTTTAAAGACAGAGATTCATGCAGCAAAATATTCATGTGTGTGTGTGTATGTGTGTGTGTGTGTTGTTTGTGTGTGTACGTGTGCATATGTGTGTTTTATGAAGCTTTGCACCAGTATATTTGGAATCTATTAAGGGTGAAATATTAATATTTCTTGGCACATTGTGAACACATTCAGATACAAATAGTATGAATGCAACATGTTCTCACTATTTTCTTTTATAAGTGTATTTGAATAAATGAATTGATAATTTTTATTTCAATACTAATATTTCATGCTTTTGTTTTCAATGAGATGTGAGAACCTCTCATGAGAATCTCACATATATTTGTGTATATATGTATATGTATATATATAATTATATGTATCATATATATGTGTACATATATATGTATCATATATCTGTATACATATATGTATAATTATATGTATCATATGTATGTATATAATCATATATATGTATATATATAATTAGCACTCAGGTGCATAATTATTATTTCTGCTGGCAATTTAAATAATTAAGTGTATTAGTATATACAGTTACTGTATGTAGCATAGCATGATGTCTTTGTATTATATATTTATATATTATATGCCACATGCTATGTTAGACAGAGATAAAATAGATAAAAATAAGGATAGTCACAGAATTTAATGTATTATTTTATTATTTTAGTCACAGTTCTACTAAACCTTTATTGGTATCTTCAATTGTCAGGGCATTTATTTTATTCTAGAAATAATACAAAGTTAAGTGAACTTGAATTCTGGCTAAAATGTTTACTGTTCAAGAGCTAATTTATTTGATCTGTTTATTTGGGATGGATGCCCATCTCACATCCTTGGGTTCCAATTCTTTTCAGTTACACCATTTTTATCAGCTTTTGATAACTTCGAGTAGGAATGATACTTATTCTGCAATGTTTGGTGATTTATGTCTCCGTGAAAATTGAGAAAATTATTATTTAATTAAAGTTATTTAAAACATATTTTTGTATTACATAAACACATGTATTTCTGTATCTGTATTTAAAGTACATTTTTATTAAAAGCAGTTGATGACTGATGGGGAAGAGTCAGTTTCCTTCAGAGACATTTTCTGTGATTATCTACTTATTTCACACCTATTAGCCCTATATATATGTACATATAAGTAGGCAGTACCACATGGAATGAGTGGGTTCTAAAACAAAACACATTTACAGTTGGGGAAAAAAAGTGGTGAAGGATCATAGAGAAAGAATCGTAGGTGGAGCAATAGGGGTCATATTTATTAGAACACATTATATATATATATATATAAAATGTGTTATTATATATATATATATATATATATATATATATATATATATATATGAAATTATCCAACAACAAAAGAAAAATGTAAGAATGGGGGTTGGGTGGGGAGAGACTTTCTTAAAGATTTCACCCAAACCCTATCTTTCTTGAATGTAATAATTAGGAAAAATGATAGCAAATATAGATCTTTATATTCTTCTCATAATTTTGAAATGTCTATGGATTTAAAAATCATTTTAATATGTTATATATTAATGTTACATTATTGTTTTCACCAAAAGATAAAATATTATAAAAGGAATATTGTGAAATTAAAATTACCAAATGAGAACGAAGTTTTTCAGTTCTGAGACCTAAAACCAGGCCATCAGGCTCACTAGCCGAATTTTCTTCCATTAAACCTCTACCATGCCTCTTTAAAAAGCAATATTATTCAGTATTATCATTACCATGTTCTTACTAAAGACAAAATATAATTACAAAGAACTGAAGTCTTTCCTTTGACTTTCATACTTACAAATGTGTGTCTTTCCCAGGAACTGTGGCACTTTCTCTTTTATGAAAATGCCACAAAAGAAATAGTTGTATTTTAACCTTTTACTCTTTCCCTGTGACCTCAAAAGTACTGGAAAAAATTCAACCACTCATATTTTGAAACCGTGCTTATTTTTCCCCATCTCCTGGCTTTCTTACTGTTCAGCCTTTCATCCTGTTTATTTTTATTTCTTTCCTCTGCAATAATTGTCACTATTGCTTTCAAAGCAAAAATTCCAGAATATCTTTACCAGTTTCTTAAACAGTGGAGAGTTTCAAAATCCCTGAGGGCAACATTTTAGTTACTGTTCAATAAAAAATAACTTGTAACTTCAATAAGATCGGCAAAGGTAATGTTTCTATTATGTAGACTTAGCTCTTCCTGATCCCGTAGGAACTCTCAGTTTTTATTATAATTGCTTGTGTTGGAAATGTTTATTGTGTGTCTATCTTTTCCTTTACTCAAATTCCCAACTCATTTTCCTTGTCCTCTTCTCTATGTATGTTTTCCAGTTTTCAAATACCGTTCTGGGGCAATTTTGCTAAAATCTCAGATGTGTGTTGACATTGCAACTTTCTTTCCATTAACCCTGCCTGAGATTATCCTTTATTTTTTGTCTTCCTTTATAAATGACAAATTCTTAAATGTTTTAACTCTATGCATAAAAATAAAGTCCCTGGTTGTTAAAAAGTTTTCTTCATGAGTAAAACAGGTAAAATTCTCCAGGTGGAGCTTTTGGTAAGTCGCTTCAATTACACAGTTATTGTTTAAAAGACTTAATTTGTTAAACTTTCCCAATTAGACAGTTTAAACTTTGTTTTTCACTCTGAATAGATTCTTCCTATCACTGAGATCTCAAATACAATTCAAATTGGCAAACTTTAACCATCCACCTAAACTCAGATCAATGAATACAGAGAGCAGCTCCCAAAACCTCTATATGTATTTTATTTAATCTCCTTCAAATCATTTTAATAATGTATTTTCTTTTAGTTTATTGGTATATTTACTTTTTATTTCTGCTACTTGAGTACAAATCACCGGGATTTTATTGATTCCTAATTCTCTGCATCTAGAGGAGTATTTAGGAAAAAGTCAAAAGGTACAAAATTCAAAGGAAAGACTTCAATTCTTTGTAATTATATTTTGTCTTTAGTAAGACCATGGTAAAGATAACACTGAATAAAACCAGAACTTAGTAATTCATCTCTCTCTCTCTCTCTCTCTCTCTCTCTCTCTCTCTCTCTCTCTCCTGCTTCTCCTCCTCATCCTCCTCGTCCTCTTCATCCTCCTCGTCCTCTTCATCCTTGTCGTCCTCCTCCTCGTCCTCCTCGTCCTCCTCGTCCTCGTCCTCCTCGTCCTCGTCCTCTTCCTCCTCCTCCTCCTCCTCCTCCTCCTCCTCCTCCTCTTCCTCTACCCCCTCTTCTTCTCTTTTCCTCTTCTTCAAGCGCTCTTGGGCTACATTTGAAATATCACTGAAAGATGTTTTGTACAAACCATGAATCTATTTAGTATCTATGTTTTTTTAATCATCTGAAATGAGAAGTGTCCTTTGTTTTCATTGACTTAAAAACATGGATATAATGTCAGTTATTTTTGGCACTTGTCATTAAAGTGACATAATTCTTATACAAATAATTTCATTTCTTCTTGTATTAGTTAACTTTCTTTAGCTGTGATAAAGCACTGTCACCAAAACACTTACAGAAGAAGGAATTTCCAAACTTCAGGGTGAAGCTTGACAGAAAACAGTAGAAAGGGTGCTTGGAGCAGGAAGCTGTGGTATCACATCCAGAACTCCAAGCATGAAACAGAGAATGAACTAGAGAAGCCATGAATCTTTAAACATCAAAAGCCCACCCTGAGTGATTTACATGCACCAGTGAGGCTGCATCTCAGAATCCTACCCAGAAGATGCCACCAACCAGGAACCAAGTGCGAAAGTTTGAGAGGCTATGGGGTTTATCTATCATGTGATCTCACATTTCTCTCTGTAAACTTAGGTAGCCACTATAAACTTGTCAGAAACACAAATGCAAGCAAAATAGCTAATAATCCTTAATAGTATGTTTTCATAAAAATAAAAGTGTAGGCAAGAATAAAGGAATGTACCAAAAATATTGATTATCTTGGTTATTTATAAAAACTAAGATTAAGAAGCTGTAAAGGCTGTGAGGCGGAGCACAACTCTGGATGGATAACCCAGACCTTCATGAATGGACTAATGGTAGCAGATGTGATTGTGGTCCTATCTAAACTGGATTATTGGCTAAAATGACTAATCTCTGGCTAGCTTATTACCTAGGGAAAGGCATAGTAACAATTCTGGAGAGAACTGATGATGCAGATAAAGGACAGAAATAGCTTCTATATACTCAAGGGGAATAAAAAGACCCATCTATTATCTAGTAATGTGGCCTTAAAATATGCACAGCCTGTTTAGCATACAATTGTTTTCAGTAATTAAGACAATCTAATCCTGACTGCATTAAAATAATCAACAACAGAATAAACAGTACTTGGTTTCTGGACATATCAAAATTTGAGCATTCCTTGAATCACTAATATGGTTCTAATCAGAAGCAACAAGGGATATGGTATTTCTAATAAGTGTCCTATGAGGTCACAAACCCGTGAACCTATTCTCTCAAGAAGTAGTTACTCCATAACTTAAAATATATGAGGAATGAAAATGCTGCATATGACAACATCCTCCTTCTCGTGCTTACGACATACAACTTACACATAACTCCGTTTCTAATTTATCATCCATTGTAAGGTTTTTAAGATCAGGCTTTTCTGAAGTACTAGGCAGCAGGAAGTTAATGTCAGTTAGGTTTTCTGGGAAAGGTAAGAAGTGCTATGCCCCTGAATTTTGTAACCGCATAGCTCTTTAGTAAATGTCTAAGGGTTTCTGTATTGTTGCCAATCACAGGGAACTGATGAAGTGTTCTACAACTTATCGTGATCCTGGTCCCATGTGCACCAGCATATCAATGCCTTTGCATTATTTTTATGCACAGAACCTGTAATGGAGGTGAAAATTCTTGTTATGAAAAAGAAGATATGTAGATTTTTTAAAAATTTGAAAAAATGCACAATATTTCATATTTCAATGGACAAGTTAATTTTAATTTTTAGATGTTAAATTATTTTATATGGTTTCCATTATGTCTTCTATAATTTCTTCTTATATATGTCCTCTGTTGCACTAATCTCTATCTATTTCTACTTCCTTATATTTCCATAATAAAAAAGGGAGACAGTTATTATTTGGAAGATGCTATGGCCAAAAAAGCACTTATAGAAATGTAAAATTTGATTAAAGACACGAGGGAAGAGAGAGAGTGAGAGAAGAAACCACATGCTACCTGAGCCAACTAACACAGGCATAGATGGACTAAAGTAATGTAAAAGATAAAACTGAGTGAAGAAAAGATGGTAAAGATGGAATCAAAGACCCAAGAGTAGATATCTGTGGTCATAACAACATAATTATAGCTTATAATTAAATGATAATTAAGCAAATACAGAAATATTTTCTAGGTTCTTGAGAAGCTGGTAACATATTCATTTACTTACCCTTAAACAACACATTTACCAAGATGGATATATTTGTTGTGAATCTATTAACTCTTTTTTTTAATATTTTTATTTTCTATATTCTTTGTTTACATTACAAATGATTTCCCCTTTCCCAGATCCTCCCTCCCCATATGTCCCATAAACCTTCTCTTATTAAACTCTGAACTGATGAAAATGTTTATACTGAGAGGCCTGGATACCCTATTTGCCTATGAAATCATTTGTTACAACTGTAAGCCTGCTGATAATTCTTCTCGTCCTCCTTCTCAAGTACCTTACATCTTCTTCATTAGTTTCTTGGAATGCCTGTAACAAAGTACAGTCAGATACTTGAATCTATGGGTCCTACATCTGTAAATTTCTAAAACTTCAGTAGAAAATATATAAGAAGAAAATGTATTTTGACTGTACAAGCAAATATTTCTATTTGGTTCATCCTGGTGGCTTGGGTCAACCCTATTTAGGGGCAGTAAGGGATTGAAGAAAAAGAAAGGCATGTAGATTCACATACAATGAGAAGGGGGTGTACTCTAAGTGCTCTAATTCAGAACTAATATGTTATTTATCTGCTAGTGGAATGAGCCAACTCAAACCAGATTATGCTATATTAATGACAGGTTTCTTGGGAAGCTGCTTTGGTTGGGTTTTGGGTTTGTTTGGTTGGGATGTAACATAACTGACCCCAAGGCCTGATGCCAGGGAAGTCTCCATGGGGAAAGAGGGGGGAAGAAAAAGAGAGAAAGGGAACACTTGCAGAGAGAGAAGAAAAGGAGGAAGAGGGGAAGGAGACACACAGAGAGAGAGAGAGAGAGAGAGAGAACGAGAGCGAGAGAGACAGAGAGACAGAGATAGACAGAGAGACAGAGAGAGACAGAGAGAACATGCACAAAATATCTGGTTTACATAGGTAGGAGCCTCTGGGGGAAGGGCAGCTCACTCACTAGGCTGGAAAGTTCAAGGTTGGTGACAGGGTATGCTAAGTAGGGACTGAGGGATGCTGGGAGAACTTGGAGGCCTGGTCTGCACTGATAAGCAAAGTATGCACCTCAGTCTCTTATCTCTGATCTGAAACCAAACAAGAACCTCAGTATGTTTCTTAGGTACAATATGGGGAAGTGGTCAGCTAGTAGCTGAGTAATCTCAGGCCACAAACACCCAGGAGGTAACAGCTGTAGCTATTAGTCTCTGTGCATAGTGATCAGCCACTCATAACTGCTCATAACTACTCATTGTTGTGACTTTCAATGCCAGGACTAACACCAAGGTATTGCAACATAAAATTTTATTTTTATGCAGCGGCATCTAAGCTATAGCAGAGGAACTTTGGCAAACACACAAAGATTAACAAGAGCAGAACTTCAGTGATTAGAAATTAGTATAAACACATTGTTGCAAGTCTTTAATGTCACTGTTGTCAGGCAATTTTGGAAAGCCTTGTTCTCAGAATGTCTTGTGGTCTGTTGTTTTGACAAAAACAGTTCATACAATGTGAACATAAATCTCATTTTACCACTGTAATACAAGGACAAATATCAAGACTCAGGAAACAAGTCTGGAAGCTGAACAGCTAAGACAATGGAGACCTGCTTATTATTTAACCCATACAAAAATAATAGTGTAGGCAGAAATGGGTGTGTCGGCATCTTATACTCCTACCCAGACTCCCAAGAAAAGCTTTGCTATTTCTTGTGACCATTGACCATATAGACAATTGCTTTTCAAATTTCCCATGAGTCAATTGGTCTTGTCCTTGACAAGCCGTACCTAAGTCAAAATAAACATGCACTTATGAATTTGTTCACACATGACTTCCTCATTTCCATACATCTATTGCTTGTTAGATGTACTTATGCTATATGCATGTAGCAGCCTTGTTTATATAAGGAACTCACATGTCCCAGGCATTTATAACCATAGTGGGTCCTGAAATCTAGTCACTCTGTTTCTTAATCAGATCTCATGCTGTAAAGGGACACCATGACAACTTTTATAAAAGAAAGAATTGAATTGGGACTTTCTTACATTTTCAGAGGCTTAGTCCATTACTATTATGGTGGGAAGTACGTGTGTGCAGGAAGATTTGATGCTAGAGAAGTAACAAAGAATTCTACATCGAGATGTGCAGGCAGCAGGATGAGAGTGACAACGGGTATGGCTTGGGCTTTTGAAACCTCAAAGCCCATCCAACTGGCGCACTTCCTCCTGGTGTTGTGTCTTTGGGTGGATCACATTCTTCAGAGAAGCAAACCCTGAAGAGGTGAGAATGAGCACCTCATATAGCTGGAGTTGGTTAGTCAGGGTGCATCAAAATGGCCCAAGAATCTGACATTACAGTTTAAGGTTTAATACTCTGTAGCATTTAAACATTGCCACACTTAGGAGGAGAAACATCCACATGACAATTCTCATAACAAAGCTTCAGCTATGGTTACATCAAAATTCTCTTGCAAAGTAGACTTTTACAATAAGAATGCGTTTTATTGGCTGATTAAAAGTATTCAGGTCTAGGATCTAGAGGAAGAATTTCTTTCTGTTTGTTTGTTTATTTGTTTGTTCAAGACAGGGTTTCTCTGTAAAGCCCTGGCTGTCCTGGAATTCACTCTGTAGACCGGACTACTTTCAAACACAGAAATCTGCCTGCCTCTGCCTCCCAAGTGCTGGGATTAAGGTCAGCATGCAGAAGAATGGGAAATGATCTATCCTTGTCTCCTTGTACTAAGCTCAACTCCAAATGGATCAAGGACCTCCACATAAAGCCAGACACTCTGAAGCTAATAGAAAAGAAACTGGGGAAGACCCTTGAGGACATCGGTACAGGGGGAAAGTTCCTGAACAGAACACCAATAGCTTATGCTCTAAGATCAAGAATTGACAAATGGGCCCTCATAAATTTACAAAGTTTCTGTAAGGCAAAGGACACCATCAAGAGGACAAATCGGCAACCAACAAATTGGGAAAAGATCTTCACCAACCCTACATCAGATAAAGGGCTAATATCTAATATATATAAAGAACTCAAGAAGTTAGACTCCAGAAAACCAAACAACCCTATTAAAAAATTGAGTACAGAGTTAAGCAAAGAATTTTCACCTGAAGAATTTCAGATGGCAGAGAAGCATCTTAAAAAATGCTCAACTTCATTAGTCATTAGGGAAATGCAAATCAAAACAACCCTGAGATTTCACCTTACACCAGTCAGAATGGCTAAGATTAAAAATTCAGGAGACAGCAGATGTTGGCAAGGATGTGGAGAAAGAGGAACACTCCTCCACTGTTGGTGGGGTTGCAAATTGGTACAACCACTCTGGAAATCAGTCTGGTGGTTCCTCCGAAAACTGGGCACCTCACTTCCAGAAGATCCTGCTATACCACTCCTGGGCATATACCCAGAAGATTCCCCAGCATGTAATAAGCATACATGTTCCACTATGTTCATAGCAGCCCTATTTATAATTGCCAGAAGCTGGAAAGAACCCAGGTATCCCTCAACAGAAGAGTGGATGCAAAAAATGTGGTATATATACACAATGGAGTACTATTCAGCCATTAGAAACAAATGAATTCATGAAATTCTTAGGCAAATGGATGGAGCTGGAGAACATCATACTAAGTGAGGTAACCCAGACTCAAAAGATGAATCATGGTATGCACTCACTAATAAGTGGGTGTTAACCTAGAAAACTGGAATATCCAAAACATAATCAAGACATCAAATGAGGTACAAGAAGAACGGAGGAGTGGCCCCTTGTTCTGGAAAGACTCAGTGAAGCAGTACAGGGCAAAACCAGAACGGGAAAGTGGGAAGGGTTGGGTGGGAAAACAGGGGGAGGGAAGGGGGCTTATGGGACTTTCGGGGAGTGGGGGTCCAGAAAAGGGGAAATTTGAAATGTGAATAAATATATATATCAATTAAAAAAAAAAGACATGCCTCACTTTTAATCTCTGCCTTGGCCTAGAGGAAGAATTTCTAATAAGCATAAGGATAGATTCTATTGATAGAGGATGCAAAATAAGTGGGCCCTCTTACATATGGAAGGCTTCTATCCCATTCTCTGAGAAACAGTGCCTAAGAAGAGGGCCTAAAGAGTGTTCAAAATTTCGGGGGAGACTCTAGTGAAGGCTGGCTCTTAATAGAATAGCAAAGGATGACCAGGTTGTTTGACCACTTTCACAGTAACATTCCAGTGACCAGGGTCATTCATTTTCTTCCACTGAAAAAAATTTACTCTTGAGCATTAAGAACCCTGGCTTTTCCAATGCTTACTCTAAGCTGTGCTTCCTATATGGTTTCATGTCTAATTTTTAAAGAAAGATGAGAGGCTGAAATGGAGGCCATGTTTGAATACATTGTCCCATAGCTAGTCTAAATAATATAGGCAAACATATGAGAATTAAACAGATAGCTAACAAAGAGCCAAGGAAAGGGAACAGAGATTGTAGCCAAGATGTTTACCCAAAGTTTTCTAGAGAGATTTTTTTTTCTCTTTATGTAGATCATTAATTTGATGAAAAAGTAGTGTGGGAAATATCTGACATATTAAAGCAGCACATGCTAGGAAATGTTTGACAACTGAGATTATGATTGAGCAACAGATAATCTATTGTAACTCTATTTGTAAAATGGTGGTCCTTAAGTCATCGGGGAATGCAAATCAAAGCAACCCCTAGATTCCACCTCACACCAGTCAGGATGTCTAAGATCAAAAACTCAGGTGACAGCAGGTGCTGGTGAGGATGTGGACAAAGAGGAATTCTCCCCCGTTGCTGGTGGGATTGCAAGCTGGAACAACCACTCTGGAAATCAGTTTGGTGGTTCATCAGAAAATTGGACATAGTACTACCGGTGGAACCAGCTGTATCATTCCTGGGCATATACCTAGAAGTTTATCCAACATGTAATAAGGACACATGCTCTATTATGTTCATAGCAGCGGTATTTATAAAAGCCAGAAGCTGGAAAGAACCCACATGGCCCTCAACAGTAGAATGGGTACAGAAAATGTGGTACATTTACACAATGGAATACTACTCAGGTATTATTTTATTAGGTATATTCTTTATTTACACTTCAAATGTTGTCCCCTTTCCTGCTTGCCCCCTCCCCAAAAATCCTGTAAGTCATCTGATATTCCCCAATCAATCCACTTCTGCTTCCCTGTCCTGGTATTCCTCTACACTATGGTATCAAGTCTTTCCAGGACCAAAGGCCTCTCCCTCATTTAGTGTCCAACAAGATCATCCTCTGCTACTGATGTGTCTGGAGCCATTGGTAGCTCCAAGTGTACTTTTTACTTGATGGTTTTGTCCCTGGGAGCTCTGGGAGTACTTGGTAACTCATATTGTTGTTCGTCCTATGGTGCTGCAAACCCCTCCAGCTCCTTTGGTCCTTTCTCTATCTCATCCATTGGGGACCCTGTGCTCAGTTCAATGGCTGACTGAGAGTTTCCCCCTCTGTATTTGTCATGCACTACACAGCTATTAAAAACAATGAATTTATGAAATTCTTAGGCAAATGGATGGAATATCATCCCGAGTGAGGTTTCCCAATCACAAAGGATCACATATGGAAAGTACTCACTGATAAAGGGATACCCTGCTTTATATGCCAATGCCATACCACATTACATCTTCTTGTCTCTAGATTAAGTGTGTGTGACTAGATCTTTCCTACATCCTCCATCTGTACTATTGGAGCTGTTCATCAACTTACAGTCATCTTTTGAGAGGTTTATTATCATCTGGTAACTGGCCACATGAAGTGCGTTCTTGCACCTGCAACCCATTTTATCATAGCAGCTACAATGACATTTAGCAAATGTAAGTCAGACCACGCTATCCTAATATTGGAAACCATTCAAATAATTCTTATGCCACTCAGGGAAATGCCTAAATAGAAGAAGTGCCCATAAGGACTAGTAAGCTCTGAACTTTCTTATTTCTAAACTCTGTCCTTCCTCTTTTTCTTTCCTGAAGTCTTCTCAATGCATCTCATGTATGTAAAAATGAAAAATTTGGGGGGAACTCTTACACAGTTTGTATCTTACCTGTTAAGCCCTTCCACTCATGTATCTATATCTACTTTGCTTATTTAGGTCTTTGCTCATTGATCTCTCTGACTAAAATTATTTATCATCTTTCTTTTAAAACTATACATCTTCATTCCCTGAACTTACACCCTTATTCCATATGCCTGTTAACTGACACCCCACAATGATTTAACTCCTGATATGATTTTTAGAAATTGTAATTCATACCTTTCAAAATATTAACTGTCCTTTGAGGAAAATTCTCCAATGGTGCTGATGGAGAATGCAATTTTATTTCTATTGATACATGCTTACTGATAAGTACAGTATCACCATCAGCCACACAGTAAGAATTCAGAGATTGAATGAATAACCTATTAGTCAATCCATAGAAAGATATGTCTGCATTGCTTAGTTAAAATGTAAACATAGACAATGATATTAAAATAAAAAGGCAATAAAATATTCATGTTTACATGCCATAATAGCATTTAATACCCAATTCAATTCTCTTTATTTTGTTTTAAAAGCTAAATTCATATCAAATATTAATGTCACTGAAAAACTGATATCTAACAGGTGACATGCCTTGTGTAATGAGTAACCATTTTATTCATTTCAGTTAAATTATTCATTAAATAAAACTGAATTAGCATTCGTTAACACTGGTGTTGTGGCTCAGACAATAAGAGCACTTACTACTATGCCTGTGGATTTGAGTTAGAACCCTAAACTCTGCATGGAAGAAGGTGAGTTCCGGCTCCTGCAAGCTATGCTCTGATCTATACATGAGTGCTTTCAAATGTAAGGAAGTTCATATGCAAACACACACACACACACACACACATACACACACACACACACAAATAGGTAAACAACTATAATAAAAAAGGTTTCAGACTATGTTGCTGATTAAATTATTAAAGATGATCTTTGTAGTATTTTGAATGGACTAAAATTGGTTGTTAAGTGTATAAGGATTCATTATATTTAAGAAAATAAAACAGTATTACCATTTTTCTAATAAGTGTTAGGGAAAAATGGAAAATCTCTACCTGTTATTTTGACAAAACACTCTATCAACAATCTATTTTTAACAGAAAAAAATGTAATAGGTCAAACATTTACTTTTCTTTTAACTTATGGTTATCTGAATAACAGGCAAAATATTTAAAATGAGAGAAAAGGACCCATGTGTCAGAGTATCAGTAATACCACAGAGGAGAGTGAATGTCAAAGGAGTCATAGGAAAAAGCCTGAGAAAAAGGAGATTAGGGTCAGATATATTGAACAATTCTTTAGAAAAATGATAAGACTCAGACATCAGAAAAAAATATGTCACAGGAAGTGAAAAGTAGAACAATAAGACTTTCAAATTATGAACTTCCAAAAGTTAGAATAATCTAAGGCAGGAAAATAACCTACTACAAGGCAGAAACTAATTCTTCAAATGCTAGGAAAACCCAGTGTGAGTATATTTGATACTTATATTTTCCTCCAGGGAACTGACGAGATCTGTGCCTGTGTCTTTAATTCAACCTAAACATATTTTTCCTTGAGAGAGTCTCCTAAGAGTTCTGGCTATGGGTCTGGAAATCAGCATTGTACTAAATTGGGTTGGAATCAGTATCCTGGACTTTGAGGAAGAACATTACGTAGAAGCAGAGCATACTTGGAAACACTAATGGAAATTCTTCATTTTTCTCAAGTTCCCAGAAAGCAAACTTTATATTACTTCAGGGAGATTAGGGTCAGATATATTGAACAATTCTTTAGAAAAAAATAAACCAAGCAAAAATTCTCTTGAACCTGTTCAGCATTATATTAAACCTATACTGTGAATATCACAAAATAAAGAAACCCATCATATGAAGACACAATCTTTGAAGTAATATGTTCCTCCAAATTATCTATGTAATTTTAAACTCTATTCTCCTTCCATTATTAAATAAAAAGAATTATATAACATGGTGTCCCTTGCCAAAAGGTCAGCTGTAGATTGAAAAAAAAGCTCAGGAGGCCGAACCAATTATTGATTATTTATTGGCAACTAAATGATTCCAGGGAGGAGAGGACATAGCATCTAGTTTGTGAATTCACAGTATATCAGTTATAGTTTTATTGGTGTGAATAGATACCATAGCCTAGGCAATTCTTATAAAGGAAACCATTTCATTGGGACTGGCTTACAGTCTCAGAGGCTTAGTTTATTATCATCATGGTGGGAAGCAGGACAGCTCCCAGGTAGACATGCTACTGAGGATGGAGCTAAGAGTTCTAAGTCTTGATATGCAGGCAGCAGGAAGGGACTGTTTTCCATGCATGATGTAGCTTGAGTGTAAGAGACCTCAAAACTCACACCTACAGTGATACATTTCCTCAAACAAGGAAGTCCCCATACCTCCTCCAATAAGACCAGAGGTCATAATAGTGACACTCTCTATGAGTCAAGCATTCAAACACATGAGTCTATGGGGGCCAATCCTATTCAAACCATCTCTCATAATAAATATTGAAGACTGTGACAGAGAGTTTCCAATCCACCATGACAGAAATATCCCACTAAAGGCCTGTGAACATACAAATAAGCAGAAGAAAACCAAAAGGAACAAATCAAAATAAAAAGTAATAAATGTGGAAAAGAAATTCAGGAAAGATAAACAGGGCTGGCAAGGGTACAAGAGAGATAAGACAGGAAGGGAGAGAGAAATGTACTGTATTGTAATTTACTTAAAATAGACAAGGGATAAAATATATTAATAAATAAAAATCAGTCATAACTGATACTGGCTGGTTTTGTGTATCAACTTAACACAGGCTGGAGTTATCACAGAGAAAGGAGCTTCAGTTGGGGAAGTGCCTCCATGAGATGCAGCTGTGGGGCATTTTCTCTATCAGTGATCAAGGGGGAGGGCCCCTTGTGGGTGGTGCCATCCCTGGGCTGCTTCTATAAGAGAGCAGGCTGAGCAAATCAGGGGAAGCAAGCAAGTCAGTAACATCTCTCCATGGCCTCTGCATCAGCTTCTGCTTCCCGACCACTTGAGCTCCAGTCCTGACTTCTTTTGGTGATGAACAGCTGTGTGGAAGTGTGAGCTGAATAAACCCTTTCTTCCCCAACTTGCTTCTTGGTCATGATGTTTGTGCAGAAATAGAAACCCTGACTAAGACAATAACTAAATTCTTAAACAAATCAAAATAAAATTTACATTTGTCACTAATCTAACAATTATTTTTCCTGTTATACATGTTTCTTCTTGCATGTTTATAAAATTTTATTATTATGATGATGGCATGCTTTTTATTTTAAAAAATTGAACATTGAAATATTTAAAAATAAAACAAAAGTAACTTACCATTTATTTTATTAAACTACCTGTGGAATTTAATTTAAATATTTACATGCCAAATACAGTTAATTGAATTTTATAAACAATTTGTTTAAATGCAAGTATAAAAACAACACAAGGACTTCTACTTTTCTTCATCAGTCAACCACCTTTATTAAGAACAAAGAAAATGGATGATTTTGATTATGAGTTTGTTTTAATATTCTTTAATCATATAATTATATTACTGATTTTCACTAATATGTGCTTAATAAAAGCTAGACATTTTAGATTAATGTTTCAAATAGATCTGGTAATACATTTAACTGTAGAATTATTATTCTTTAGCTACAAGATTTTTGATGAATAACTTACATAGTTTATCATTTATCTTAATTTAAAATCTAGTCTATGCATCTGGTATCAGAATTATATGCATTTCTAAGAAACAATAAGGAGTAGAACATTTAACTCAAGATGTGTTTCTGAAGCAATTTAGGTAGCTACTTTTATTTATAACAAGATTAATTTATGCTTCTGCATTTAGTTTAAAGATTTATATTGAGTTCTCAATTTGATTCATTTAGAACTCTTTAAAATTACTTCATTTTAAGGTTCAGTGCTGTTCTAATGTAATTGACTAAATTGCTCACTTATATAACCAAAGTAAATACAAAAATTACCATATACTTCTTATTTTTGTAAAATACCTGCCTGGGAACGTATTTCTTTATTTCAAAATTAACAAGTAAAAAATGATTTAAATATTCTTTCAATGTAAAATATGTGTTTAAAATGTTGTCTTAAGTATATAGGACAGATTTGCTTAATTTTTACCTTCATAAGTAAGCTTGTATTCAGAAATAAAGGTTAACATTCTTAAATGCTAGTTATTAGATTGAATTTCTGTTTTTAGTAAAACTTAAAGATATCAATGTATAAATTAATAAACCTCTCAGTGAATAAAGATTTCCAAAATCCCAGCCTATTACCTCGATTTTCCTCCCTGTGTTTCCCAATCTACATCTATGAATACCACATAGCCTGAAATTTTTCTGTTGTTCCATAAAGTATTCTTAAGAGTCTTTATTTGTCTGGCTGTAGTTGTTGAGATTTAGCAGAGAAGTGTCCACATTGGGCATAAATGAGGGTGCACACTTATAATACTAGAATGATCATTTCATAGTATTTCAAAGTATGGCTGAAATAGCAAAAGATGGACTATGGTGCCAAAGAATGCACATTATCCTGTTAGAAAGCTCATAGGTCATTTAAGTTGAAGAACTTAGAACATTTCTGAGCATCAGTTGGAGCTTTTACTAAAGACACACTAAATACAGTGGTCTATCGCTGTGAACACTTAAAACTCTGAAGCATAAGGTTTACAATAATTTTCAGCCCAGCTGAGGATATGTGGTGAATATCAAGTTTACCATGGTTGTTTAATAAGATCTTGTGCGGGAGGGACCAGCAAAGGAGTTCAGAGAAGGAGAGGAATAAAGCAGGAAAGAGAGAGAAGTAAGGCTGAGAGTCTGTCTTTATATTAGATTTTTTGAAAATGTCCTTGTGTCTTATATGAAAATATTTCATAAAAGACACATTTTCCACTAAACCTCTATCCACTCATTTCTTCCATTCTCATTTGTACCTAGAGATAAATGGCGCATTCTGCTCTCTGGACAAATTTACTATTACATATGTATGAGTGTGTTTGTGTGTGTGTGTGTGATTTTTCTACCAATATAAACTTTATTAATCATATAAGAGAGAAATCATGATATTCTTTATATCCATAAAATTAAAATTTATATTAAAAATAAAATATATTTTGACTTAAGTAGTAATACTTCATTTGCTAATAGAGCTTTGTATTTCTCACCATTTTAAAAGTTATCATTAAATCTGGAAAGTAGAAAATGTATACTCCTCATGATTATATATGGAGATCATTAGACAACCCTCCATAAAATTGTAATTAGCACATTTCTTGGTATATAGTATTTACTGTGGCAGAGACAACCTTGGCGTTCATTTCCTTTTGGTTTTCTGGTCCTTTGCACACAGGGAAATAACATTACCTTAAAATGAATCTACCCAGATCTGTCAAAAAAAATGATCTGTAACTTTTACATTGAAAACTTCAGGATCCATGCTTGCTCCATGCCAGGCTCTCTGAAGAAATGGGCTTTGTAGTGGGAAAATAGACATTTGAGACACATGAGGATCAGTCACCACTATTCTGCTAGAAGGGACCTAGTTGCTCTGATGACCAAAATGGTTCAAGTTTGTGTCAGAAATAGATGGTTAAATAGGGATTCATCAAGATCCTGTCAAGTAGGTGACATGAGCTGGCAAGTGTTAGCTACAGTAGTAAATGTATTCATGTGACTTATCAATATAAGTGTGTATGATTGGAGTATGTCAACATTACATTGAAATTATGTTATAAGTTATATGTAAAATAATGAACAAAGAATCTGCTAGAAAAGTTATACACCAATCTTCCTCAGATAACTCATGAAAAGCAAATAGATACAATTACTGATATAATTTATCTATAGCAATATTTTCCTCATGAAAGCTTCCAAAAATGGAGTTACTATTGATTTTTTAAAATCAATATAACTTAAAATGATAGCCCACAATTTGAAAATAAGTTAATAGTTTACACTGAAAGTAGTTGAACTTGTGAAGATATCTCCTTTATGACTAAACCTATGTGTATACAGAAACTTGCTTTCAGTTAATCAAAGTAGCAAAGAGACTTTGTGTTTATGGCAATAATCAGTTTGCCATAAGCTGATGATAGCATAGGAAGTCTCTAAAGTAAAGGCTTTGTTTAACTTTCTACTACTGAAAAAATTACTTCTAAGCACAAAGGCAGATCCGCTGCACATCTCCCTGCTTGATTCTCTTCATCCATCAACCAGGTTATCACAAGCTGTGGAGACTTCATGATTACGATAATTTATGTATTAACTACTAATGCTAATCAGGATGTTTCATCAATCTACTGGTGAGTACAGTGTTAGCCATATAAGATACATATTTTTACTCATAGCAGAAGTTTCTTGCTTCTCACTGATTTGTAGAGTTACATGCATTTTCTCTAAGTTATATATGAAATTTGTAAAACCTTCCCCATTATCACTATCATATTATTACACTTGAACATACTGGTTAAGTTATTTTAAAAAATCACAGCAGTTATATCTTTTTACAGAGATGTTAAGTTCCAAAATATCTACACGTTTCATTTACTAAAAGTGAATTTATTTTTATGGTGAAAATTAAATTTTTCCCATAAAAGTAAGAATAATTGTCTGTTCTTTGTTTCAACTCTAGCTCTTCCATGAGGAGTATGCAGAGTGCTGAGCATTATTAGAACGAAGTGGCAAATCAAGTAGATTTCTCATTACACTGTCAAAACACATGAGTGATGGATAACATCATTTCTTTCCAAATCAAATTACTTTCTTGTTAAGCACCGAATAATTAAAATTTACATAATAAGACACATAAAATAACCATTAGAAGATCAAGTAAATGATAAAGAAAGAATAATAATTTATTTACTTGTGTTATGGTATGTGTGGCAGGTGGCTGAACAGAATATTATTGTGTAACAATATCCTCCAAGTATTATATGATCACTGTTCTCTAGAATTCTCAGAAGTCGTGGTTAGGTAATATAAAGACGATATGTACAAGATTGGGGTCATTTACTTGGTCTTGTGATGTGAGTGCTGGAAAAACCCTGCCCCTTGGAAGGATGTATAGACAATTGATGATTAGTACAAAAGAGGCCTTAGGAAGCTCCAATCATCCCTAAAATTTATAGGCAATTATTGGAGAGGCTTATGAGGTGCACCCATCCTCAAGAATATGTACATAACTTCATAGATATTTGGGGAAGATTTTTTTCAATTTTGTAGCCTTCCTTAACTTTTTTTGTGTTTTCAAAGTTGTCCTTCTCTCCTGCTCTTTAAGATACTTCAGGTAAACTCATTAGTTTACCAAATCACACTTGGGTAAAATCCTTTGGATTTTCAGTCAGTGATGTCCTGATTGGTGAAAGTAGAGGTTTGTTCATGTCAACTTAAAAGAATATTCACACAAAAATTATAATGACATAAAACTAGAAATCTAACTAATATTGTAAAACTATGTCAACAGCTTCAACAGCTCCCTTAAAGGGAAGGCTTTTAAATTATATTTGTTTATCATATGATACCACTACTCACTTAGACCAAAACTTTGGTGGGCATAACCTACTGCTTTAGTTTGTTTTTCGTTACATATTCAGTGCATTTCTAATTTCCATTGATTCTAACATCAAATTCTATTTGAAATATAACTATGTTTGATCTCTAATTTTAACTTGAAATATTAGGGATTGAAAAAATATGTCCCTGAAAATGTCCATATGATACTCATGAAGACTATAGATATATTAAGTCATATAACATTGTGGTATTAAGGTTGAAGACAGAATTCAGATTGAAAATTAATAGACAGTGGGAACAGAAAAGGATCCTATATTATTTAAGTAGAGATAATTCAGGCATAAGGATGAATATAGAAGAGCAGGAAGGGACAACTGGCATTGTCAGGAAGAACAGGAAACAGGTACGTACTAAAATCCATTGGAGACTTGCAGAAGTTTGAGAACACACAGAATTAATAGTCTCTTTCTCATCCTTCAGAATAAGATTGGTGCTGTCAACACTTCTATTATAGACCAAGGTTGCTCACTTTAGTACTAGGTTCTCATCAATTGCATGAAAATAAATGTATAGTATTTTAGGTTACTAAAATTTTACGACAATTTGTATATGACCATTGAGAAACTGAGGTGTCTTCTTAACTATTGCCTTAGTTGCTGCCATAACTGAATGATTAGGTTCACTAATACATTTATTTACCCCTCTGTCCATTTTCCATAAAGCACTCTAGAAGATTGTTTTAAGTCTGTGTTTTTTAGTCACTTAAACATATGGAGAATTTATATCATGAGGAAAGAAATAAATTCAATGTTCTAACATCATTACCTTTTGCCAAATGTTCTGACCACTCTCCAAGTCAAATATGTTTCCTTCCTTCTATTAGGGGCTTTTGTGAATATCTGTATCCAATTTTAGGTATGGCTTATAATCTTTGAATATTAGATTTCTTTCTCCTAAACATCCTAGTTCTGAAACATGGCTTTACAAAAGTCTTTACTGTCTCATCATAAATTCAGTACCTTATCAATAGTCCTCCATACAACTAATCTTCTTCAGACCCTTTTGCTTTTCAATTACTTTGTTCTATTCTAGTTATTTCAAAATCATCTATATCATTTTGTGATCTTACTTTAATTTGTTTGTTCATGGATTATACAAAAGTTATGTAAATCCATTGTGGAGTAACTTTGGGTGCTTAACTGTCTTCACAATGGTACTTAAGGATGTGTCTGACATGCAACAAATGCTGCGCATCCATTTGTTGAGTAAAAGAATGAAAATATCAAATTCAATTAAGACCTTAAATATTAAGATCATACATGATTAAACATTAATTCATTTTCTTCTCAGGATATTAAGTTCATTAATTCTCTTACAGCAAAAACATTTGTTGTCATTTTGCTAATAATATCCCATGATGTGATTATAATTTGCATAGTACATTTTCTAGTAACAATGATATGTTTCCCTTATTACAGAAATTTACAATAGGGCTATTATATTATGACCTCTAGGAGGTTTTAAGAAGGTAGGTACTCATAAATTTCTTTCTGTAGGTAAGGTTTCTTTTTACTCAGATAAATACATTGTCTCTGTCATCAGTAATTTAAGTATTACAAGTCTGTATGGTTGCTCCTTGCAACCACATATCCGGCTAGGATTATCACAAAAATGAGCTATTTCCTTACTCTTGGATGAATTATTTAAACTCTGTTTTTCTATCAATATCATTAATGTAACACTAGTATATTATTCCAATTAAATTATCACAATTATTGTGGAATCACAATATTAATGAATTAAATTATTTCCAATTAAGTGAAAAGTTCTTAACAGTAATCATTTATTATCTCTTATGACCACAGGTGGACAGCCAAATGTTAGTGAGGTCAGTGCCTTTTATGAACAGTTTAAAAATATCCTGTTATTTTTGTTTACTTACACTATGTAAGCATTATAAAGAGGGTACATGTGGGATAAAAATCGTTATAAGTTCCCCAAAATAGAAGCATGACTCTTTTAATTTTTTAATTTAATTAAAATTTTGATTTTAAAAAGCTAGTACAAATTATGAGGATCGAGTCAAATGTTTTTATCAATGTACAATAGGAAATAAGTCATTTGAATTGTTTCCAATTAGTAGCTTCTTTTTGATTAAAAATTATTCTTCATTTATCTCTCTCACTTCTTTTGAATAAAATAATAATTATCAGTAGCTAATCAATGGTAGTGATTTGTAAAGGTCATATGGTAAGTATATCCATATACTCTTAAATCTAAACACTTGATGAATCTAACAATTAAATTCATTATTTTGAAACTAAGTTGTTAATTAAGAGGAATATCCTTCAATTAATATGACTTTTCTAATATGACTGCAAAGTGCTTCAAAACATCATCAGTTTTAGGTCCATTTATTTACCCTAATTGGTTCCATTGGAAGAGTCATTTGGCATAATAATTGGTGCTATGTGTGCATTTCTATGATTGATTCTCTCTCTCTGTTGTGCTGTGTATTTTGCTGGTAAAATGCAAAATTATGAATCTGGCCTAAAATATTCACAGAAAGTATCTTCTAAAACCCATGAGCTTGATACTTATACTGACATACCTCAGTTTTCCTCTTCTACTTCCTGGAACTCTTCCATTTTCTAGAGATTATGCAGGAATATCTCATCTCTTGAAAGTCTTGTTCTGCACTAGGAAGAAATGCCATAGCATCCAATTGTTTATACAACTCTTTGATGTAAAACAATAATTGGTAATCTCATCTTTATTTTTGTTTCCATTTATGGGAAATAGATTTTTTGTAGTCTAATATTTCCCAATTATGCTTCTTCTCTCTATGCAGTTCCTGGTTCCTCTCCTCTTTCCTTCCTATCCACTCCATTTCTATCTATTTGTTGAAAAAAAACAAAACAAAACAGGCTTCTGAAAGAAAGTGATAAGATAAAATAAAAATTAACCCATTAAAGTTGGAGAAAATACACAAGCATAAGCAAAAGAACCCAAGAGAAGGCGAAAGTATTAGAGGCACACTTATTGGTACACCCAGGAATCCCACAAAACCTCTAAATTCACACACACACACACACACACACACACACACACAGAGTTTCCCATGCAGGCCCTGTGCATGCTTCTGCAGTCTCTGTGAGTTCATATGAGCTTTGATCGTGTTAATGTAGAGGGCCTTGTTTCTTGGTATCTTCAGTATTCTCTGGCTCTCACACTCTTTCTGCATACTCTTTGGCAGAGTCCCCTTATCGATGAGGCTAGGGATTCAATGAAGATATCCCATTTAAGGATGAGTCTTCCAAAGTTTTACTCCTTGAATAAAGACTCGCTGTGGGTCTGTATTTTTTCTTATCTGCAAAAGGAGACAGTTCCTGAAGATTTGTTTGGGCAATGGTAGCACAAAGCTTGTGGAAGAACCAACCAATATCTGATGTGACTTGAAGTCCAGTCCAGCAGATGGAACCCAGACTTGCTCTGTTTCGGTGACCAAGAACTTGAGACTAGTTAAGTCACAAGCCTACGGTAAAACCAAATGCTACTGTTCGTAAACACACAGAAAAGTAACTATAAAATGACTCTTAATGAAATTCTGTTATACTCAGAGATCAGTGCCTTGTTTAGCTATTACCAGAGAAGCCTACTACTGAGAGAGCTGAGCTAGACCGACTCCATGACAGGTGACCAGATGTCAGTTCAAGGGACTAGGCCTAAGTTTCTGTTTCCCAGAACTGAACAAACCACCTTCAAGAAAAAAAAAAAATTCAGCCCATGGGCAGCCAATTAGGAGTTTCCCTGCCACACACAAAAATAGTTTGTTAGTAATGGTTCTGTAAAGTCCCCAAAACCCTGTCCAATCCTAAAGACACCTGTACTCCTAGAGATAAAGCTAAACGATCAGAACAAAAATCACTTACCCCTCCCTATAATCCCTGGAATCAGCTTTAAATTGAGCCCATGAGCTAACCTCCAGGTCACCTTTTAATTTCTGAAAAATAAATATTTTTTGCCTTTGCATACTACTTGAATCTTGCATCTTCCTTCAGTGATTCTTGGACCCTAACACTACAGAGCCAATTAATTGTTTTTATTGTATATGTCTGTCAACTTCATTTACTGTTCAGTAATATTATATAAAGCAGAAAATATTAAGACATCTTTTAGTAACAATGATACATTTACATAAATAGGCAAAGTAAACCCCAATAGTTTAGTCTACATAGTATGAGACTGTATTGAATATATATAGCAGTAAATTAGTTACAGTGCTTTGATTTCCTGCGCATTGCACATGTGTCCAGGCCAGCTAATTTTGATATGTCTTGACTAGCTTAATAACAAGGCATTTCTTTTATTTTAAATATTTTTATTTTCTATATTCTTTGTTTACATTCCAAATGATTTCCCCTTTCCTGGATCCCCACTCCCCATATGTCCCATAAACCTTCTTCTCTCCATCCATTCTCCAATTACCTCCCTCCTTTTTCTCTGTATTTCTAAACCTCCCCTCCTCTAGCACATACTTGCCTACAATATATATATAACTAAGGGATATTGTATCTTTTCCAGGAAAGAATTATAAATGGAAGCAAAACCCACAGAAAAGGAAACATTTTTGTGTGTGCATGTGGTTATTACAATTTAACAATGACATATTTAGTTAATTTTATAATTATTTAGTGATTTGAAAATGAATATTTTCAAGTAATTAAGATTGGGGAATTTATTGAATTCATTTATCACACTTAGATAGCTATGCTACTGGCATTTTGAAACTCCTAACTCTTCCAAATACTTACAGTATAAGTTAAATGTAAATAAAAAATAAAATGATGATTAGTATATTCTTTAAAAATCTGAAGGCATTTCCTATGAATAGATTAACCTACCAATCAATAGAGATATATTAGAATATAGGCATAAATATTGACAGGTTTGGGGCTATTTTCTGTCTTGTTTTCATTAACATACCTTTGGAAAGTTGTGCAAAAGCCTCTATTTCTTGCATGGAAAATTTTGTGCAGTTTCTGGCCTAGAGTTGTAAGATGGAGATATGGTTAGGAAGGCAAAAGTTTGCTGAGAGGCAATAAGGAACCACACGGGAGCTTTGTACAATAATTATACTGCGACCACTGGAGAGTCAAATCTTTTATTGAAGTTTGTAATTAGGGATTGTTGTTTAATATTCTCTTGACCTATAGTAACACCTGAATGTTTTATTAACAGAAACATCTAAAAAATGTGTCAGATTTATGAAGAAAGACTATTATCATAGGTAAAGTACACAAAATCAACATTTATGCTGTTTGGGATAACCTTAATTTGTAATTAGTAATTAAATGAGTGTGAAGAAAGTGTCTAGTTAAATTAAACTCTAATTAAAACTCTACATCTGCTGAAAGAGTATCAAGAGTCTATAGAAAATAATGTAATTTTCTTTTAGTAACTTCTGTCTCTAAATACAATGCTAACACCTAGTAGAAATAGTAAAGGCATGAAATAGAAATAAGGACTGTCTGAGAGCTTGATGCTCAGGCTAGCAAGATGGTGGTACTGGTAAAAAATAAAAATACCTGCTGTTGGACGTGATGACATGAATGTGGTCCTGAGGTTCCAAGGAGCAGAAGGAGGTAACCGACTCTTGCAATTTTTCCTTTTGTCTGCTCAATTCTCTCTGGCATTTGTGACTCACATAAGAAATAAATGAATAAAATATGTTATAAAAATGGTTACAGTATAATGAAAATCTGAGAGAATAAATTTGTATCTCTTAATGATATCAAGTAATTAACAAATGTGATCAATACAATAATAAAATGATAAATAAAATGCAGAATCAAGTGTAACATGTTTCATATAGCATGTTTGGAAAGTATATTTACTACATTTCTTTATTCCATGAAATATTGAACATATGTATGCACAATTGACAATAGCAGAAAGCACTGAAAAGGATTTAAAAATCAAATAAATTAATAAAATAGTTTACCTCCTGTAGCATATTCACATCTTCTTAATTTAATTTTTATTAGATATACTACTTTATTAAATGTAAGCTCTCACATAGTTGTTCTTCATGATGTATTTGTATATGGTATTCTAATTCATGTTCTAACACCCTTTATATAATAGATAATTTGTGTTTGTTTATTATGCCAAAGGTGGACACCTGTGTCTGGCAATGAGCGTCACTTTGAAGATTTATGTTTTCACACAATTGGCAAGATTCATATTAAGCTGAATCTGCTGCTCAGATGATCCCACCTTGAGTAATGTATCAAGCTCATGCCTTTTCTGCAAAGATCTATTACCAGAGCACTGGGGCCTCATGACAGTTGTCGTGATATATGGCATGCTTCATCACGGACATTACACTTTGTTGTATTCCTCAAGGCATTGTGCGATACACAGGGAACAAAACTGGGTTGGAAAAGCTTGTCAATCAGTGAGAAGCATGAGGAATAGTTACTTCTTTGAGGAGGAAGATGAAGGAAAAAATCACAAATGAACTGTTATATGAACCAACTTTCTCTGAAGAAACTCAAAAATTAAATTGTGGACTAAAGCACATTAATTGAATGTTAGAAGCCATATTAATACATGACCCTTTTATTCACTATTTATATACAATATTTTAAATGCTGGTACTGAGAAATCCTAGGATGCAAATCCTAGGAAGAACACAGTATTAAAATGAAAAAGGTATCACCTTGTATATATATATAGAAGGGCTTATCATGAAAAAGATTATGTTTAAGCATTTTAAATGTGAAAAAAAGCATTTATAAATGAAATAATGATTTCTTATATTTTGAAATGAAAATAAGCCCATATGCTTAAGTAAGTTGCATAAAACACAATGATCTTTTGCTAAATGTGTACTGTCCTAGACAAATATTCACCTTCTAACTGCATTTTTAAAACCTTTAGAAATATATATTTTTAAATGTCTGAAAATAACATTCTCCACAGAACTAGAAAGATCACAAGCTCTGTAAATCTAGAGTCCTTGCCCTTAGGGAGCTCCTCATAACCCCTCATAAGCTTCTCTTAGTTTCCTTTTTATATAATGCATTTATTATATAAATTTCATTTGAGGGCCTGAAGAGATTTCTCAGTTGCCAAGAGTACTTACTGCTCTTCCATACAATCTAAATTTGGTTCCCTGGATTTTAGTCTTAAGGTTTATATATAAGTCAGGGTTTTCTAGAGTCACAGAACTTATGGGTAGTCTCTATATAGTTAGCAAATGTGTTGACCATTTACAGCTTGTAGTCCAACTCCCCAACAATGGTCAGCAGCAGCTATGGATGGAAGTCCAAGGATCTAGCAGTTGCTCAGGCTCAGTCCCAGGAGGCAAGCAGGCAAAGGAAGAGTGAGTCTTCCTTCTTCTAATGTCCTTACATAGGTCTTCAGCAGAGGGTGTGGCCCAGATTAAAGGTGGGTGCCACCATGCTTTTAATCTCAGGTGACCTTGAACTCAGAGATCTCCCTGTCTTAATGTTCTGTAATTCATAGCTACAAAGCTTCAAGATCTCCATGCCAAGATCTAGGGTAGAAACTTTTACCTCTCAGGCTCCAGATTAGAATCATAGGTGAGCCTTCCAAGTCTGGATTGTAGTTCTTTGCAGATATAGTCAAGTTGACAACCAGGCATAGCCACTACAGTTTACAAACTCCTGTAAATCCAGCCTCCAGGAAATCCACTCTTTTTGGGACTCTCTGGGCTTCTACAGATATATATTATACACTCCTGCAAACACACATACACATAATAATGAATAAAAATTAATCCATATGTATGTTTCATTTTTCTAGCTGTTTCCATTTACCTGTAAATTTAATAATTTCATTTCCCTTTGTGTATATGTTTCACACTCTTATTATTTGATCATCTATTAATGAACATCTAGGCTCTTTCCCACTGTGCACAGAAACATATTTAATAATTCCCTGTCACTTGTAATTTTCTAAAGTTTCTGTGGTTGATCTCAAGTTCTATGCAATGTAGTCTAAATTGCTACTTGGAAAGCTTTAAATTAATTTACTCAATATTTGTTTTGTGGCTTAATGTATGATCTATTATTATGGATTTCCCTTGTGGTGTGGAGAAAAACAGAATACTCCACAGCTGTTGATTAGCGGCTGTCATGATGCTTGGCAGATCCTCTTGGACCTTGTGTTGCTTAAAACCTTTTGTTTCTGTTGCTTTTCTTTCTGTATGAATTGTCCATTGCTCAAAGTGGGGCATGTTGATTTTAACTATTCTTGTTATATTTTAATTGTCCTCTTCATTTAGATCTAATGAGATGTTTTTCTTAGATGTCTGTATGTTTGGCAGGAGTTATTCTCTTTTGCTTCTTCTAATTATTTTTCATTATGTTTGACTTAAATGGGTGTGTAGACTTCCTGTGTGACATTTTGCTCTACATTGAAAAATTCCAGCCATTGTAATTTAAGTATGCTTTCATTTATTTTCTGATACTTAGGTCTTTGGAGAGTTTCCCATTCCTGATCGGATTTATAATTTTTCAGTCTCCTTTCTTACTGTTCTCCTGAACTGATAGTATCTAATATATTTACAAGAAAGATCCATTCTTCTTATTTATTTCTCACAATATTGAAGCAGTCCATTACATTTTAATTTCAACAATTGTATTTTTATTTTAATTTCTTATTTCTGCTTTATTTTAGATTATTTTAACTTGTTTTAATTTTTATCCTTTCAATGAAAGTACCATTTTTCTCATATAGTCTATCCTGATTATACTTTCTTCTCCTACTCCTCTCAGTTACTTCACAGTATGTTTCCCCACCAAATACATTCCTTCCTATCTTTTATTAGAAAAATAAAAGGTTGGCTGAGAGAATCCACCTCTGTATTTGTCAGGCACTGGCAGAGCCTCTCTGGAGACAGCTATATCAGGCTCCTGTCATCAAGTCCTTGTTGGCATCAATGGACTGAGCACAAGGTCCCCAATGGATGAGCTAGAGAAAGGACTTAAAGAGCTGAAGGAGCTTGCAGCCCCATAGGAGGAACAACAATACGAACCAACCTGTATCCCCAGAGCTCCCAGGGACTAAACCACCAACCAAAGAGTACACATGGAGGGTCCCATGACTGCAGCTGCATATGTAGCAGAGGACAGCCTTGTTGGACATCAAAGGGAGAATAGGCCCTAGTCCTGAGAAGACTAGATGCCCCAGTATAGGGGAATTCCAGAACAAGGAAGTAGAAGTGGGTGGGTTGGTGAGCAGGGGTAAGAAGATGGGATGGGTGTTTTCAGAGAGAAACCAGAAAAGGGAATAACATTTGAAATGTAAATAAAGAAAATAAAATATCCAAGGAGCTGAAAGATTTGAAGCCCTGAAGGAGGAACAATAATATGTACCAACTAGTAATCCCATAGCTCCAGGAACTAAACCACCAACCAAAGAGTACATATGGAGGGTCCCCTGGCTCCAGCTACATATGGAGCAGAAGATGACCATTTCAGACCTCAATGACAGGAGAGGCCATTGGTCCTGTGAAGGCTCAATTTCCCAGAATAGGGGAATGCAAGTCAGGAAATTGGGGGAGGGAGTGAGCAGGGGAGGGGGAGGGGATGGGGTTTTCAGAGAGGTAACTCAAAAAGGGGATGCCATTTGGAATATAAATAAAGCAAATATCTAATAATAATAATAATAAAAATAAAAAATAAAAATAAACACAATAGCAAAAAAAAAAAAAAAAAAAAAAAACCACCCTTGTCCCCTGGGAATGTATTAGTTTAGTGTTAGACTATCTACCTGCCATGAGCTAGACCTTGGGTTTGATTCCTAGCATCTCAAAAATAAAGAAGTAAATAAAAACAAAAGCAAACAAAAAAAAAGAAGATAACAACCTAACAAAAAATACAATGAAATGAACTATAGAACATTACATCAAGCAAAACAAGGGGGAAAAAATGTCCCTAAGAGCAGTCACAAGAAACAGAGACCCACTCACCCACTTACTTAGGAGTCCTATAAGGAGAGTAAGCTGAAAGCTGTAAGATGTGCAGAGAGCCTGAAACAGACTCTTGTAGACCCTGGGCTCGATGCTTCAGTCTCTCTGAGTTGTGTGAGCCTTGATTGGTTCATTTAGAGAGTCTTACTCTCCTGGTGTCCTATATCCCTTTGTGTTGTATTCTGTAGCTGCCTGCAGCTACTACTACGAACTGGGTTCCTGGAACAGATGCTGAGGGATGGATGGGGAAGGGGCAAAAAGAAGGAGGCCAGGAAGATAGTTTACTGATTGAGGCCCCAACTTTAATGGCAGTCAAACCATTTAACAGTTTGGGAAAGCCCCTCCCCCCAGACTCTGAGCTGAGTTCTGGGAAGTCTTCTGTCAGTCCTTGGCTCTACTGCTCAGGCAGCTGGGTGGGTCACCTGCTTTATTCAGGGATTCGTAGACCTGGAGGAACAATGAACTTTATCTTGACTCTGAGCACTCCACCCTAGGTGGAGCAGGATCCTGACTAGCACAGGAATCCCTCCTCTACAAAGGCTGGGAGAAGTTCACCTTGACCAATGTCAAGTACACTCTGAGCACTCCACCCTAGGATAAAAATTCCTGCTGTAACTCACTTCCCTATTATGACCTAATGTCAGATTCCTGCCCAAAGTCCTTGTCCTTGACCAGTGTCAAGTTCCTACCATGAGGATAATTCATTAAGAGATATGTGTACCAAGGTCTCTCTCTCTCACACTCTCTCTCTCTCTCTCTCTCTCTCTCTCTCTCTCTCTCTCTCTCCCTCCCTCCCTCCCTCCCTCCCTCCCTCCCTCTCTTCTCTCTCTCTTCTGGATCTTTGCATCTGTTCCCATCTGGACTGAAGCAAGCTCTGATTTATGGATAGAGCAGAATGTCATTAGGATCCATTTAATTGACTCTGTTTTTTTTGTTTGTTTGTTTTAGAACAACAGTGTTTGGTTTTATCCTAGAGCTATGGGCAATCTAGTGTATAGTCCGTAGTTACCCAAGCTGTGTCTACTATGAAGTTGAAAGGATAGAAAATAATACAGCCTAACTCTAATGACCCCTAGAAGTCAGAAGTTTAAAATGCTATCTCGCTTTGTTAGAAACTAGGTAAAAGGTCACATTCCAGAGCCCGCCCTTTGTTTAGAGCTAGCAGAAAGGCCTTGAATCAGTGATCCTGGCCCCATAAGGTATGTGGAAATGGGCTAAGCTTATCTTGCTTCTGTAAACTTACACCATTACCCCATGCAGGAGTTCACGCAGCTGTAGACATTCAAGAAAATAGGAAACTAATTGGTCCACTGAGCGGGGGCTCCAATAATTTAAACTGATTGGCCTAAAAACTATGGAGTGGTACAAATCAATTGACTCGCATTTCGTGGGCTCTCCATGCTAAGAAATGATTGGTTTGTGATTCGAGGGCTTTGTTGTAAACTTGTGGTCCACAGTCCTCTAACCCTGTGCGGTGTATGGCTGTGGAACCCAGAATTCTGGAATAAAGAAACCCTCATGTTCTTGTATCGAGATCCTTTCTCGCGAGTGATCTGGGTGTTGCCTTCTGGGGTGTGGGGTCCTGGGGCACTCTCAATTTTTGGGGTCTTACAAAGTGAGCCATAAGTCAAATCAGACATTGGTTTGTGATTCCAAGATCTGTATTACCACTGCTTTAATATCATTTGTACAAATTGTTGGTCAAAGGTTTTCTGGATGGTATGATGTTTGTACTCTTCTTTTGTGAGCCTGAAGAATATCTTCCCACAAAAAAGACATTAGAATGTAGGGGAGAAGATTCCTCTTGGGCATAGGCTTGACTTTCATTGAGTTGTATGGGATTTGACCTCAGCAGTGAGGCCCTACTGTCAGTTTTCAGACACAAACCCAGTGTTTTAGCAATAGCCCATGTTGCTTTGGGATTTCCATGTGACTACCTTGACCAAGACCACAATTGAATACAACCCAGTTCCAGAGAAAGTTTCTGAACAGAACACCAATAGCTTATGCTCTAAGATCAAGAATTGACAAATGGGACCTCATAAAATTACAAAGTTTCTGTAAGGCAAAGGACACCATCAAGAGGACAAATCAGCAACCAACAAATTGGGAAAAGATCTTCACCAATCCTACATCAGATAGAGGGCTAATATCTAATATATATAAAGAACTCAAGAAGTTAGACTCCAGAAAACCAAACAACCCTATTAAAAAATGGGGTACAGAGTTAAACAAAGAATTCTCACCTGAAGAACTTCGGATGGCAGAGAAGCATCTTAAAAAATGCTCAACTTCATTAGTCATTAGGGAAATGCAAATCAAAACAACCCTGAGATTTCACCTCACACCAATCAGAATGGCTAAGGTAAAAAACTCAGGAGACAGCAAGTGTTGGTGAGGATGTGGAGAAAGAAGAACACTCCTCCAGTGCTGGTGGAATTGCAAGATGGTACAACCACTATGGAAATCAGTCTGGCTCAGAAAACTGAACATGACACTTCCGGAGGACCCTGCTATACCTCTCCTGGGCATATACCCAGAGGATTCCCTGGCATGCAATAAGGACACATTCTCTTCTATGTTCATAACAGCCTTATTTATAATAGCCAGAAGCTGGAAAGAACCCAGATGTCCCTCAATAGAGGAATTGATACAGAAAATGTGGTATATTTACACAAGGGAATACTACTCAGCAATTAAAATAAATGAATTTTTGAAATCTTTAGGCAAATGTTTGGAACTGGAAAACATCATCCTAAGTGAGGTAACCCAATCACAAAAGAATACACATGGAGTGCAATCACTGATAAGTGGATATTAATTATCCCAAGAGCTCTGAATACCCAATACACAATTAGCACATCAAATGACTCCCTTGAAGAAGTAAGGAGAGGGCCCTGATGTGGGAAAGGCTTGATCCAGCATTGTAGGGGAGAACCAGGACAGAGAAAAAGGAGGGAGGTGATTGGAGAATGGGTGGAGAGAAGAGGGCTTATGGGACATATGGGGAGGGGGTAACCGGGAAAGGCAAAAGCATTTGGAATGTAAACAAACAATATAGAAAAAAGGGGGGGTGCTTGACCCCTCTTATTTCTCTTGCCCTATTCCCTTCCCTTCCCTTCCCTTCCCTTCCCATTTCTTCCCTTCCCTTCCCTTTCCCTTCCCCTCCCTTCCCTTCCCTTCTCTTCCCTTCCTTTCCCATTTCTTCCCTTCTCTTCCCTTTCCCTTCCCCTCCCTTCCCTTCCCTTCTCTTCCCTTCCCATTTCTTCCCTTCCCTTCCCTTCCCTTCCCTTCCCTTCCCCTCCCTTCCCTTCTCTTCCCTTCTCATTTCTTCCCTTCCCTTCCCTTCCCTTCCCTTCCCTTCCCATTTCTTCCCTTCCCTTCCCTTCCCTTCCCTTCCCATTTCTTCCCTTTCCTTCCCTTCCCTTCCCTTCCCTTCCCTTCCCTTCCCATTTCTTCCCTTCCCTTCCCTTTCCCTTCCCCTCCCTTCCCTTCCCTTCTCTTCCCTTCCTTTCCCATTTCTTCCCTTCCCTTCCCTTCCCTTCCCTTCCCATTTCTTCCCTTCCCTTCCCTTTCCCTTCCCCTCCCTTCCCTTCCCTTCTCTTCCCTTCCTTTCCCATTTCTTCCCTTCCCTTCCCTTCCCTTCCCTTCCCATTTCTTCCCTTCCCTTCCCTTTCCCTTCCCCTCCCTTCCCTTCCTTTCTCTTCCCTTCCTTTCCCATTTCTTCCCTTCCCTTCCCTTCCCTTCCCTCCCCTCCCCTCCCCTCCCCTCCCCTCCCCTTCCCTCCCCTTCCCTTCGCTTCCCTTCTCTTCGCTTCCCTTTGCTTCCCTTCACTTCTCTTTGCTTCCCTTCTCCCCTCCCCTCCCCTCCCCTCCCCTCCCCTTCCCTCCCCTTCCCTTCGCTTCCCTTCTCTTCGCTTCCCTTTGCTTCCCTTCACTTCTCTTTGCTTCCCTTCTCCTCTCTTCTCCTCTTCTGCTCTCTTTCTTGAGCTCTTGGGCCTTTCTTTCTCCATTCCCTTCCCCCCTTTCTCCACGTGGTCCTGACTGGCTTCAACTTCTCTATCCTTTCTCTTTCCCTCTACCTTTCTGCAATAAAGCTTTAAAATCATGGGCTGTCTCATCTAAACCTGTCATGCTGGAACAATGGAACAGGCCTCTCAGTGTTTCCAGCCACCAGACTGGACTAAGGACTCCCATCCTCCTGGCCAAGTCTCCTCCTCAGGTACCCAGGTTCACAAGCACATGGCACAAATCCACAAAATGAACATAAATCTTGAATTTGTAGCAATATCATATAGTGACAAACTGTGATCAAAACTATAATTTTTATAGATAGTTTGCAAACCACACAATTTTGTTCTTCCTAAACTTCTAGGTCTAGCAAGAAAATGAATAAAGAAACATAAAACTCCATCCTATATCATTAAATATTTATGGTAATTTCACTTTAATAATTCATGGTAATTTAAGAAACAGGTGTCTATTGCTAATCTAACACTTATTTATTGACTATAAATGGGATTATTAGTTTTATAAATATGTAAGTATATTCCAAATCAAGATTCTGCCACTGGAATGTGATCCTTTCTTTCTTTTGAAGAATATATATCACTATGATTACTAAGATTTTCTGTGAAAAGCCAAAAAAGTGGGAAGATGGAGGGTAATTCCATATTGTAATTTCCAGAACAGAGCTTACTTTTGAAACTTTAGCTTTCTTTAAATTCTATTTCCCTGTCATTTTATACAATGGTGTGTTTCATCATTGAAATGACAAGAAAATGATATTAAGTCTAGAAATAAGCATTAATATTTTCTTAGACAATTTCCCTCAAATAAAGTTTAACTTTTCTGTTTTCATTTTTTCTACCTTTGACCTCATAATGGTCTTTTTCAAAAGCACCAAAGGTTATATGAAAAGAAATTTGAAATAAAACATTATTAATATGCAACGAAATGCTTTAAGTACAGAGATTTTGAAGATGAGAGAGAAAAAAATACTTATATAGTGCTGCCAAACCTAGTTACACTAAAAACAAGTGAGAAAAAATGTAGATTGCTTCCTGAGCTTTCAAAACCATCAGACATTCAATGTGTAGTAATGACTGAACATATTCACTGTACTTAAAGCCCATATAAAAAGAAGAGCCTAGAGATATTAGAATTAAAGAAGATGTGTGAAATTTGCCTAAGTACAGAATGCACATCTATTTTGAATTTTCTTGCTTTTATTGAAGACAAGTGGCAGATAATTTCACAGCTGTCAGTTAATGCGCATAATGAAAGCTTTATAAAAGGAGGAAAGCATGAAGTTATATTCATGTACCCTAAGTATGTAAAATAAATTCAAAAGGATGTCAAGATCTAGTATAAAATGAAAAATGCAGAAATGCTTTAGTTTAATGATGTGTGGGGGTAGGGTGGTGTGGAGATGTCAATGACTATTTTCTTACTGTTCAGTTACATGGCATTGCTAACTGATAGAAAGTAACTTTAATTACTTTTAAACATTATCTCGGAAATCAACTTAATAGTACATTTTGGCAGTTCTAAATGTTTAGAAGCCACAGACAGAGTTTTTTAGAAACATAGATAAGGACCATTTCTAACTGTATAGAAGACATACTTATATTAATATAACTATACAGCATAATAGTAGGCAGTTTTGTAAAGTCTAAATAGAGCACATCTAACATCTTAAATGACAATAAATTCATTTATACAAGAAATGATTCATAAAGTCTGAAAATAAAATGCCTCAACATGTTTTAATTTTATTATGATTGTGTTTATTAGTGTGTTAATTTTAAAAGGCTATAGGAATATAATATACATATGATCAACAGTATTAGACTTGAGTTGTACCATAAAAATTCATATAGATACTTCTTAAATGATGATGAATTGTCATTTACAGTTGGTGCAACTTCACAACCATTGAAGACATTAACTTGTAAAAATATATGTAGGGAAACAGTGTGAAAGAGTAGAAAACAACTGCAAGGGTAGTCAATAAAATGTATATATATGTAGTGGAGAGATCTAAGGGAAATAGAAGTACACTAGTTTGTGCATTATAAAAAGAAGTGGAACTGGAGACACAAGGGTCAAAATTAATATGCTGTTGTGAGTTGACCACCCTGCCACTGGACACCATGGTAATATCCCAGTTAGTGCTGCCACTAAGGGCCAGGTCTGGGTCTGTGATCTTGAAGGAACAGAGGTCTATGTCAATGGCTCCTATGACCATTAACAATTATGGGTCATGGCTCATTTGACCACTAAAGACTCTGCAAGTATCCCTGGTTTACACTGCCACTTGCAAAAATGTTGATGTCCAAAAGTTGTGCAGAACTGACCCCAAGACCTCACTGGTTCCAGCATTCAGGAGAGCTGTTCTCACTCATTGCCAGTTGTAGCACTTGAGAGAAGGTGCTACACCTGGGCAGCACAGTAGATCTAGATCTGCTGTCAAAGGCATGGGTGAGCCAGCCCTGCGAGAAGAAGAGCAGGATAACTGGCCAAGTCCCTTCTTGGCTCTAGTCCTTGGGAGAATGTAGCCATGAACCTTGACTGGGCAGCACAGTAGAGGCTTTGGGAGTCTGGATGTGGCTGAGCTGGCCATGATGGCAGGAGAGTGGGAGAGCTGACCCTGTCTATGTATTGGCTATAGCATTGGGTGAGCTTGCCCAGGTAGTGCTGGAGAGTTCACTTTAGTGGTGTGGGTGCAGGAGAGCTGCTACTTAGTTATCCAAATTAAGGACTTTGAGTTGGCCCACTCCAACATCTACCTCATCTATGAAACTGCTAGAGTGCTTGAAGGGACCAGTCCTAAAGACCCAAAGCAGCAGGATCTCCATGGAACAGTGCAAAATAGGATATCTTGTAGGAGTTCTGGTGAGGATCTTGTATTAATGGTGTAAAAGAAACTGGGGGCCTTGAACTAGAGTAATGACTCATTGAAATGAATATTTGCAAGTAAAGATGTGTGATTAAAAAAAGGTTACACTGTGGGGCACACTGTGACTTACTATCGCTCCCAATATGATATTTTTAATGTTTTGCTTTGTTTATTTTTAATTTTTTTCTTTTTTGTTTTCACCTGGGGGGGGGCGGCATAGTACTTAAGGCTGAGAGTGGATACAAAGGAATGGGTGGGATTGATAGGATGTGAAATCCATAAAGAATACATAAAACGTTTTAAAAAAAATCCATCTAGCTACCTAGTATATGGAACATTGCAAGTTATCTGCATTACAGAGTACAAGTTATTATCTCTGTGATCTTTTGTTTGACTGGAGCTGAGACTCACTGGCACTTGACAAAATTAGTCAGAGATAGTATATGCCCAACTCTCATAAGAACAGCATGGGAAAGAGAGAAGACTTAAGAGAGCAGCAAACACAAAAAAACATACAAACACACAGACACACACACACACACATACACACACACACACACACACAGAGAGAGAGAGAGAGAGAGAGAGAGAGAGAGAGAGAGAGAACAGTTTTTTCTCTCTATTTTTCTTTTTTTAATTGGATGTTTTCTTTATTTATATTTCAAATTTTATCCCTTTTCCCAGTTTCCCCCTCCCGGGAAACCTCTAGCCCATCCCCACTCCCTGCTTCTATCATGGTGTTTCTCCATCCACCCCACTCCCACCTCCCTGGCCTCCATCCCCCTACTCTGGGGCATCTATCAAGCCTTCATAGAACCAAGGACCTCTCTTCCCATTGATGCCTGGCAAGGCAATTCTCTGCTATATAGGCAGTGAGATAATCAAATAACCCTATTAAATATGGGGCAGAGAGCTAAATAAAGTATTTTCAACTGAGGGATATGGACTGGTAGAGGAAATACCTAAAGAAATGTTCAACATCCTTAGTTATGAGGGAAATGCAAATCAAAACAAACCTGAGATTCCACCTCACACCAGTAAGAATGGCTAAAATGAAAACCTCAGGTTTCAGCAAATGCTGGCAAGGATGTGGAGAAAGAGGAACACTCCTCCATTGCTGGTGGGATTGAAAGCTGGTATAAGCACTCTGGAAATCAGTTAGACAGGGCTTCAGAAAATTGGACATAGTGCTACCTGAGGACCCAGCTATACTACTCCTAGGCATATACCCAGAAGACACTCCAACATGTAATAAGGACACATGTTCTACTATGTTCATATCAGTCTTATTTATAATAACCAGAAGCTGGAAAGAACCCAGATGTACTTTAACAGAAGAATGAATACAGAAAATGTAATATATGTATACAGTGGAGTACTACTCAACTATTAAAAATGATGAATTCATGGAATTCTTAGGCAAATGGATAAAACTAGAAAATATAATCCTGAGTGAGGTAACCCAAGCACAAAAGAACACACATGGTATGTACTCACTGATAAGAGGATACTAGCCCCAAATCTCAGAGAAAACAAGGGACAGTTTTACAGAGAAAGGCTCAAGGTGAAAACAGAACAAGGCAGAAAATGAGAAGGATCCAGAAGATTAGAACAGATGGCAAAGGTTAATTTGAGGCTAAGCAGACAATTGAATGAGTAGCCTTCAATGAGAAGCAGAGAGAAGCCGCATTTAGTCAGTTAGCTTGGAGAAGAGTTTGAGCATGAGCAACTGAGTTGAACCATCCAGCCAGAGTTCAGAAAGAACTAGAAGGTGTAAGCTTATTTAGCTGTAAGCCTCTAAGGTGACAATTCCATCTGGCAAAAAAAAGTTACATTTACACACAATATTCACTGAAAGCAGAGTTTTACACCAATTTAGGAAAATATATATCTATATATAATATAAAATAAGTATATAAAATATACACAGATGCATATTTTTATAAAGGCAAACTTAATCATTCACTGAAATTCTGAGGTTATATTAATGATTCATTCAGTTGTTTTCTGTAGTTCTTTATTATTTGATTCATTATACATTTCTGAAACTCACCATGAATTTGTAATCTTCTGCTTTAAATGAAAACTTTGGCCTTCTCCTACTATCTAGTATGATAAAGGAAAAATACAATATGAAGCAGGCAATTTAGAATTTTGTTTTAAATTTTCATACATGTTAAAAAGAAATCCAAGTGAAATTAAACTTTTCAGACAATTGCCTAAGATTTCGAATTTTACTTTGCAAAACTAGTATAGTAGAATTATACCAATTTTCACACTGGGGACTAAATCCAATATCTCATTCATATTTAAGAAGTGTTCTACCTTTGAATTATAACAAAGCTCTTAATAATAAAACCAAACTTCTACCTATTCTTTATTAAGACATTTTGATTTTTCATAGTGATGTAAATATTCAGACCACCATACTACTGTTAGTCTGCACATACCTGTTTTGTTGTTATTGTTGTTGCTGTTGTTTTATATGAAGAAACTGGTCTGTGTTCAGAAATAGCTATCTTTGCAATATAGCCAAATTGTGAGTGCAATCGAATAAAACCAGTGGAGTAAGTACCATGAGTATTAACCAACTGATATAATATTTGACCCATAAATGTGAGAAATAAGATGGAATTTACTGAGAAAGAAAGGAATTTATCTTACCCATAGATTATAAGTATTGCTCTTGACAGTTTACACTAGGTAACATTATTATACTTTCATAAATATAGTGAAATCACTTGATTTTCAGAGAGATTAAAAAGTACTCTGTTATAATGATGACATTTTAATAATGGTAATCATGGAAAGTGACTGAATTATCTTGAATGATTTCCAGGCACTTTTATTTAGTACTAAATGGGTTCTGAACAAATACAAAATAAGAGAATCCACCTCACAAATTATTGTTGTAGAGTATACTTCAGTTAGAAGTTAATACAAACTGCTGGCAAAGTAGAAACCAATAATAAACATACAGAACTAAATTATCTCGTTGGATATAGAAATAGTACATTCCATATTTGAAGATTTCAATGTATCTACTATAGGATCTCATTAGAAAAGTACATACAATCCATGTCTTCCATATCCTCATATATTCCAATTCTTAGTCCTCAGGAGATTGCATAGTTTTGGAAAGTTGTAGATTTTTGGAATCTTTGGAAAGTGTAGATTATGAAACTTAATTGAACAAAAGTAGCTTCCTGGAGTATAGATTTTTTGGGTTATAGCTTATCCCCCAGTTCTGATCATCCTTTTTTCCCCGATCTTGAAGATACAAGCAAGCACCCTTAAACTTAAACTGTAGGTGAGCTGCCACATATACATTCCGGCATTCTTTCTGCACCATGATGAACCTTAAGTTCTCAGACCATGATCCAAAAATTGATAGTTTTTCCCCTACACTGTGTCTTTCTTGTGTTTTGTCATGGAGGCAAACAAAGTAATTAATATAAGTACTTTAAAATGCTATATAAATTACCCACTATGCACACATATAGTTTCAAAACACACAGAAATATACAATCAGCACCAGATCATTATTATATAAATCTGAGGCAAAACATAGTAAAATTTAACACTAATCCTGGAATCAATTCAGAATGTCTGATTTATGTAGGTTATTTTAGTATCCTTCAATTCATAGATTGTTGGTTGGAAGCTATAATTACTTATAACTCTTTATGTCTTGACTTGCCAAGTTGCTAGAAGAGAATAGCTAGCAAGCTTTTCAAGCTATTAATGAGGTTGCTAATCAAAATATTTAGGTATATCACTAAGTATAGTTAGATGGAAGTATAAGCCTTTCTTATTTAATGGCTTTAAGTTATTTCTCTACACACATCTGTTGGTATTTGTTCTTTGATATACTTTGTTTTTACTATGACATCGTTTCTCCTAGATTAAATTTAAAAACAATAAGTATTTTATATCTGTCAGTTTCAGAAATAAGTGAGTAATGCTGAATTTTAAGACAAAAATCCCAGTGGTTTAATAAATAAAAGTTATTTTTCAAATAATCTATTTTTCTTGGGATAGTGGTGTAACTATGAAAATGTTCTGAAGATAAAGGTTGCCTGGGACTTCATATATACCCATGTCTCCAAACTATTGAGTCTTTCTACTTGAAAAAATTACTCCCAGATATTTTGTCACAGCAAAAAAGAAAAATAGCCATATCATTGAATTATGTGTGGGAACAGAAATAAATTATGAAGGAAAAGTTATGTTTCTTTTAAAGAAATTTGAAAATAATTTAAGATACCTTATGCTTTAGGGTGAAGAATAAAGATAAATGTTTGAATTTAGAATTCTCTCTCTCTCAAAACAAAAACAAAACAGAAAACATATAGGCTGGAAGCTATAACCCCATTTTGCTTCTTTTAGGAAGTAGTGGAAATTTTAAGAAGTATAGACTTAAAGATAGATCTTTGGTTATGAATCCATGTGTTTAAATGGGATATTGATACTCCAACATTCATTCTCATTCTCTCTCTCTCTCTCTCTCTCTCTCTCTCTCTCTCTCTCTCTCTCTCTCTCTCTGTGTGTGTGTGTGTGTGTGTGTGTGTGTGTCATGTGCTTCTCTTTCCTGACTTCATGGAGTAGGATAGATAAATTCTCCTATGTCCACCACCGTGATATACTGCCTTACCACTGTAACATAGGCAACATACAGTCTAAAGTCTTTTTCTTTCTTTCTTTTTTTCTTTCTTTCTTTCTTTCTTTCTTTCTTTCTTTCTTTCTTTCTTTCTTTCTTTCTTTCTTCTTTCTTTCTTTCTTTCTTTCTTTCTTTCTTTCTTTCTTTCTTTCTTTCTTTCTTGTTTTCTAAAGATGGGGTTTTTCTCAGTAGTTTTGGCTGTTTTGGAATTGGCTTTGTAGAGCATGCTTGTCTCAAACTTACAGGTATTCACCGGCCTCTGCCCCCTCAGTGCACCACGACCACCACTTGATAGATTCTTGGAAGTTCCTAAAACCATAAAACAAAATAAATATTTCTTCCTTTAAGCTATATATTTTATATAATATAATATAATATAATATAATGTAATATAATATAATATAATATAATATTTCATTTCATTTTGTAATAGGTCCAGAATAGCAATTAACACAGTAGATAAACCTTTTGTCTAGACTTCCATCTTCTGACCCATGTCCCTGCCTTCCTTCCTGAGGAGGCCTGCATAGCCCCAGGAACATCCACATTAAGTCTCTACCTTTCAAATTCCCTGCCTGCTGAGTCCACTTGTGGCTCAGCAAGTAGGGATGAGTTTCTTTGAGCTGGCCTATGGTTTTAGGCTGACAACTCTGCTTGCCTCCCCAAGGTGTCTTCCTGGCATTAGGAACATCAAACCAATACCAGGGACAACCAGATTCCTAAAGACCAGCTTCAGAACACAATTTTTAAAAATCCAGTGGAATATGAAACTACTAGAGCTCTACTACAGCAAGCTGTGAATATCTTAAAACAGCCAAATCACAAGAAGATGACTTTAAATGTAATCTTATAGAGTTAATAGAGGTCTTTAAGGAGGAAATGAATAAATCCTTTAAGAAAACACAGTAATATCCTATCAAGCAGGTGAATAAGTGCATAAAATTATTTAGAACCAGGAAAAAGAACTATAAAAAAATAAAAAAAACACTAACTGAGAGAATTCTTGAGATGGAAAATATATGTAAGATAACAAAAACTACATATATAAGCACCACCAACAGAATGCAAGACATGGAAGAAAGAACTTCAAGATAAAATTACAATTGAATAAAATAATATATTGGTAAAGAAAGCATTAAATCTAAAATATTCCTGGCATAAAACATCCAAGAAGTCTGGGACAATATGAAAAGACAAAAATCTAAGACTAATAGAAATAGAAGGAAAAGATTCCCAGCTACAAGGTCTAGAAATGATTTTCAACAGAATTGTAGAAGAAAAAAATTCCCAACTAAAGAAAGATATGCCTATAAAAATACAAGCTTGAAGAAAACCAAATAGACTGGTCCAAAAAAGCAAATCCTCTTGCCACATAATAATCAAAACAATAAATGTACAGAACAAAGAAATATTATTAAAAACTTCAAGGGAAAAGGAAGGGCTAAAAATAATTGAAGGCCAAACTATCAGAATTAGATGGGACTTCTAAACTGAGTATCTAAAAGTCAAAAGAGCCTGCTCACATGTCTTGCAGACTCTAAGAGGCCGCAGAGAACAGCCCAGACTATTATACAAACCAAATTTTTGAATCACCATAGATGGAGAAATCAAAATACTCTATGATAAAACTTAATTTAATACCTTTTCACAAATGCAGGCCTACAGAAGATAACAGAGGGAAAACTCCACTCATGTAGGCTAATTACAACCTAGAAAATGCAGGAAATAATAACTCTACCTCAGCAAATCAAAAGAAATCAAAAGAAAGGTAACACACACACACACACACACACACACACACACACTACTGCCACCGACATCAAAATAACAGGATTTAAGAATCACTGGTCATTAATATTTCATAACATCAATGGATTAAATTGTCCAATAAAAAGACACAGGATAACAGGGTTAGAAAAAAAGGACCAGTCATTCTCCTGCATAAAAGAAACACATCTCATCATCAATAATAGGTATTACCTCAGAGTAAAGGACTAGAAAAAAAGTTTTCCAAAGAATTGGAAGCAAGAAACAAGCTAGAGTAGCTTGTAATCAAAAGAGATGGAGAAGGATGATTCATATGCATTAAAAGGGAAAATCTACCAAGAAGACATCTTAATTCTGAATATCCATGCCCCAAATGCAAGGGACCCACATTCATAAGAGAAAGACTACTAAAGCTTTAATCACACATTGAACCACAAATTGATAGTGGGAGACTTCAATATCCCAACCTCATTAATGGATAGATCATCAAGAAAAAACTAAACAGAAAAAAAAATAAAGCCAACAGATATTATGAATTAATTGGCTTGAAAAGATATTTATAGAGCATTTCACCTAAAACAAATAATATGACTTCGTAGATTCTCTGAGAATTTTCTCCAAAATTTCTCATATAATTAGTCACAAAGCAATTATCAATAGATACAAGAAAATTTAAATAACCCTTTGTATCTTAACAGACAACCATGGATTAAAGTTGGAAATCAAAAATAGCAGAAACAACAGAACGTATACAAATTAAACAACTCTTTATTGAATGACCAGTGGGTCAAAGAAATGTAAAAATAATAATTAAAAACTTTTTATAATTCAGTGAAAATGAAGGCACAACATATTCAAACTTATGGGGTATAAATTTAAAAGAAAGGGGGCTAAGCAGAATATTCATAGCATCAAGTGCCTTCATAAAGAAATTGAAGAGTTCTCGTACTAACAATTTAAAATTACACTTGAAAGCTTTAGAAAAAAAAAGAAGCAAACCATCCAAGAGGAATACAAGCCTGGAAATTTTTAACCTCAGGGCTGAATTCAATCTATTAGGAAAGAAGGAACAATGTAAAGAACCAACAAAATGAAGAGTTCGTTCTTTGAGAAAATCAACAAGATAGAAAACCCCTTAGCCAAACTAAGTTAAAGGCAGCGAGATGGTATGAAAATTCACAAAATCAGAAATGAAAAGGGGAACATAACAAAAGCCATTAGGTAAATCCAGTGATATGTTAGGTCTTACTTCAAAAGACTGCACTTCAGAAAAATGAAAAATCTAAATGAAATGGATGGTTTTCTTGATTCATATCACTTACCAAAGTTAAATCAAATCAGGTAAATAATGTAAATAATTCTGCAACTCCTAAGTAAATAGAAACTGTCATTAAATGTCTCCCAACCAAAAAAACAAAAACAAAAAACCCCCAAATCAAAACAAAATCAATAAAAAAAAAAACAATTCCAGAATGAAATATTTTTAGTATAGAATTCTACCAGGCTTCTGAAGAAGAGCTGATGCCAATACTCCTCAAACTGTTCCACAAAATAGAACAGAAGGAACATTGCCAAACTCATCCTATAAGGCTTCATTCGCCTTGATACATAAGCCACACAAATGATTCAACAAAAATAGAAAATCTCAGACAAATTTCTCTTATGAACATTTACATAAAAATATTCAATAAAACACTAGATGTATGCATGTAGAAGAATGCTAATAAATCAATATTTATTATACTATACAAAACTCAAGTCAACATGGATCAAAAGACCTCATAATAAAACCAGATACACTAAATCTAACACGAGAGAGTGGGGAACTGCCTTGAACTTATTAACAGAGGAGACAAGTTCCTGAGCAGAATGTCAATAGCTCAGGTACTAAGACCAACAATACTGAGCATTGTAGAAATGAATCACTTGTCACTAAAAAAGAAAAAGAAAAAGAAAAACCATGGCCTATAGGAAAGGGAAAAAGATAAGCTGAGACATCTGGTAAGATAGAATAGAGCAAGGTGTTGGAGTCTGTGGTCCCTGGGAACTCTAAGGCACAGAAGCATGGCACCTGAGTCATGCCACATGTCGTAAACAATTTACGAACTAGTCAGATAACAAGCCAAAAGCTTATGCTCAAGGTAGTTCTAAATATATTCTGAGTCTCAGAGCTACTTTTCTTGAAGCTTGAGGCTGGGAGGAAAAACACACACTCAACAAATAGCACACTGAAACATGGAGCTTAAAATCAGCTTATAGCCTGAAAAGTACTGGAGGAAAGGCAATTTCTTAGCCAAGTGCATTTCAAAAGTGCAGCTCATTTTCGTTTTTTAATTTTATACATAGGTATGCTTTCTCTCTCTATAATATTATATAGAGATACTGCTCCTGTCTTCAGACACACCAGAAGAGGGTACCCATTACAGATAGTAAACCACCATATGGTTGCTGGGAACTGAACTTAGGACTCTGGAAGGGTAATCAGTGCTCTTAATTGCTGAGCATCTCTCTCTAGCCTGCTTCTCTTGAAGAAGCTGCCTTGTAGCAAGGTCAGCAGAGGTCTCTCGCAGACCACACCCAGTGGTCATCATTGTACCTGCAGATTTTTCTCTTAAAAAAAAAAAAAAGCTGGAGAGAGAATTGTAGCTCATTGCAAAACAGCAGCTCTGTTTGATTCTTCTTGGGTGAAGGCCTGAAGCCCCAAAGAATCATGGTGGATTTGAGCAGCCTAGCCAGGGCTAGCAAAGCAGAGTCAGGAGCCCTGAGCTAGCTGAAAGGCTAAAGAGGTGCTAAGGGCAGTCTGAGGTACAATCTGAAAAGTCCCAGGCCTAAACTCATAAAGCAAAGCATTGAGTTTGGAAGATAATAAAAAGGAAGGGAAGACAAATATAAAAGTCACAGGACGAAATGTTTGGTTTAAATATAGGGAATTAAAGTTCTTAGGGAAAGAACTTCATGACTTTCCTTAAGTTCTTTAAATAACTTTCCTTAAATATAGGAAATTAAAGTTCTTAAGGAAAGAATTAGAGATTAAAGCTAGACACATTTTTTTTCTGTATTAAAAATGGAGAACTTCCCAATAACACAATGGATCTCAATTCTATACAATTTCAGTTTGCTTGTCAGCATATAAATGGTCATTTTATTCTATAACAATTACAGTCTTGTACAGCCTCTTTAGGAGAAATCAGAATAAGGTATTCTTAGAAAAAGAAGATGCTGAGAAATTAGATGCTAGATTAAAGGCATTAGAACAGATATTAAAGAATTCTTCAGATCTGTATAAGGAAGCTTTGGAGGAGTCCAATCTGGAACCTTCAGTAACATCAGAGAGAATATTTCTAGATAAGAGAAATCTACAGGATTACCAAGAATCAGAATGGTAAGATATAGAAATACAATTTATTGAATTAAAAATCCAGATTCGACTTGCTGATTCTATCTTAGAACAATGCCACACAATATATTGTGTGTTTTGTTTTATAGAGCTTGGAGAAATAAGTTATGTATATGTGCTTATACACAATACTATTGATACTTTTTTTTTCAAAGTTCTAATGGGTGCTTGCCTTATATTCTGAAAAAGATGATTCTGGTATTGCATTCATCAGAGATAATGGCTAGCTTAGAAATGCCTTTACAAACTAAAACTACTGATGCTCAGACATATATATCCAGTATAGTATAATGAATTTTAGACATTATGGCATAAAACCTCTTAAAGATATAGCTTACAATCCTACATGTCAAGCAATTGTGGAAAACTTTAAAGGAAATGCTAATAAAACAGAAGAAGGATATGGAATCTCCCAGTGCTTCTGGAAGGCAAAGGATACCATGAAATGGAAGGCTACAAAATGGGAAAAGGTCTTCTGCATCTGACAGAAGGCTAATATCCAAAATATATAAAGAGTTCTAGAAATTAGACACCAACAAACCAAATAATCCAATTAAAAATGGGGAACAGAGCTATACAGAGAATTCTCAACAGAGGGATTCTCTATACAGAGAATTCTCAACAGAGGGATTCTAAAGGCCAAGAAGTACTTAAAAAAATGTTTATCATCCTTAGTCATCAGGGAAATGCAAATCAAAACATTCCTGAGATTACATCTTACACCTGTCAGAAAGGCTAAGATCAAAAACCCAAGTGACTGCACAAGCTATTGAGGTTGTGGAGCAAGGGAAACACTCTTCCATTCCTCGTGGGAGTGTAAACATGTACAGTCTCTTTGGAATCAATTTGGCAGTTTCTCTGAAAATTGGGCATAGTTCTACATCAAGACTCAACTATATCACTTCTGGGTATATAATCAAAAGACTCTCTCTCCACTACAGTACAAAGACACTTGCTCAAATACATTCACAGCAGCTTTATTCATAATAGCCAGAAACTGGAAACAACCTAAATGTTCCTCAACTGAAGAATGGATACAGAAAATGTTATATATCTATACAATGGAACACTATTCAGCTATTAAAAACAAAGACACCATGAAATTTGTAGGCTAATAGATGGAACTAGAGAATATTACCCAGAGTGAGGCAACCCAGATCCAGAGAGAATACAAGTTATTCACTGATAAGTGGATATTAGTCATAAAGTCCACGTTACCATGCTAGAAACCTCAGATCCAAAGAAGTTAAGTCAGGAATGCCCAAGGAAGGATGCTTGGATCATACTCAGAAGGGGAAATACAACAGATAACAGTGGAGGTGGATGGAGGAAGAGAACTGTGTGAGAGCGGTGTGTGTGTGTGTGTGTGTGTGTGTGTGTGTGTGTGTGTGTGAAGAACTGGGGTGGGTATCAGTTGTGGGGAGAGTTCGGGGTGGGGTGTGTGTGAGAAGAATGAAAGAGAGAATGGAAATCTGTGAGAGGGCATCTCGGGAACGAAGCATATTCCTGGAATAGGAGAGATTCTTAGGAGACAATCAGGATAGCCTAGCTGAGAATCTTAGCAGCTGGTGGTATGGAGACTGAAGTAGCCACCTCCTACAGCCAGGCAGGATTTCCAGTAGAGGCAGAGGAACATAAACCCACCCACAAAACCTTCAACCCCAAAATTGTCCTTGCTAAGATGTATAGGGATAAAGATGAAGCAGACCCTGAAGGAATGGCCAACCAGTGATTGGCCCAACTTGAGACCAACTCCTGATACTATTAATAATACTCCGCGATGCTTGCAGGTAGGAGCTTAAAAAAACTGTCTTCTCAGATGCTTTATCCAGCAGCTGATGGAAGCAGATGCAGTGATACACAAGCAGAAATTAGGCAGAGTTCAGGAAATGTTATGGAAAAATGGGGAGGAAGGATTCAGGGAAGCAAAGGGGCCAAGGACACTATGAGAAGACCTACGGAGTCAACTAACCTGGACCATGGGTGATTACATTGATTAAATCACCAAGCAAAGAGCATGCAGAGGCTGGACTTAAGCCTCCTGTACATTTGTAGCAGATGTGGAGCTTTGTCTTTGTGTGGGTCCCCTAACAATTGAAGCAGGGCTATCTGAGGCTGTTGACTGCCTGTGGATCTCCTTCTCCACAGTGGGAGATGATGCACTTAGTCCTGCTGTGACTTGATGTACCAGGGCAGGTCCATACCCATGGGGGGCTTCAATCTGAGGAGAAAGAGAGGTGATAATGGGGAAAGGGTATGTGAGGGTGGGACTGGGAGGAGAGGAATAACTGTGCTTTGATTTGAATGCAAAATGATGAAGAAAATAAAACCATGAACTTTTTACATAGCAAATAAAATAAATCAAAACAAAAAAACCCTTTGCCTATGAAATTCTATATTTGATAACCAACCTTTTACATAAAAAACAAACTGAAGACATTCATGTTTTTAAGACATGGTATTTATTAATTAATTTCATTCCATTTCTCGGTGACGCTCATTATAAACACAATATCCCTTTCCGGAATATCCTTTTCCTACCTTCAACATGAATACCAGCATTTGTACATTGTCACAGCAAAAAGGCCATTTTAACAATTCAGCTAGGTGTGTCTCTGAGTCTGTAAAATAATCAACATAAAAGCCATTGAAAATTTTAATGAATAAATCTGCATTAAACAGCAGTTAATGATGCTTAATTAAAACATCATTAATTGTTGCTAAGATTACTCAAAATGTTTTAAAATTTAACCATGTTGAAGAGGCAACTTAATACATACCTGAGAAAAGATTTTATAAAAAATGAAAATAATCATAACCACTCACTAATGAAAACCTCTTTAAAACTGTTTCATTTCTAAGCTGTGTAGTGGTAGTAAAAATCTTTAATTCCACCGGGACTAATTGAAGGCAGAAGCAGGCAGATCTACATGCTTTTGGTCAGCCTGGTCTACAGGGTATGTTCTAGAACAGCCAAGACTAAACAGAGAAATAGTGACTCAAACAAAGAACCAAGCAAACAGATAAACAAACAAAATGACCAAACCAAATAAACACATGAAACAAATGTTATTTATCTGATATCATAATTACATCACTCTCCCGTTAACCTTTCCCCTAACATCCAATTACTTCCCACCCCTTCCTCTTCAATTTATTCCCTCCAAAGCTTCCCTCATAACCATAATTATTCTCTTTAAAATTAATTTCCTCTGTTCATTCCCTACTACTGTATTTTTCATTCCTAAGTACATGAGTACATTTGTTTTGTTCAATTTGTACAACTCTTGTACATGTATTTTCTTGGCTGATCATTTGATTTTGGATACCCAATTTGTATGCTCTTTTGTTGGGAAGCTTCATTTTCAACATTCCTTAATTTCCTGAAATTCTTAGGTAGAATTTAGGAGGGTGGATGGAGGAACACCCTCATAGAAGGAGGATGGGCTAGGAGGTTTCTGGGAGGGTCGAAACTGGGAAAGGGGATAGAATTTGAAATGTAAATAAAGAAAATATCCAGTAAACAAGAGGAAAGCCTGGTAGATCCTTTAATATCAGTATGTCTAACTATATTCTGCATTTTTGTCCATTTATTCACATGTATATGAAGTAATCATCCCTCACCAAGAAAACATGTGTTTGCAACAGGTGACAACCATAGCAGAAATTCACAACCAAGCAAAATGTACAGCCTGGTCCCAAGGGACACATGTATAATTCAACTCTGCACCTAAGACATAGGGATCATTGCAGAAGATGAGCTGTCAACATTCTAAGAGCCAGAGAAAATCAGGGACCTTTCTGTGAGACTGAGTTTCTATGAGTGTCAGATGCTATACCCATAAAGTCTTACCAACAAAAGTTCTCCATTTGTGTACACATTAAAATACTAAAGATTCCTGTGCCATTTGATGCTTTGCTACTTAGAATTATTGCAATTGAATTAGGAATATATGGTTCTATCACTTATTGGCCTTTTGGCTAAGTTCATGTGTAGGAATATATGGTTCTGATGTTAAATACTTTAGATCCAATATAAGGAAGCATTATATTCCATAAATATAGCTATTATTATTACTTTATTTATTTCTCTTGGGATTATGTACGTATGCACCAATGAAAAGACCAGTGAAACTTTCCAAATTTAGTAGCAATGGTGGAAAAATATGGTGCATTTATGTGTGTATGAGAGAGAGAGAGAGAGAGAGAGAGAGAGAGAGAGAGAGAGAGAGATTGGCATTGAATGTGTGTTTGCTTGCAATTGTATAGAAGTAAAATCAGATTATCCCATATCCACTGTCTTTCTATATTACTTATATTGCTTGTTAACATATGGACCTTTAAAGTAAAAGTCATGATATTTGAAGAAAGAATTCTGAATTTAAACATTTAATCAAGAAAACTTTGGCATTCCTCTGAAGGCAGAATTTCACCTGACTCAAGCCACAAGTGAATATGTGTTGTCTATAGTGAATAATGTTATCAAGTCTGGTAAGACAGGCAGAATCTTGTTACTTCTAGGTAGAGTTGTCCTGTTTTCATCATGTAGATCTGATTTGAATATTTAACTTCCTTTTGGAAGAATCACTATTAAATTATCAGAAGTGTTCTTAATTTTACTTAGCAGAACAAAGTAATGATATTTGTTTAGAGACATATCTTTGATGAAAGGATATGATACAAATAATCTGTTCAAAATAGTCTCATGGCCCTGTTCTACCTTCCTTTAAAGCATCTGGTACCATTTCACATGTCAGGACCATTTGCCAAATGAGCTGGGCCTGTTTTATTGATGAGATTGTTTTGTTCTCATGGAACTCTTTTAATGGAAAACAGCATCATTGATTTAATAAGGAGGACACTGTGGGAGAAGACTTAACAATATGCTATTTCCTCTTCATCAAACGACAAGCAGAATTTCTAAGGGAAAATTATTAAAGTTGATGTTTTCTATTTGGGGGACTGCTGGAAAATTATGGCAGCAAGATTGTGCTATGAAAAAAGCTAAATGTTATGAGATAAATCCAGTTTCTGATGAAGAATTAAAAAAAAAATCTTGCCATAGTGTTTGGAGAATTTTTAGATTTTTACAATTATTTCAAACTTCTGCTTACTTCTGTTTATGAAAACAGACCAACAGAAGAAGTGACAAGATTCTTCTCATCAGACATGATAACATGATTCACTAAAGAGAGTACATATCTACCGGGGACTTGAGCCAGGTGAAATTTTTTCTAAAGAAATTTAAGAAGCATTTTCAGTAAGATGGTTATCACTAAATTTTTTGAAAAGCACTAAAATATTATCTAGGGTTATATGTTAGTACTAATTTTCCACTATTGTATAAATAATTAATAGAAGGAACTATAAAATATGTTGATGAAATTTGCCCTAATAATTTAACATGTTAATTTGTAAGGATATGATTATGAAAATTGATATATCTGTTAAATATAAAGGTTCTAGAATTACAAAGAGAGAAAAATCCTTGTTGAGACATGTGTGCAGTGTGTTGACCTAGCCTGGAATAAACATAATGTCTCTACTTGAAGTTTTCCATTCAACTCCAGGGAGTATTACAAAGAACAAATGATCAACTTATTTGTAAAGGTTGACAAGGAATATCCTTCAAATTTTATAGCAAAGCTACTTTTACCTTGTTACTGAAATCATTATATCATGATGTCAAATATGATGATATAGATAGAAATGTAGATGTAGAATAGATATATCTTTTGCATTAGGATTATGAAATTGAAGTTCTAATGCAAAGTAAATATGGATTGCATATGACTGAATTCCAGATTATCTGATCCAAGCACTTCAATTCAAGGAGTAATATAAATTAAATCTTTATTTGATCTCAGGATCTTACACATATATTCCCTGGAGTGCTGCAATCTTACAGCACAGAATATATGAGGACTTAAGTATGTGCTTTTATAATAAATCATTTTGCTACTTGTAACTCAAAATTCTCCTTGAATGATCTGTGTAGCTCAGCGGCAGAGAGTTTGCCTTACCCACTGCTTCCATAGTACCATGGTCGGGAAGTGAAACTGACAGGCTGGTCAATTAGATTTACTGTAACATTTGTAAGTACATTGACACCATGTCAAGACTTCCAATTCCATGGCTGAGTTTACATCTTTAAAAAAATTATAGATTACTTTCCTTGTAACTGGTATTTCTTTAGGTCTGTCATATTTTAAATTCTTAATAATGGTTCTTAAAATAACATTATCTAAGTGCATAGAAATCATAGACACACAATGGTAAGGATATAATTCATCAGCTCTGTAAACAATGGTAAAAATTATTGCTATTATTTTCCTTTTGCATTTAATTAACTACTCTCAGAGCTTTACTACATGTGAGAACTTATTAAGTTTACCTAACTCATATTTTATTCTGGCAATAAAAATGTTTAACAATAAAAAGTGACCATAGAGTTATTTAGTATTGGACAAAGATGGTCTTCCTATCTTAACTTTCGTTTGACTCAGTTTTAACTCTTACCTTGATAGCTCTGCCTGAAAGTGTTTTGGGTATTTATATGCCTGACCATTCTTTAGTCAATTACTTCTCTTTTCAGTTATCACTACTTTCCCAAGACATAAAACCTGGAAGAAGATCCTGTCTTTTCACTACATGAATAAATTCTTATTCTACTTCTTGGTATTACCATAGTAACTGTTCTAATCCAAGTAAGTAATTCACATATTCTCTGTCAGCCAAATAAAGGCTGGAGAGTGAAGCCAGAATGATGTTTTAAGGAAATCCTCTGAATGCAACTTCCAAATTTACTATCTCTTCAAGTTTCTTCAGTTTTAGCCTTTGAAATCGTTAATAGCCCCATTCTCTTCTTGCTTCTAACTCTCTAGACACAAATGACTAAGAAATCTAAAACCTTTTAGGCCTGTTAAACATTCCACTGTCTTTCCTATTTCTTCTTCTTTTACTTAGATTCCAGGAATAGAGTTTTGCACATTAAGAGAGAATGAAAACATTGTGCTTCTAAAGGCTGAACTTTCATTTGAAAATATAGAACAAAACGTAAACATAAATAAAAATGGGTAGTTGCCTACTTGCTTATTCATAGATGAAAATATTCGTTTTCAAACTCTCTGACTGATACCTACGCGAGACCCATGACAAAGCTTAAAAATCACCTTCTCATGTAAGCTTGATGTCAGTCTCCTTCAATTTTCATACTTGAATTTTGTTTTGGGTTTTTTCCCCCCCAAAATGATCTACCTCATGTTTAAATGGTGTTACATTTTCTATGATTTATTTTAGGTGTTTCATGTATAGAAACAAACTCGCCCGAAGGGCGAGTCAGAGTTAGTGATCCATTATGGTCTTTGTGTGCAGGAAATTGTGTGGTTTCTGGAAGGAACAAGACATTCCATAGCTGCAAACTCAAGTTATTAGTCAACTAACAACATCGTCCAAGGCATATACATACTTTGAAACTTAACCAAATGTTCCTTTTCCTTGCACTAGCAAAAAAATTCTGCCAAATTATTAAGGTTTTTTTACTTCTTATAAAAATGTGGGAAAGGGGTTTAAAAACATGAAACTTTTTTGATTGTGTAGAAAATTTTACAGTTTCCTCAAATCATTTTATGATGTTTATAAAAAGTGAAATAATATTGCTATAAAGGAAAATTACAGGTGAACAAAAGTACTAGAATTAAATTCACCAAATAATACTAAATGGTTTAGATTTTAATGATAAATACAATTTTTTATTTTAATAAAATTGAGAAAATAAAACATAACTGTTGGATTTTACTGTTAAGAAAATTTTTTAAATTAGGACTATTTTTTAAATAGTCCTAATATTCAAACTATCCCTGTATTTCAGATGAAATAAAATTTAACTGAGAAAATAATTATTGGTACAAATGCCAGAAGAAAAAGCTCTCAATAATTATATGATATTGTTGATAAGACATCCCCTAAAGGGGAGCTACATCTTTTAACTAGCATTTTAAGTTATTAGTGGCCTCTTGCTGAAGTAAATAAGAATTATATTAATACTATTTTTCTATAAATCAAATCTTCAAATTTTATCCAAAAATATCTGTAAAGAGAAAACAAAATGAACAGTTTTTGTACAAGTATTTATTAAACTGACAAAATGATATATTAGAAAACCAAGTTATAATGTCATTCATAAATTGAGGATATTATTTAATGTGTATATCTATAAAATTTCCATCTTAACTACATGAATATCCCTTAAATGATACAAAATGCACAGTTATCTTATTATAAAGACATAAATAATATATATTATTCAATTTCATTATAAAGTGCTAGGCAAAAGATATTTAGTGTTTCTTTCACTCTATAAGGTTAACTAAATTTTAAGAGTATGAAAAAATTTCCCCTGCATGGCTCCTAGATTATGCTGTTTTAGAAAAATTGTCTTACCAAACAAAAATCAGAATATCAGGTGTGGGATACTGGAATAGAGAGCAGAGAAGATTCGGGAATCTTCCAAATAATTGTGGTCCTTGATACCTCTTTCATTGTCACTATATGTAGACCTGGACCTCTTGTTGAAGAGACCACACACCTTCTTCTTTGTAGGATACAGAGAAAGCAAGCTAGAAGTAACTGGAACATTTCTCTTGTGTCTTGTTTTCAGATGTGGCTGCCAGGAGAGGAAAAATGACACTGATTGTCTTAGCCCAGTAGGAACCCCATAAAGTACAATAGTGATCAGCCAGGCTGACTTGGTCAATAATGGCACAATGGTTAAGGGGTTAGCCAACTGCTCTCTGATTGGATTAGAGCCCAATGCCACAAGAGGAAATCCATTTTTGCTACTGTAAATATGGTAAAAAAAAATCATATGGTTGAAGAAGTTATAGACTCTTGGGAGGAATTTAATACTATTTTTACCTCAAATGGCTTCAAACTGTAGTCTAAATATCTGTTTATAATTATAGAGAAATGTCTACTCAGCCTTAATCAGAGAAGCTTTTTATTGTAATGAAAACTAGTAAATGAAGAGACTGCACAAAATACTGAGAATAAATGACATCTGAGTTATCAGGACTGAGTGAGACATTTTGTCTTTTTTTTTTTAAATTTATTTTATTGGGAAGTCATAAATCAGTATTGTTGTGTATTATTTCTATACTCACCCATCTTGCCTTCCAATTGGTCCCATATCCTCTCACATTCTCTCTCAAGTTTATGGAGCTTTCTTTTTATTATTTAATTTTATTTTTTACTTATTTACTTTACATCCTGCCCATTGTACCCCTCCAGATCACTCCCTCCTATAATTCCTCCCTCATCTCCCCCCCCTTCTCCTCTGTGGGAGTGTGTCCCCCACCTCAGTGTATACACCTACCCTTGCATACCAAGTCTCTGCTACACTAGGTGCTGCCTCTCTTCTAAGCCCAGGCAAGGCAGTCCAGCTAGAAAAATATGTCCCACATACATGTGACAGCTTTCGGAATAACCTATGCTCCAGTTGTCAATGTTTACAGAAGGAGGTCAAATAGCAGAATTCTATGAAAACCATGCTGCACATCTGCTACATATATGTGGAGAAACCTCGTTCTAGCCCATGAATGTTCTTTGGTTTGTGATTCAGACTCTGAGATGGGGGGGCTTTCTTTTTTCCCCTATAATTATTATTTTTATACACATACACAGTCACTTACATAAATACACAAAATCTATGAAATCCATTCAGTATTGTTTCTGTGACAACCTGGGTTTTCTCTCTCTCTCTCTCTGTGTGTGTGTGTGTGTGTGTGTGTGTGTGTGTGTGTTTGTGAGTGTATGTGTATGCGATTGAGTTTTACTGGGGATTACATACAAGAATATGGGAGAGGGATTACTTACAGGAGCAAAAGTGACCCTGAGACAAGTTCTTTATAATGGTGCACCCTACCATAGGAAGCTCAGCAGGTTAAAGAATATCCTTTAGTATTCTTCCCAATTGCCTCAGTTATGCAAAAGGATAGCATAACACAGTTCCTGTCCCTGGAGCAGGGAGAGCAGGGTGTAATCATTTATAAGAGATTATGATTGTTGTGGGTAAAAGGCTTATTTGTGTAATAATATACATATTTTCATGCTCTTCCTTTGGGAAATCCTCTCCCTTTTTAGGTTAATGACTCCATGATCATTAGAAAGAGAGGCATTCTGGGAAGAGAGAGTGTGTCTATGTTCCTTAGCAAAATAATAGAATGCTATGACCTTCAGGAAAGCCTTAAAGGCAATGGGCAAAAATGCTGAAGAGTGTCTATCAACAAGCTAATGAAGGCAAGGGAGTTCATCTTGAATGGATCCAAGTGGAATGTTTTTCTCCCAGTCTATATAGAATTTCACATAAGAGTATTGTAATTACACAAGTACTATTTTACATCAGAAATCCATCTATCAATTGACAAGTAGGACCTCATATAATTGAAAAGCTTCTGTAAAAGAAAGGACACTGTAAATAGAACAAAGCAGCAACCCTCAGATTGGGAAACCCAACATCCAATAGAGGGATAATATCCAAAATATACAAAGAACTCAAGAAGGTAGACTCCAAAGAACCAAATAGCCCTATTAAAAAATGGGCCACAGAGATAAACAAAGAATTCTCAACTGAGGAATCTTGAATGACTGAAAAGCACTTAAAGAAACATTCAACATCCTTAGTCATCAGGGAAATGCAAATAAAAAATGACCCCGAGATTCTTCCTCACACCAATTAGAATGCCTAAGATCAAAAACTCAGGTGACTGCAGAAGCTGGCAAGGATGTGAGGAAAGAGGAACACTCCTCCATTGCTGGTGGTACTGCAATCTGGTAAAACCACTTTGGAATCAATCTGGTGTTTCCTCAGAAAACTGCAAATAGTTCTGCCTGAAGACAGAGCTATACCACTCCTGGGCATATACCTAAAAGGTACTCTAACATATAACAAGGACACATGTTCCACTGAGTTCTTAGCAGCCTTATAATAGCCAGAAGCTGGAAACAGTCCAGATGTCTCTCAACAAAAGAATGGATACAGAAAATGTGGTACATTTACACAATGGAGTACTACTCATTTTTTAAAAAAAAATGACTTCATGAAATTTGCAGGCAAATTGATGAAACTAAACAATATCATCCTGAGTGAGGTAACCGAGACAGAAAAAAAACACACATGGTGTGTACTCACTGATAAGTGGATATTAGCCATTTATTAGTTCCTAAGCAGTTGAGGTATGGGGCTACCCACCCACCTCAAAGATTTTAACCTAGAAATACTCTTTTCTAAAGGAAAGACAAGGACAAAAATTGGAGCAGAGACTGAAGGAAGGGCGATCAGGGACTGCCTCACCCGAGGATACATCCAGTCTGCACACACCCCCAAAACTGTTGCTGTTGTCCAGACCTGGTATGGCTGTTTCCTGAGTGGTTCTGACCAATGCAGATGTGGATGTTAGTAGCTAACCATCAGACTGAGCTAGGGAAATCCAGTGGTGGGAGCTGGCAGAAGGAATGGAGGAGCAGAGGGGAAGTGCAACCCATAGGAAGAACAATCAGTTGGCCAGACCACCTAGAGCTCCCAGGGACTAGACCACCAACCAAGAAGTGTACAGGGAGGCATCCATGGCTCCAGATACAGGTAGCCGAGGATGGCCTTATCTGACATCAATGGGAAGGGAGACTCTTGGTCCTGTAAATGTTTAATACCCTAAAGTAAGGGGGTGCTAGAGCAGTAGAGTAGGAGTGGATGGGGGAGTACCCTCATAGAGGCAAAGGGGATGGGGCAAGGGCGGATGGGATAGAGTGTAATGGGGAAGATATATCATTGAAGATATAAATGAATGGGATAATTAATAAAAATAACAAAATATCTTCGGTTCTCTACAGCTCGTTTTGTACTTTGGAGGGCTCATGAACTCCATCCAATTTGTCAGTTTCACATTGCTATCATCCTTATTCCCAGTATGTTAGGTCAGTCATGTTAGACAGTCTTTATGAATGTACCTTCTGATGTTATGAAGAAACCCAAGATAACTGCAGAAAGCCTTCATCTTCCAATACTTATAGTCTCTCTACCCCTCTTCCTCAGCATTTCCTTGAGTCTTAGTTGTGAGCAGGCTTAGTAGGGGTATCACTTAGGACTGGGCTCCACAACTCAGGTTTTCTGTAATGGTCTCTGTCTGTTGCAAAGAGAATTTACCTTGATGAAGGATTAGGATTCCTTTTGTCTGTGGGTATAAGGACAGGTCTTTATAGATTGTTGCAAGGGGATAGGCTAATGTTCTTCTCAGTCAACCCAGAGAAGTTTCAACACACTCAATGTTAGGCCCTTGGTGTGATGTGTACAGATATTTATATGCACGGAAAATGAACTAAAATTATTCTTATAAAATTGATCACTTGGCTCAGAAACTAAAATCACCCAGGGATCAGAAATTAGATTTTTCAAATTATCTTATTAAGATTTTGGTGTTTGTAAATGACCTTTAATCTGCATTGAGGCCATATCTACAGCAGGCATGTCTCCATTTCTTTTTGAGTTCATAATTCTTGTTCCTTCAATGTCAGATATTGCAAAGAACTTTTCATAACATTTATATTCTCAATTGATCTATTCTCATCATCCTGAAAAAATAAATTAAAAATATAACTACCACAAGAGCTCCAAATAAAATGAGAAATTTCTTTTGGAAAATAACTTCTGATCTCAAATAACATCCCTGTAATGCAATTTGTGTTAATGGTTCAATAACTTTAAAAAATAAACCAAGGTTATGCTTTCCCCATTCTGTTGGGGCTTTCTCATAAACTTGATTGTATTGATTTTTTTCCTTAACATTTCTATGTTCCTATGATTCAATTGGCTTCGTGCTCTTTTTCCAATAATTTCTACTAACGTAACATGAGTCTGTCTGCAGCTAATGGATAAAAGATAAAGATTAGGATTCAAGGAAAGGGACATCAGATACTGCCAGGAAGAAAATGCAAGTACAAGTCAGATCCTCATTTCTATGGAAATGAAGCTTTGGGGGAAGTTTTCCTTCCTGCTGTTTCAGGATGGATGTTGGTTCCATGGCAGAAATGCAACAAAGCTCTGTTAAGAGACTCGGGGATTTTGGCTGTGCCTTTTTTATGCTTAGCCACACAGCTGGTGCAGGTGCATTTTCAGCCATAATAACTAATAACATTCCCGGTGGAAACATTCAACTGCAGTAAAACAGACAGAAATCTATTATAAATGTGAGTGCAATGTCAATGTTTACAGAAGGAGGTCAAATAGCAGAATTCTATTTGGTAAATGTCACTACTGCATGGGTAGGAAACATTCACAATATTTGCATTCATATTAGAATGAAACATGCAAAACCTATAAATATTTCATAGATTAAAAAAAAAACTCCATCTTTTTCTCTCTTACCAGAAATTACTTCTCTTGCTATTTTCTAGAATCTCAATGTCGATGGTCTTGCATATGAGCTTTCCAAAATTTGAAACGATACAGTAAGCCTCTGAAGTAGTCTCTGAACTAGTGGAATATTTAGATCAAGGCTTATTATTGTGACAAAGTGCACACTTGTATGCGGATATGAATCCTAGAACTAAAGGCTTCTTCCAGTATGGATCCACTCAAAATAATAAAATAAAAATATCTGTTCAGTACCCTAAATCAGCCATTAAGTCAGACACTGCCTTGTTAGTCTCTGCTTTATCATCATTAGAAAAATGAGATCAACCACATGTGTCATACAGCTTGGACAGACAAAATAAAAATTTAAACCATTAGAAGCATAGTAAAGCATGCATGCAGACCTTTAAAAGTAAGACTTCTATTAGATTAGTTTGTTCTGACCATCAAGGTTGATGATATGTGATTATTTTAAAATGAACTTGGATGGCAGTATGAACTACCATTTTAATAATGTATTTGGTAATAAATCTCAGCACTGTTTCTACAAAAATGAGAAACGCCCTGCTACATAAGGAAAAAGTTGAGCCAAGCTTTCATTGACATTTCATGGTATTACTGCTCATTGTGTAAACATTTAGTTGGGGTAAAGGATGAGTGTCTCTTTCTTTCTCATGTAAAACGTGGGTTATAAAACCATAGCTTTAGAAACAAGTTATCTAAAATATTAGACAATTAAATTTAAGAAAATACATGCTAATTACAGATGTGATAGACTGTTATAATCTGGTTCCGTGTCGGAAATTCTGCTCTCCCTAATGAACACTCTTACACAAAAAATTTGTTTCCACAATTTCCCATTCTTTGGGTAGAAGGGGAAATATTTGGTCAGTCAACAAGATTTTAGGAAGATTTTGTTGAGAATTCTGTGAAAATTAATGAACGTTCTGATTCTATCTCTATTTCTCTCAGTTCAACAAAAGACCTCTCAATCAGTGATTCACTAGGTCCAGGAGTTCAATAGAGATCTGTCTGTTTAGTAATTAGAACAAGGTTAAGACAGTGTAAAATATGGGCTCTGAGGACCAATTAGAAAGTTGTAGAAAATTGTGGAAGTTTCCATACATACTGCTCCAGTTCTATTAGAGGACTATAGGTCAGCATGCCCCACAGATAATTTTCTTCTGGTGTGAAGCATTATTTAAAGTGATCCCATTTAGTGAATGCTACTTTTGTCTTCTTAATTATCTAATTGCTTATCATGTTTAATATTAGTTACATTGTTTGTGGCTATGGCGGATATGTGATAAAAAGTAAGCTAAAAGAAGAAAGGTTTATTTTGGATTCTTTGAACAGAAACATAACATCTTGGAAGGGAAGGATAACACTGTAGCTGAAGCAGGAGGTTGCTGACTGCATTGCATCTGCGATCAGAAATCAGATTGAGCCAAAAAATAATTGGGACTATAAAATCTTAACCAAATCTCACACTGAGTGATCCGTGTCTTCCAGTGATATTCTATCACCTGAAGAATTCACATCCGACCCAGATATTGTCACAAGCTACAAACCAAGTCTTCAAATCATGAGAAATATATCCCATTAAAAGCACAGATTGTTTTTTAAGTATTTTTAGGAAAAAATGATTTCATAATTTTGTGATATATGACTTTAAAATTATCAAATTGTCAAAAATATCACATTAATTGGAAAATTTACTTATTACTAATGAGTATAACAACAAACTAATAAACAACAAAACAAGTTTCAGGGACCAGAGGGAGTTTAATGAGTATAGGTGGTTGTTCTCCAAGCACAAGAATATGAGTGCAAATCCTTAGCTTCCACAAAAAAGTTGGGTATTTCTGTAACATGCACATTAGGGGCAGGGGCAGACAGATCCCCAAATTAGCCAGGTCTAGGTAGCCTAGACAAATGGAAAGTTTCCAGTCTGTTGAGTAACATAATTTTAACGTTTATTCATTTAATATAATTATCTTGGAGGCTTACTGCTGTATGAACTCTCTCTTTCTAGTTCTTTTTGGACTGTAGCTAGCTGGTTCAACTCAGCTGACCTGGCCCAAACTCACCAAGTTGACTATGTCAAACTGGCTTCACACAACTCCTGATTGAATTATTCTGCTTGGCTTCAAATTAATTCTGGCAATCTGTTCTAATCATCTGGCTTCTTCTCATTTTCTTACTCATTCTATCTTCACCTCTAACAATAGCTGTCTCTGTAACAATGAACCAGAAAACCTACGCCCTTTTCTTTTGTTTCTCCATGCTGCTCTCTTAAGTTGCCCCTCTCTCCTGTATGTTCTCAGGAGAATTGGGTGAATCTTATCTCTGAGTCATTCTGTCAGTTTTCTTCTCTGATTTCCCACTTTGTCTGACACTCAGTTATATATCAAAGCATGGTTGCTTTCTTCTACAAACAAAATTTACCTTTTTTGTTTGGGATAAAAGGTCCATACTAAGGGCATGTCTATAGTCAAGTGAGAGAGACTGAGGTATGTTTTATTTGTATTCCAGATGGATTACACTGACCTAGGTCTTTGATTGTGACCCCTTGTGAGAGCAGCCAGGTTTTTGGATTAAAATTTCTCTAGAGATGGAATCAGTCTTAAAGTAGTAAAGCAAAAAGAGATAGATGATGAAATTTGAGGTCTTGCATTGGGCTCTATATAGGCACACATACACACAATCTCACATACATGCACCACACACACACACACACACACACACACACAGAGAGAGAGAGAGAGAGAGAGAGAGAGAGAGAGAGAGAGAGAGAGAGAGAGAGAGAAGATATAATTCCAAATGATCCTAGAAATCCTTGCTTTCAGTTGATATCATTCAAAGCTAAAGTGGAGTCAGTGGTGAAAATTTACAATTGCAAGGAGTCTTTAATCTGATATTAGGTAGCTATCAGGTCTGAGGCCAGTTTCTCTATGGCTTCTTCAACTCTATTCTTCTTTTGTCATCAGTATTTCGTAGTTTGTCCTAAGTTTAGAGTCTTAGAATTAATCATTCAATATTAGCAGTTGTTTGATAATAAAAATGACAGTTGGTATATGGTACATTTAAGTATTAATAAAGAAATAATAGACCACCTGAAAAGAAGTACAGTTTGAGAAGCTCCAAGCATGGTGGATGACTGAGATAAGCACTGAGTCAAATTAAAAATCATTAAGGACTTAAACTGTTGTCAATGACCAAAGAGAAAAATTGTCTCTTATTTTCAACTCTAACTGTTCTTTTAAAGTCAAGAAGTCAACATTAGTTTTTCATATAATGCAATAGCTTAATGGCTAGTTTCCAGTATAGGAATCCATAGTGTTATCTGTATATAATTGAGACTTTTAAAAATTAGAGTTTTATAATTAGACAAGGCTTTCCCACTCTAACTCAGTGATTTTGACGTCACAAAAGACTAAATCTTAACTCAGGTTGGTACTGACTAAAATTTGACAAAAGTTTTAATAATAGTACCAGAATTTAAGTATTATGAATAAATTTAGCAATATACTATAATTATGGCTAATATATTTCTAACCAAACTTCTAATTTTATATCAGGCACAAATGTAAATCTAAAAATCTAACACTTAATGGAGAATGGGAATTTAAACTTTTCAAAATAGAATAGTAAGGGAACGATTTCATTATGAAGAATTTTTTTTTCTTTTCAGTTATCTACTCCATGTTTTTGTTCTATTCTCTCACACTGTAAAATATAGATTTAAGAAATACTAAAGTATGGAAATGACATATTCCTGTTATGTGATTCCTCAGAGAGTGGGGGTTCATGACTGGACAAATATTAGATAAAACTAGAACTTTCATACAACATTTCTGGAACACAAAAATGTATCATCATGCTACAAAACTGTTTGACATTCTCTTGATAAAGTACATATTCACTGACCATTTGATAACACATTTTGCTTCTAGGCATTCACACAAGAGAAAGAAAAGCACACACTTATTTTAAAAAAATTTTTTTACATGGATGCTCTTGATTTAATTTAATCTTAATTCAAAGTATTTAAAACTGCAAATGATTTTAATAGGCAGCAAGAAGTGACTGATTAAACAAGTTGTAGTATATTCAAATATTGGAAGTGTTCAACAATTGTAAGACTGTGTCACTGTTGTTTAAAATGACAAAGATTAACTTCCAAATAATTATGCTAAGGGAGAAATCAGAAAAATAATCATATATTTCACAGGATTTTATTAATGGAACAGTTATAACATTGTAATCACTATATTAGCAAAAAGTGGATCCATTAATGGAGGCCAAAATGCAGTTGAGTGGAGGGGGCATTCACTCCTCCACTGCTGGTAGGGTTGCAAATTGGTACAACTCTGGAAATCAGTCTGGCGGTTCCTCAGAAAACTGGGCACCTCACTTCCAGAAGATCCTGCTATACCACTCCTGAGCATATACCCAGAGGATTCCCCACCATGTAATAAGGATACATGCTCTACTATGTTCATAGCAGCCCTATTTATAATTGCCAGATGCTGGAAAGAACCCAGGTATCCCTCAACAGAAGAGTGGATGCAAAAAATGTGGTATATCTACACAATGGAGTACTATTCAGCCATTAGAAACAATGAATTCATGAAATTCTTAGGCAAATGTATAGAGCTAGAGAACATAATAAGTGAGGTAACCCAGACTCAAAAGGTGAATCATGGTATGCACTCACTAATAAGTAGATATTAACCTAGAAAACTGGAATACCCAAAACATAATCCACACATCAAATGAGGTACAAGAAGAAAGGAGGAGTGGCCCCTTGTTCTGGAAAGACTCAGTGAAGCAGTATTTGGCAAAACCAGAATGGGGAAGTGGGAAGGGGTGGGTGGGAGGACAGGGGGAGAGAAGGAGGCTTATGGGACTTTCGGGGAGTGGGGGGCTAGAAAAGGGGAAATCATTTGAAATGTACATAAAAAATATATCGAATAAAAAAAAACAAAAAAGGGCTTTTAATTTCTCTCTTAATTTAGTAGTGAGTGGTTCAATTTATCTGAGTTTGTAAGCTCTATGATATTTCTATTATTGTTCATATACAGCTGTAAACCATGGTGGTCAGATAGAGTGCAGGGAATTACTTGAATCCCCTTGTAATTGTTAAGGCTTGCTTTGTGTTTGGGTAAGTAGTGGATTTTGATGAAAGTTCCATGAGATGCTGAGAAGTATGTATATTCTTTTGTGTTTGGGTGAAATGTTCTGTAAATATCTGTTAGTCCATTTGGTTTATGACATCATTTATCTCTAGCATTTCTCTGTTTACTTTTTCTCTGGATGACCTGTCTGTTGGCTAAAGTAAGCTATTGAAGTCACCCACCTTCGCTGTGAGAGAGTCAGTATGTGATTTTAGTTGTAATAGTGCTTCTTTTATGAACATGTTGTTTTTGGTGTTTGGTGCATAGATATTTAAAATTGCAAAAATACAAATATTTATTTGATGCTTATCCAGTGTCTTTCCCTATGGCTTACGATTAGTTTTAAAATATATTTTGTCAGATATTAAAAAAATATATAAAATGCAAAAATTTACAACAAACCATTTAGATGTAATTTTGATTAGATTATTAAGTATTATATTAAGTTCATAAATGTATGTCTCAATTGATCAAATCTAATAAATGATACTCTGATTATTGTAAATTTATCTCAATATAATTTTTCCTTAGGTATCTCATTAGCAAAATGTTTTGATTCCATTTTTTTTTTGTTACAGAAGTGTGAGAAACTTTCTCATTAACGCTGAAACTGAGTTTTATTGTGAAGTTACATTAAGACAGAAACATAGATGAATTAATTATTATCCTAACTTGTTTCTTTTCTTAACCAGGTGTTTATCATGTCTGTAATCCAAGAGACAAGAAGATTGTGAGTTTGAGGCCAGATTGGGCTATACTGTGAGACCCTGTCTTAGAAAAGAAAATTTTCCCAGAAAAGCAAACTTTTCCTATCAGCATTGAAAATAGTGCTAAAGTACTCTTTAAAGTATTCTTTCTGTCATATATCACTAAGTACAGTAAAAAACTAAAAGTTAAGGTATTAAATTTATTTATAAATCCAAAAGTATATAACATATTTAAATTAACTGAATATGATTTCCTTGCTCACAAGATTGATTTATATCACTAAATTTATTATGATAGTATGTTCTTATATATAACATACTACTGAGAGTTAGCACAGATTTTAAAATCATTATTTGGTTCAGTTCCTCACATTAACATTGACTAGTGATATGACATTAAAATCAATTTTCTTGTTTTTCAAAGATATTAAATGAAATAACAAGTTCAAGTATACAGGTATTGCTTGAAATGAAGTTATTTACAAATGCATGCTTATTTTCATTTTTCCTGTTTATTATAAGCTCTAGTACAAATGCTGTAGTCATTATACAAATGGCCAAACATTCTTTATTATCATTATTGTTATTTAATAAAGTTTTACTTCAACTGTATATCGTTATAACAGAATAATAATCTTAAAGACCTAATTTACTAATGAGTAAAAAAACATTATATAGTTATTAATGTATTCACTTTTAGAAACTGGCTCTGTTTTAATGCGATTAGATTACTAAATGATTTAATATAACCAGTCAGTCAAAAGTACATTTTTAATAGTTGTCTCAGTAGTTAAAAGCACCTGATACTCTTACAAATGACACAGGTTGGGTTCTAAACATACATATGGTGGCTACCAAGTGTTTATATAATTCTAGGGGTATAGTAGCTTGTATTCTCATACTAATTATATAAGCCAAAAATCTGTTTGCAGTGTCCCGCACATAGAACTAGAGGAAGCCTGTCCCCAGGTGGTTTTTGACTGGTAAATGTAGTTACTGTTGGCCAATAGTTGGACAGGGAGACAGAAGCAGGACTTTTAGGACTTCCAGAAAGAAATGGAGGAGGAGGAGGAGGAGGAGGAAGAGAAGGAGGAGGAGGAAGAGGAGGAGGAAGAGGAGAAAGAGGAGGAGGAAGAGGAAGAAGAAGAGGAGAAGGAGGACGAGGAGGGGAGAGGAGGAAATTCTGCCATGATGAGGGTGCTAAAGGGAAATACAGCCAACATGTAAATGCAGGGGTGCAGTGGCCCCAGGAGGGCTGTCCAGCAGGGTTCAGGACAGCAAAGATGAAATATAGATTGAGTAAATATTAACTCAAGAACATCAGAGGGGCATATGTGTTTGCCACTTGGAGTTAGGGAGTGGCCCAACCATTGAGTTGTTTAAGGGTTTTAAAATATAAGGCTGTTTATATATGTATGTCTTTCTTTTGGGAATTCAGAGTATTGGAACTATATCAAGAAGCACGATTTTGTAGCGGATCAGCAATTTACTGCTTCATAGTGGGTCTAAAGACCTTATCTTGCCTCTACAGTTTTGTATCCCTTTAGTTCACTATCATACATGCAGAAAAAACACTCATATGCATAAACCATTCTTGGTACCAGAAATAGCCACATACTCAGTTCTAGTGAATCTATGGATCTTGGAGGAGAGCCAGCAGCCACCACTTTATTAAATCATCGTGGTCCCTAACAACACTCTTAAACACTTGTTCTCTTGCCCATGATTAAGAATAGTGCTCACCTGGGGATCCATCCCATATATAGACACCAAACCCAGACACTATTGCAGATGCCAAAAAGTGCTTGCTGACAGGTGCCTGATATGCCTGTCTCCTGAGAGCCTCTGCCAGAGCCTGTCAAGTACAGTAGTGGAAGCTCTCAGCCAACCATTAGACTCAGAGGTCTAATGAGGTCTCCAAAGTGTGAGTTAGAGAAAGGACTGAAGGAGCTGAGGAGTTTGAAACCTCATAGGAAGAATGACAACATCAACCAAACAGACCTCTCAGAGCTCCCAGGGACTAAACAACTAACCAAAGAGTGAATAATACATCTACAAAACACTCTCACATCTAAGGTTGGAGGACATTGCAGAAGACCAGGTAGGAATATCAGATTCCAGAGGATAGGGAACTTTCTGTGAGATTGTATAACCTAGTAATCTAGTGATGTCAGAAACTAAATCCATAAATTACTGTCAAAATGACCACCTGAACATGACCTGAACAAGGATGACAGCAATAAACAGACATGATAGAGTGGGTGGGGGAAAGTTCAGTAGGTCTCTACCCTACACAAACAAATACAGGTAACTAAGGGATGCTGAGGGTCAGAGAAATATCATTCTCAAGGGGAAAGCACACAAATTGTCAGCTCTGAAAATACGTATTTAAGTAACATTAATCAGGTGGAACAAATTGTATTTAGGAATGTATATGTGTATATGCATGATGAATATAACAGTGAAACAAAGGAGCATGAAATTGAAACAGAGTAATGGGGATATATGGGAGGAGTTTGATGGATGACATGAAAGGGAGAAATATTGAAATTAAAATCTCAAGAAAGAAAAGAAATAACAACAACACATACTTCCTTCTGTGTTACTTGGCTGTTCTTAAAAATAATAATTTTTTAACCCTACATTTTTTTTTTATATTTTCCGAAAGGCACTGTGATGGAGAATTACATATACTTGAGTTCAAACACTCTTGTAATAATTTTTAAAGTATGTCATTGCAATATGGCTTAATTAAATTTTTACCTCAGGGTCTTTGAAGAATATTAGAATATTTTTGATCCCTGAGAATTATAGCATAATAACATGGGCAATATTTTGAAATGTAAGTATTATAAGTTACATTTAACCATTTTTTTTATGCTGTGAATTTAAACTTGAGAAGCAATACTAAAGTGAGTTTCATATTTTAGGGTGAATATTTTGGGCTTACTCTAGAAGGTTAAAGTTTATAAAATATGTGTGAAACACATTATAGTATATGCTTTAGAATCTTTCCATCTATGTCAACAATTTGGTCTTCAAAGAACCTATTCTCCAAAATTTATTAAAAAAATATAATTCTGAGGAGTTTTCTGCTTGGAAAAGTAATTTCCTTATTCTGAAATATTTTCAAATATAGATAAAAATAAAATATTAAGAGCAAGGAAAGAATATTGATTTTTTCCAAATTTTTAGTATTAGTTAACTTTTCTTTGTACAGTCTCTGCCTATGACTCTAAAGTGCATATATATTATGTATTTATATATATTTACAAGAACATATATTCACAACAATACTAAGGGAAAAAACTGATAGTTTTAATATCCATTTAGATATTAAAGCTAGTATATGATGACTTGTTTGTCATGAATTAACATAATACATATGAATTCTATAATTATGCCAGCAAAAACACAGAAGAATAATATCTTTTGACATAGGTATTATTGCTTACAAGACTAGAGGTTTTCAGACTTAGGAAAATTGAGCCACCAAATTAGATAGACTAAAGTCTCATGCAATAGCCAACTATATTCAGTGCATCGGACAATTTTATACTCTTGAGTGTTAAAAAGAGCATAGGAGTAAAGTTCTCATGATCTTAAGCTCTATATAAACACAAGGATAAGCCTTACATATCAAAGCATGTTTTATATTATTGGAATATAAAAGATAATTTACAATTTTCATTGAATAACCCCAGCAAAAAATAATGAGTAATCTGAAATAAATTAACTCATATCTGCCACACTTGGGAGGAGCACAAAAATCTCTGTTCATGATGAACAGAGGTCAAACTTTTGTCTTGCAGTGTTCTCAGCAAGACACATTTCATCATTCGTGAACTCTGTTTTCATAATGTTGTATCGGAATTTTAATAATATGTTCTTGTAAAATTGTTATGTTCTAGTAGTAGGGGGTAAAGGGAAAGGAAAATCTTGGACACTGTTATAACAATACTAGGAACAATGCAAGTGATTTTATCATTGTGTAGTTTAATAAAATCTTTATTTCCAAACACTAATAACTTTTAGAGTCTATAAATTTTACTAATATATCTTAAAATTGGAGGAGGTGTGCAAAAGGAAAAGGAAAACTTGTTTGATGAAAGAAAACCTAAGAAGTAGACAGATAAAGCAAGATAAAATAATATTGCAGTATTTCTCAAATCTGACAAGATGATAGATGCCCATAATTCAGAATCAGATATACTACATGAAAGCAATCATAAGAACGCAAATACTCATTCATCAATTTATCATATAATCTATCATTGCTTCTAAATTCTAATTATATTTATGTAATCATTGAAAATTTATATGTAGTAAATTTTTATATTCCTTACTCTAATAAAATAGTTTGTAAGATATACAAAGGCATTTTAGATGATTTCGTGACATCAGAGTGGTTCATATTTTATATATATTCAAATTTGTCGATGTGATGGTTTGTATAAGCTCATCCCAGGAAGTGGTCCTATTAGAAAGTGTTGCCTTATTGGAAGAAGTGTGTCACCGTGGGGAGATGGACTTGGAGATCTTCCTCCTAGATGCCTGAGGATGCTCAGTCTGTTCCTGGCTTCCTTGATAAAGATGTAGAATCCTCAGCTCCTCCTGTACCACTCATGCCTGAATGCTGACATGCTTCTGCCTTGATGACAATGAACTGACCCTCTCAACCTGTAAGCCAGCCCCAATTAAATGGTGTCATTTATAGGACTTGCCTTGATCATAGTGTCTGTTCACAGCAGTAAAACCCTGACTAATACAGTCAACTATGTTGATAATCAAATTGTTTTCAAATAGATTCATAGGTGATTTTATAATAATTAGTGTATTAGGAAATTGTTTTACCCATTAAAATAATTAGAAAATTTCTAATATTGAAATAGTAAATTTAAAATCTATCAAAGCCATGCAAGAAAAATAGAATGAATTTATAGTAAGTACTCATCTTCAAACTTTTATTTGTACTTGCTGTCTCTCATTTAATTTTGCATTTCACATCCTAAACTTCTTCAAACTCTGGTCTATATTACAGGTTATGTAGGTATATATTTAAAATCCAGTTTTAGTATAACTTATCTACATAAGCATATTGTTCTCACAAGACTCCATTAATGTCCTGGAACACACAAAGGTTTGATTCCCAACAGGAGTTTAGCTACTTTCAGTCTCTCAGTGAACCCATCTCTGGAAAATATTTATTCTAATGATGTTCAGCCTGTTACTTGCAAGACTGCTGCTTCCTTCAACTACTATGTTGGGATCCAATTCACAAAACAGGCAAAATAAACAGAAGATATACGTATCACAGATTGTACTAGTCAGACTTTCTAGATAGGCCATCCCAGAAATAAGTTTACCTTTTCCTTTACCATAACTATATGAAAAACTGGTAATTATAACACTTTTCACTAAATATGCTTCAATTTCCTGACTTCTTGTCTGTTAGAAAAAGATGGAGATATAGAAATATTCTGAGAGAAAATATACCCACACTTACACACACATACACTCAGATGTACACAAATGCATCTGATATAAATACACACACACACACACACACACACACACACACACAGAGAGAGACTAAAAATAGACATAAAAATGTAAGTACATGTTTTAAAATATCCAATAAGATAAGATTTAATTCATTTTAACTTCAATAATGACTGATTTCATGCATCATAATCTTAGAATGTACTCCCACTTTCAATCTTTATTTACATACCTAGTTACATGAAACATTCCAGAAGTAATAACAAATATAGATTTTATGTTATTATTATAAGCAAGTTACTATCTTACTTATAATAAGTTGTAAGTATAATAAGATGTTCCAATTCTAAACATCTTTATACTTTTTTGAGATTTTACTGAATAAAATAAAGACTGATGCAGGAATTATTAACTTAGTTTTCAGATCATACTCATTGACATAAAAAGGTGAGTTAATTCCTCATTCATCAGTTCATATCCTCATGTCTGTGTCAGGATCTGTAATGAATACAGATAGTAGGAGAAGCACTTATATTAAATATACAGGAAGTACAGATGCAGCCCCTTAAAGGGAAGGTATGGCAGAAGAAGCTGCACCATCCAAATGTCAGAAGTGTGCTGGGTCAACTGGAGGTCAGCATGCAGAAGAATGGAATTGATCCATCCTTATCTCCTGTACTAAGCTCAACTCCAAGTGGATCAAGGGCCTCCACATAGAGCCAGACACTCTGAAGATAATAGAAAAGAAACTGGGGAAGACCCTTGAGGACATCGGTACAGGGGGAAAGTTCCTTAACAGAACACCAATAGCTTATGCTCTAAGATCAAGAATTGACAAATGGGACCTCATTAAATGACAACGTTTCTGTAAAGCAGAGGACACCATCAAAAGGACAAATCGGCAACCAACAAATTGGGAAAAGATCTTCACCAATCCTACATCAGATAGAGGGCTAATATCCAATATATACAAAGAACTCAAGAAGTTAGACCCCAGAAAACCAAATAACCCTATTAAAAAATGGGGTAAAGAACTAAACAAAGAATTTTCACCTGAAGAACTTCGCATGGCTGAGAAGCATCTTAAAAAATGCTCAACTTCATTAGTCAATAGAGAAATGCAAATCAAAACAACCCTGAGATTTCACCTCACACCAGTCAGAATGGCTAAGATTAAAAATTCAGGAGACAGCAGGTGTTGGCAAGGATGTGGAGAAAGAGGAACACTCCTCCACTGCTGGTGGGGTTGCAAATTAGTACAACCACTCTGGAAATCAGTCTGGCGGTTCCTCAAAAAACTGGGCATGTCACTTCCCAAAGATCCTGCTATACCACTCCTGGGCATCTACCCAGAGGATTCCCCAGCATTTAATAAGGATATATGCTCCACTATGTTCATAGCAGCCCTATTTATAATAGCCAGAAGCTGGAAAGAACCCAGGTATCCCTCAACAGAAAAATGGATGCAAAAAAATGTAGTATATATACACAATGGAGTACTATTCAGCCATTAGAAGCAATGAATTCATGAAATTCTTATACAAATGGATGGAGTTGGAGAACATCATACTAAGTGAGGTAACCCAGTCTCAAAAGATCAGTCATAGTATGCACTCACTAATAAGTAGATATTAGTCTAGAAAATTGGAATACCCAAAACATAATCCACACATCAAATGAGGTACAAGAAGATGGGAGGAATGGCCCCTGGTTCTGGACTCAGTGTAGCAGTATAGGGCAAAACCAGAACAGGGAAGTGGGAGGGGTGGATGGGAGAACAGAGGGAGGGAAGTGGGCTTATGTGACTTTGAGTGGGGGGCCTGAAAAGGGGAAATCATTTGAAATGTAAATAAAAAATATATCAAATTAAAAAAAAGAATTAGGTTCTCAAAGATAAGTATTTGAATATGTTATTTTTTGCTGGTTAAATCTTTTCTATATTTATTCATTTTTCTATCTAATGTGAATTTCCTCAAATAAATAACAGGCAGTATTACGTTGAAAAAAAAAAGAAGTGTGCTTCTTATAAACTAGCCAGTCAGGAAGCACAGAACATAGGCTTGAAGCACAGACAGGTGTGTTGACTTCAAGGGCTTGCCACCAATGATCCATTACACTAGCCAAGCCTGAGAGCTTCAGAAGCTCCTAGAACAGTATCACTGCATAAACAAGTGATCAAAAGCTGGATGTTTGGGGTATATTCCAGATGTAAAACACATCACCAAATGCAAACCTAAGTATTTAATCACTTTCCATCCATCACTTTTTATAGAGATGGTTAAACCACATATTTTGTGAAAACTTTTAAATAATCAAGAAGCTTAAGATCCTTGCTTTGATCTAGGCTGTGCCACCTTATACAGAGTCTCTTATAGGACCGCTTGATTGACTTACTAAAAGCAATAATATACCCACAATGACTGAAATACTAAAACATAGTACAGAGCTCAGGGACCTGAAAACTGAATACACAGAGTTTGGTAAAAGAATTAGTATTCTAGAATACTCCCCCAAACCAAACAGTAACATCTGTAATTGAATCACTGTATACCCACTTCAATCTTATCCAGGCCCTTTTCCTTAATATCTTAAAAGTCTATTTAATTTTATTGTTGATAATAAAAACATCACCCACCGTGAACAACTAAAACCTCAAAATCTATTAATAAAGATAGAGTGAATGTGAGGGAAATTACTTATCTCTTGATAGATTCATAATGAATGTAATTAAAGCAAGTTTATCTAAAATGTAAATTACTTTGGCTTGTGAATTTGGGTAGATTACATTCATTTATAGCTGACTGGTACTCTTAGAGCAACAACTAGAAAATGAAAGAAACAGAAGAAATCATATTTAAAATCATCAAGATAACCTGAAAGAAATAAATTTTAGATAAGCTGAAATTTAGAAATAATGCAACATGGAAATTAATGTCAGTTCTTGGTTTTCTGTTTGGTTTTGTTCAGGTATTTGATGATTGCAGTATCAAACAAGTAGTTTTAATGTTAACCTTAAAAATTAGCCCTACTATCACCCCTGCATAGACCATGGAGGAGTCAAAGTCACCACTGTTGCTGCCGGATCCCGAGCCTCAGCTGGAATAGTGCCCTGCTGAGAATCTCAGAGGAGAGCATGAGAGAAAATGCTGTATCTCTAGTAAATGGGCCCCAGCACATCTGTATTTTCCTTTATTCTAACTTTTAAGACATATTTTGAAGATACATTCAGGATGGTAGCAGTTGTCAGCTCATGCTGCCTGCCCTACTCAAGAAAGAAGGCCCAGGTCCCATCTGCTTCCCTGGGGCTTCATGGATGTTAGTAATCTTGAGTAAACTAGATCTTGGTAAAAATGGCATTCATCAAGCACATAGAGGTGTCCAATGGTCCAGAGATCTCAAGGATCCTGCACTAGCAGAAAGATCATGCTGATTCTGGGTAACAATAGTGTATCTCAGAAAAGTCTCAGTGATAGTCCAGTATTTCTGGGCTTCAGAAACCAAAGAACTTGAAACAAAGAACTAATTACACACACACACACACGCACACACATACATATATACTGTGACACACTGCTGTTTGAGATGCCACTTTCATTAATAAAGACATGATGGAGAAGTGGAAAGGATGGCGAATGAAAATACACAGTGTCCAAGCAGCAGCAATACCCTATGTGGGAGCACAGTTGCAGGAGGACAGGTAGGATGATTTGCAGCAGCCTCCCACAGAATATACCCAACTGGCATCTGAGAAATGGCTTGTGCTGCTGCCAGAGGCCATGTTGCTGTCTGTGATCTGTGTTGCCATTGAGGGCCAGATAAATGTCTGTTGACCAGGCTGCCTCCTGAGACCATGTTGGTGTTTGGCATCAAACTCTCATCAATCAGAGCACATGTGGATGTCCTCTGCCTGGGCTGTCTCTGGAAGTTGTGCTGATATCCCTGGGCCGAGCTCCTGCTGGAGGCCAGGTTGATATTAATGGTCTGTGTTACTGCCAGAAGCCATATGGATGTCTGTGGTCTGTGTTGCTGCTAGATGCCATGTTGGTATCTGAGGTCCATGTTGGCACTGTGGATCAAGTTGAGGTCCATCTTCTGTGCTGCAGCCAGAGGCCTGTGGATGTCTGTCATCCCTGTTGCCACCAGAGACCATTTTGATGTTTATGATCCATACATGCTGCCTCTGGCTATTATGGGAAAGGAAGTTATCTTTACTTGGTATTGAGGATTCCAAACTCATTATTAAGAATGAGAAACATGGAAGACTTTTGCAACAACCATTGCTACTCTGCCACCACCTATAAAATAAAATAAAATAAAATAAAATAAAATAAAATAAAATAAAATAAAATAAAATAAAATGAAATGAAATGAAATGAAATGAAATGAAAGGAAAGGAAACCATTGAAGAGAATCCTTTTAAAAATGTGATAAAGATGCAGATGCTTAGCTCTTTACCTTTGATGGCTTCTGGCAGAAGTTTTGACCATGCTCCAATGAGTATAGGGGCCACACAAATTCTACTTGGTATAAGGTTAGGAGGTTGTACCTGGGCAAAAGAGGAAGTGAGTGTGATAGAATGTATTATATGAAAGTTCTAAATAGTCAATAAAAATATGGTTTTGAAAAAAGTTAAAACTAATGTTAATTTAAAAACAATGAAGTAAAATCTTTTTGTTTCACTGAGTGCTCAAAACAATGAGTCGAGAACTCAAGGATAAGACCTTATTTTTGAAGTCACCACACATTTCGATCATAGGATCGGGAGAAATTAACCTCATTCTGTCCTCAGCATCTTCTCTCTGATGGTTAACTGTCATGTTATTAGGAGTTACCATAGTATCAAAAATGCTGCTTGTAGAGAAATGTTAATTGCACACAGCTCTGTCTCCTGTGAACTACAATAATGGCTTACCTGACATAAAATTCCATGTTGAGAAAGTGGTACTAATATATTAGTAGGTAAATGAGAGCTCTATGGTTGGGTTTAAGATCCACTTAGCAGAATAAAATTCATGTCTCTTTCCAATGCAACTAACCATAGTTTGAGAGATCATGGATCCTTGAGAAGAACCCACTGGCATCAGTTTCCTAAACTGATGTAGCATCCAGCTGCCATCTAAATACTTATTCTTATAACCAAATTAAGTACAGCTTGCATTCCTTATCAATGATTCCCTTTCAGAAGACAGTAGTAGTCACAGAGAAACACAAGTGGTAGAACATTAGAGAATAAGAGTTGATGGAGTGTCCATCCCCAAATGGGACATTTATAATACACTCCCTACTCTCAAGGCTGAAGGCACATCCTAAAAGAGTGGACAGGAAGATTGTCAGAGGCAGGAGACTGGGAGATTGCTTTGAAGCAGCATCTTCTGCACAGAAATACTATACTTGAGACTTCTCTCTCTCTCTCTCTCTTTTTTTTACAGCTATGGTTACCTCAGAGTTTAGCATGGATGTGGTAGGACACACAAGGCCCCATCCCTTTGTGAAGAAGTAAAAGCTGTCCATGGCTTTGGAGATGATAGTAAGATATCCTCAAAAATAAGCCCCCTGGTAGGTTTCCTATGTACACATGTTTAGCTTCATACTAAAGAACAGGGATAAAACATTAATTTGATTCAATTATACTCATAAAACTCACAAGTCACACACATAATTTAAAAAAAAGCAAAACATGAATTTGAGAGGTGAATGAGGAGAAAGATGAGAGGATTTGGATGGGCATAGCTTGGAATACGTTTGTAATATACTAACAACTTTACAGGGTGAAACTGTAATGAAACAGAAGCATGGGGCAAAAAATATTCAGAAAAATATGAAAGCATTCAGAGAATGCAAAACCATAATAAGATTGACAGTTGCTTTACAGGGAAAACAACAAGGTCCCCAGTAGTCACATAGTATGTTTCAAGTTCAGTAAACAGTAGATAACATTCTAGAACTCTCTACTATAGCAAAATGGGATGGGAAAAATGGAGAAATATTTTTCATTTTAAGAAAACTGAACAAACACCAAGTAGTTTCATGCAAAAGCACATGTGAAACTATAATCAGGTCAAAAGAAATAAAAAGTTGCATCATAAATCTTCTGTAGAAAGTAATACAGAAAAGAAATGTGGAAATGCTCAGAAAAAACCATCTCAGAGTGGGATTTGTAAGTAAATAAACCTGGAGTTTACTAAAGATTATTCAATATCTTGTGGGATTTAACAAAACCTGAAGAGACCAGAATGGCTAAGATTAAAAATTCAGGAGACAGCAGGTGTTGGAGAGGGTGTGAAGAAAGAGGACCACTCCTCCACTGCTGGTGGGGTTGCAAATTGGTACAACCACTCTGGAAAGCAGTCTGGCGGTTCCTCCAAAAACTGGGCACCTCACTTCCAGAAGATCCTGCTATACCACTCCTGGGCATATACCCAGAGGATTCCCCACCATGTAATAAGGATACATGCTCTACTATGTTCATAGCAGCCCTATTTATAATTGCCAGATGCTGGAAAGAACCCAGGTATACCTCAACAGAAGAGTGGATGCAAAAAATGTGGTATATCTACACAATGGAGTACTATTCAGCCATTAGAAACAATGAATTCATGAAATTCTTAGGCAAATGGATGGAGCTAGAGAACATCATACTAAGTGAGGTAACCCAGACTCAAAAGGTGAATCATGGTATGCATTCACTAATAAGTGGATATTAACCTAGAAAACTGGAATACCCGAAACATAATCTACACATAAAATGAGGTACAAGAAGAAAGGAAGAGTGGCCCCTTGTTCTGGAAAGACTCAGTGAAGCAGTATTCAGCAAAACCAGAACGGGGAAGTGGGAAGGGGTGGGTGGGAGGACAGGGGCAGAGAAGGGGGCTTACAGGACTTTCAGGGAGTGGGGGGGCTAGAAAAAGGGAAATCATTTGAAATGTAAATAAAAAATATATCTAATAAAAAAAATTAAACAAACAAACAAACAAAAAAAAAATAAGCCCCCTGGTAGGTTTCCTATGTACACATGTTTAGCTTCATACTAAAGAACAGGGATAAAACATTAATTTGATTCAGTTATACTCATAAAACTCACAAGTCACACACATAATTTAAAAAAAAAGCAAAACATGAATTTGAGAGGTGAATGAGGAGAGAGATGAGAGGATTTGGATGGGCATAGCTTGGAATAAGTTTGTAATATACTAACAACTTTACAGGCTGAAACAGTAATGAAACAGAAGCATGGGGCAAAAAATATTCACAAAAATATGAAAGCATTCATAGAATGCAAAACCATAATAAGATTGACAGCTGCTTTACAGGGAAAACAACAAGGTCCCCAGTAGTCACATAGTATGTTTCAAGTTCAGTAAACAGTAGAGACCATACCTTACTCTTGTATAGTAGCTCATCTTCCTACTAAAGTTACTCTGTTGATTCCTCTGGCTGATCTATTTATTTAAGAAACAATGATAGGAAGGGGCATGTGGTCAGTGACACTAGCCTACTTCTCAAAACCCTGTCAGGTTTGACGTCCCTTAGGAGATCAGTGTTGAGGATGGCCTAAGCCTCCAAGCAACCAATGTCTGGGTTTCCAGTGCTTCAGTCAATTTAAATTAATAATGTCAATAGTTTCCATGGACTTTAATGTTGATGGTTCTTTAATAGATTCCTGAAATAATCACCCAAATGTCTAATACCTAGGTTATGGCTTTGTAACCTGAAAGGCCTCCAAGCTAAACCTGGTGTTCTGATGCTTAGAAACTATAAGATCAAAGCTATAGAAGACTCTTTTTCGCCTTTTTGTGCATAGAATTTTAAAATGATATGCTAATATATGCACAGTAATATGAAATATGAGAAACATTAGTGGAGTTAGAAGATTTAAAGTTCTAATGTTATTAACTATATGTGATGTTAAATATATATTATATTATATTATATTATATTATATTATATTATATTATATTATATTATATTATATTATATTAATTATATTATATTATATTATATTATATTATATTATACTTTTAATATTACAACCACTTTAGAAATCACTTAGCTGTGGTCATTAAAGTTGACTGTTTTCCTATATACTAATTCAAAATTACCTTTTATATATATTAAAACCATATCTAACAGAAATGAGTACATAGATGCAAAGTGTTTTCTGTCATAAAGTTTTCAGAAGCATTATTCATTTTGCCAAAGAGCTAAATAACAATGGTGTCACTTTCTAGTTAGGTAGATAGTATTTGATGTATTAAAACATCAACCAACATATCAATGAATCTTAGTAAAAAATGTCAGACACAAAAGGGTATGACTAATACACTTCCATTTTTATAAGGTACAGACAATTTGAAAGTAATATGAACTGATAAAAGACAGCATAATGGTTACCCTTGGAAAGGTGAAATTATTGTTAGAACATAAAATGAGGAAACTTCTGAGGTGCCTATGAGGTTCATTCTATCAGATTAGATTTTGGTTGTTTAAAAGTTTTCTATTTGTCAAAATTCAGCCTTAAACATATGTAATATGAATAATGAAAATATTATAATATTTTAAATTATTCAAAATATTTACTTGTTCTTTTCCTTGGGACTATTTTTATACTGGTATACATAATGCTGTAAGAGATTTTTCTTAATTCTCAATGGTAATAGTAGAAATGATTTATAGTAACCAGAAATTCAGAGTAAGAGAGCTAAGACAAGAATAAAGGTATCCCTAAATAAAATTTTTGCTTAAAAAGTCAAAATGATGAGAATTAGTTGGTAACATGTATTGTTTTTCCCCACTGAACCTAATGGCAGGAAGAGTGAACACAGAAACTAGAAAGGATATGGAAGATTGTGTGGTGGATTTTATTTTAGAGGCAAAGAGCATATTAAGATATCTAGGAGTGTGTGTCACAAACAGAAGTAAAGTGTAAAATACAAATAATAGTTAAAGTCATTGGTAGTGCGTAAATATATCAGCAGGAAATTTTAAAAATGGATGAACATCTTACAGATGGTTAATAACAAAGAGTCAAAAGAGAAGAAGAAAACAAAACAAATGACACATTCAAATGATGGCCTTGGGATCTGAAAAGAATTCTCAAAGATCTCAAGAAGAAATCATAGTAACAAAAAAAAATCATTGTCTCTAGTAGTCAGAGAAATGGAAATCAAAAACACTTTGAGATTTTGTATTATTTCAGTCAGAAAGGCTCAAACAACTGACAACAAATTCTGGTGAAAGAGAACCCTGGTTCAGTGGGTAGAATTGCAAACTGGTGCAGCCTCTGTAAAAATAAATCAGTGTGAGGATGATTTCCCAAACCAAAAATAAATCTATCACACCACTGAGCTCTACCACTCCTTGGAATATGCCCAAAGGACTCCATGGCATGTGCCATAGATACTTGCTCAGTCATTTCCAGAACTTCTCTATTCACAATTGCTAGAGAATTAAAAATACCTCAGTGCCTCCCGTTGATGAATAAATGATGACAATGTGTAGATATGCAATAAGGAAAATTATTCAGCTGCAAAGAAATAGGACATCATGAAATTTTCATGTAATTGCATGGAATTTTAAAAGATCTTATTAAGAGACAGGTAACTTGAACTGAGAAAGAAAAACATTGTGCTTATGTTTTTTCATACAAGGTTCCTAGCTCCAAATAATCCAGATGAGAGTTTATAGACACGAGTAACTATGGAAACAGAAATGTAGAAAGAGTCCATTGTAGAGATGAGGGGTAATGGAGAGATTAGTAGGATAAAAGTCATCTGCAGTGAGAGAATGGAAAACAGGAAGCTTTAATTACGGAAGGCTGAGGGAGTTAAGTGTGGAGGAAAGAGAAGGCACGTGAAGATAAAATAGCAGTAAGCATGTCTGAGAAAGTCATAGCAAACATAATGCTAACTATATAGCTAAAATGCCCATACTCTTAAATCTGTATAGAAACATATATATAGTTTAAAAAAGAATTTCCTATCTGAGCTAACAGTGCTGCCCAAAGAGCCAAAGACCATCCACAAAATCCCAAAACCAGGCATGAGAAGGCTCCTTTCCTTTCCTTTCCTTTCCTTTCCTTTCCTTTCCTTTCCTTTCCTCTCCTCTCCTCTCCTCTCCTCTCCTCTCCTCTCCTCTCCTCTCCTCTCCTCTCCTCTCCTCTCCTCTCCTCTCCTTTCCTCTCCTTTCCTCTCCTTTCCTTTCTTTCCTCTCCTTTCCTCTCCTCTCCACTCCTCTCCTCTCCTCTCCTCTCCTCTCCTCCCCTTCCCTCCCCTTCCCTCCCCTCTCCTCCCCTCCCCTCCCCTTCCTTTCCCTCCCCGCCCCGTCCCGCCCCTTCCCTTCCCCTTCCCTTCCCCTCCCCTCCCCTCCACTCCATTTCCTTCCCCTTCCCTTCCCTTCCCCTTCCCCTTCCCTCCCTTCCCTTCCCTTTCCTTCCCCTTCCCTTCCCCTTCCCCTTCCCTCCCTTCCCTTCCCTTCCCCTCCCCTTCCCCTCCCCCTTCCCTCCCCTCTCCTCCCATCCACCCCTCCTCTCCTCCCCTCCCCTCATCTCCTCTCCTCCCCTCCCCTCCCCTCCCTTTTCCTTCTTTTGTTTTTATATGTTGACCAGGGTTGTCTCAAGACTAACCAAATATTCTTTAGGCTCTGACCATTTATCCTGGTTGTCCTCAGAGGAGGAAGCTAAGTCTGTGTTGATGAAGACACTATATACTTCAGGCACAGGATCCAGATGACACAATCTGGGTTTGACACATAATTCTTGGGGAGTAGAGGTCATGACACCAGAAGGTTGCATGTAAGCCTTCCAGGGAGGAAGCAAGCAGTATTCCTACCATTGTATGACATCTGTGAACCACAAGAGGTATAGCATATGACTTTCAGCAGATCTCCAAACTGGCTTAAGACCATCTCAATATGAGAATGTGTAATTCACATTTTTTTCTTTTCAAAATTAGTAATGTTACTTTGGATAGTTTTATACATGTCTTTGTCTGGTTCTCTTTACTGAAAGTAATAAGAAGCAGAATTTTCTAGCAAACATAAGAGAGAAATCTTTTTCTACTTTGGTAAACAAAGTATTACTTTTATATATCTGGTTGTATAAGAAAAACACATCAATGTGCTATTTGCGAAAATAAAACAGAAAAATAGTGATTTTTTTTCTCCCAGGAAATGTACATGTAAAAATGTTTCTACAACTAAATATAAGTATAAATTTCATATTTTTAATGAATATAACAATGTTTTTATTGGAAGGGAAAATATTTTCCCAGCTCTGAACTTTTAATCTCTAAGTTTCTAAAACCTAATTTGTTATAAGGCATAAATTAGAGTTGTGATTATTCTCATCCATTAAATTGATTTAAGTTAATCATCGAATCCCATAGGCATTTTGTATGAGTCTTAATTTAGATGACTCAGTTGCCAAGGCAGAGATTCACACATATGCTGGAAGCTCTAGCAAGAAACATTCCTTGTTTCCAATTTAACAATTACAAATAATCGTCTCTATATATAAATGCAGAGAAGGAAGCAGACTTCAGAACTTAGTGCAAGTAACTGAGGAGCACATGTCTTTGATACAGTACACATCAGAAAACCCTAGAGTTGTAGGAAGAAATCTATTTCCTACATATTTGAAAGTGCTAATTGAAATATCTGTGTTGTATAGTATTTGATTCTGGCTGAAATTTTGTTTGGTTTTACATTACTTTATTCATGCTACAGAGAGTAGTTCACAGGTCATTGAAGGTGACACTGGAGTGAAAAAGTCCTTTAGTGTAGAGCACAGGCACACACTGCAGGAGCCAGTGCTGAGGTCAACACAGTTACTAATGAGGAGTAGAAATGACAATCAAGAGAATAATTCATACAAATATTAATTATTAGCTTGAAAATATGTTCGGCTTCCACTGTAGACTAGTCTAAGAAAATTCCTACATATAACGGTAAAATTATTGATTAGTTTTATTGCCTCTGATGATAAGGTACCATAAGAGAAAATGAAATATCCTGAACATAACCAAATTCACCTTCTATACTGCAGCAAACTATCAACCTAGATCTTTTGAATTAGGCAATAAAACCTGCTTTCCTTTTCAGGGTCTTGAAAAGGCTTTTTTTTTTTTTCTGAACACAAAGAAGTGCAGGGCAATGCTTAAATCAGCTGTTCTCAACATACGGGTTGCAACCCCTTTGAGGGTCCCATATCAGAAATCTACATTATTATTTATAAGAGTAGCAAAATTATAGTTTTGAAGCAGCAGCAAAGTAATTTTATTATTGTGGGTTACCACAACATGAGAAACTGAAGGAGTCACAGCATTAGGAAACTTGAAAACCACTGTTTTAAATCAAGATTATAAACAGGGAAACCAGGAAAGGGGATAACATTTGAAATGTAAATAAAGAAAATATCTAATAGAATACAAAGGATGTTTCATCAACAGGGGTCAAATATACTGCACAGTGACCTTCATTGAAAAAATATCGCTTGCATAAAAATAAAAAAAATGAAATATAAAGGTAAAACTTTTTTTCAGGTCAAAGTCATACAAAGACCTTTTAAACCTGTTTTTAAAAGAGTGTATTGCTTTTAGTTTTTCTTAGTCAAAAATAGTAGAGTTCAAAGACAATCAAATATTTTTACAAACCTCTGAATTTCATATCAATGTAAAGAGAGGCTCCCCTGAAGGAGCTTTTGTGCTATCTTTTGTCTAAAGGAGTTGTTTATAACTTGTAATATAAAAACAGCCCAAAGAATTTAAGGCTGTTTAGTTTGAACAACTAGAAAGTTTGAACAGCTGCCTGCAGAGAGAGCACTATGCAAACACAAAAGAAATTCTCATCTTTTCCTTACTGTGAGCAAAGTAGAATAATCTATTCAAATAGCAACACAAGGCATTTCTTAGCAGGAAAGGAAGATGACTTATCAATAACAACAAAAAGACCAGAACATGCATAGTGTATACCAGAGCTTCAGAGAAACACTTAGGTGTTCAGAACCGACCCTTATAACAGACTGACAACTTGTATCCGGTTCTGCTTCAGTGTCTCTCAAGCTTTTCCTTTTACAATGAGAATTCCTGCTGTATTATTTTTATTTCCATTCCAGCAATGCTTAAAGAACAAAGGAGTTCTCTAGTTTCTAGGCTTCACTTGGAGAAGGGCCACATTGAAAGAGCTTCATTGGCATCAGTGCTACAGCATCAGTTGACAGGACCCTGAACTACTTCAAGTTGGGCTGAAACTTTTGAGGTGAGTTCACCTTACATTCAGGGGCAGGGGGACAGAAGGCCATGGTCTGTGGCAGTGTGAGATTTATCAGACACCTATCTGTATGATTATTAACTGCTTTGATTTACAATAATGTCTTCTAAAGGCCTTCACTTTAAAGTTTTAGTCACCATGGCATAATTGTGAAGCAGTTTTCACTAACAGTTGAAATCCAGAGAAGGAAGAAGTTATGTCACTGGAACACTGTTTTCTTGTTTTTTTTTTTTGTCCCTTTTTTCTTTCTCATATGTTTTCTTTTCGTTATGTCTTTGTTTTTGTTTGGTTGGTTGGTTGGTTTGGGATTTATTTATTTATTTATTTATTTATTTATTTATTTATTTATTTATTTATTTTCAGCACCATTGTATCCTAGGCACTATAAACCAAGTCTCTTGCCCTATCAAATACTACCTGGGATAATATTTTGTCTTACTACAATATCAAAAGCAATAGAGAAAACTTACTATGTGCTAAAACATCTAGACCCCTTGTGATAAATTCCACATATGCTTTAAATTATTTTAATTCTTTTGCTCTTTAAGTTGAATGTTTTACTTACTTGGTTATAATTAACAAACCTGAAAACATGAGAATGTCTTTTATTCCCACTTGTGCTTGTTATGTGACACATACATGGTAGCAGTCCTCTTGATTTTGAGTATGTGCTAGACTATGGATATACTTGCTATTTAATATCCACAGTATTGTTGTAGGACACTGGATCATATTGTGGACCCTGAGATAGTGAATTGTAGTATGCACCTGCCTTTGATGGTTGAGCTTTCTGTTTACTGTAAACAAGCACTTGTGGTGTAGCTCAGGCCTCACACACACCTTTAATCTCAAAGCTAAATAAAGTCAACACTAGGTCATCACGCAAGGCAAGCAAGTAGCCAACCAAGAAGAAGAGATCATAAATAAACAGAAAGGAGGGTCTTTAAGTTGAAGTGTATTTAACAGCCTTTTCTTTCTGGGACATTGGTAAAGCTTTTACCTTCTGGGACTTTGGTGGAGTAGGAATTCCAGCTGGGTATTTTTCTGACTCTCTGACCATTCAGGCTTTCACCCAAGCCTCTGGCTACTAAGATTTTATTGAAAAGGTAAGATTTTTGATTTTTAAAACAACTTCTTAGGCAAATGGATGGAGCTGGAGAACATCATACTAAGTGAGGTAACCCAGACTTAAAAGATGAATCATGGTATGCACTCACTAATAAGTGGATATTAACCTAGAAAACTGGAATACCAAAAACATAATCCACACATCCAATGAGGTACGAGAAGAATGGAGGAGTGGCCCCTGGTTCTGGCAAAACCAGAACAAGGAAGTGGGAAGGGTTGGGTGAAAAACAGGGGGAGGGAAGGGCGCTGATGGGACTTTCAGGGAGTGGGGGTCTAGAAAAGGGGAAATCATTTGAAATGTAAATAAAAAATATATCGAATAAAAAAAATAAAATAAAATAAAACAACACAGCAGCAATGATATATTTCATAGGAAGTATGTTAGATTGGGAACAGGTAGAATAGAAAGATATTGAAAATGTATATAGGAGAAATATCAATGACAAAGTTCTCCTTTTCGAAGATGAATTTGGCATAGCATTTCAAAGATTTCTATTTGCATGGCTTGCATAGCACTTAAAACCTAAGCAGGCACCAACAAATTCAATATTAGATCTGGCTCATTCCTGATGTAATTATGAACTGATCTAACATTGCCAGATAAAGGCCTGTGGTCTTCCAGGGAGTATGTATAAGAACTATAAAACATTTTGTAAAACAGCAAACACTAAGAGTGGATGCTTTGTTTTAGTTTGCTGAAACACTCAAGCTAACCCCTAAATCCATGTTTCAAATTCCAAATACATTAACCTACACATGGCCAGCCATCTACCAAGATCAAACTAGCCCACAGACAATTAGGAGGTCATTGCTAGTGACATTGACATTTGAAATGCCTGAAGCCTGTATGGACAAAGTTGTAATGAGCTTTTAGAACGGGTAAATGTCCTTGCCTTTTAAAAATATAAAAGTATTTTCCCAGTGTTTACCAGATAAAAAATAACTTTTTCATCTTACTACCAGCAATGACAAAAATAAACAGATGGCCCGATTATACTTCTGCAAACAGCCAACAAACAGAATGAGGTGAACATAATTATTTTAAAGACTGCTGGCTAAATATTATATCTTCAATAGAACATATATTTTTGCTAAGTAAGCTCACTCTACATTTCTCTCGCACCATTCACTACAACATAGCTTAAAATTCAATTAAGCAACCTTATCATTTAAATGTTGGGGTCCTAGACAAGAAGGAAACACTGCATCAGAGGGCTAGGACATGAAAGAAGACACAACAAAGAGCATGATGCATATTCCTTCAGACAAGTCTCAGTGAAATATAGAAGGAAATTGGCATCACTTGCTTCTCTGTCAAGAACATCGCTAGTTCATTCATTCATCTTTCCTGAAGCAGGTGAGCCTAAGGGACAGAAGGGCTTTCAAATAATTTTACATATGTTGAAATCCATCAAGAAGCAAGAATGAATCCAATCCCCAAATGCTAATAGTTAGATGGAAAGGGTGAATTATATGTAAATAAAATTTTCTGCTCATCAAAGGATGAAAACAAAGTCAAGAGACTTTGACCTGAGAACGGAATTAAAACCTAAACTTCTGACAGATAATTAATGAATAGAATATTTATAGACACCCAAATCTAAAAAAACATCTAAAAATCTGAAAAAAATTACCTCAAACAACTCAATATGTGGAGTGAAGAAATCAGCAAAATATTAGTTATAAAAGATAAATTAAAATAGTCAATAAACTTATAAAACTCAAACACTTTGATCATCTAGCAAATGCAAATCAAAGCCACATTTGCCTCCTAGCTTTCCCCAACCATCAGGACTATCACTAAGAAAAATGTACAAAATTGTTGACAAAGTTGCTAGAGGTGAAATAAAACCCTAAATAATGTTGATGCATTTTAATGTGGAAGACAGAGTGGAGATTGCTCAAAAATGTGAAAATAGAACCATCAAATGGCTTGGCATATCACCTGTAGCTAGCTATATACCAGGGGAATTCTAAGTCAAAATGTCACAGATGTTCATAAAGATCCATGGATACTTCCACACGTATGACAGGGCTTATATATTTCAGCTAGTCCATATGAAAGACACGGAATTCAGGTATTTTATTTACAAGCCTCACGCCTAGAGTGTGCAGGTTCTGGAGTTCTTCTGACCTACACGCTAGCCAGATGCGCCTTGTTACTCGCTGTTTCTCCTAGCTGCATGCTCATGGTGTGTCTTCTGACCTACACGCTAGCCAGATGCGCCTTGTTACTTGCTGTTTCTCCTAGCCGCATGCTCATGGTGTGTCTTCTGACTTACACGCTAGCCACATGTGCCTTGTTACATGCTGTTTCTCTAGTTGCATGCTCATGGTATGTCTTCTGACTTACATGCTAGCCAGATGTGCCTGGTTACTTGCTGTTTCTCCTAGCCGTATGCTCATGGTGCATCTCCTTTCATGGCAGCCTCTTCCATTGGTCTCCCTTCTTCTCTCTCTCTCTCTAACTGTGACCCCTCAATAGGTAACTGAAAATCTTCCTAGTTCTATCAGTTGCAGAATTCCAGTATAAGGATCCAAGATTCGCCAAAGAATGATACCCTGGACTCAAATAGTATGCAAAGACAAATAGTATTTTATTCTGCAGATAGATAGACTATCATATCATGCTGGAGTCTATCACTTACCAAGATGGAGACACCCAAATGAGCTGGCAAGCCCAAATTAAATTAAGCACATTAGGGGAAATTATAGGGAGAGATAGGTGATGTTTATATTATTTTGTTGTCTAGGGACTTTTCTTTTCTTTTTGATTTTTCTTTTTTTTTCTTGAAGTATTTTCATTTATTATTTTCTTTATTTATTGATATATTTTTTATTTACATTTCAAATGATTTCCCCTTTTCTGGGACCCCACACCCCGCAAGTCCCATAAGCCCTCTTCCCTCCCCCTGTTCCTCCATCTACCCCTTCCCGCTTCCCTGTTCTGGAATTCCCCTATACTCTTGAACTGAGTTTTTCCAGAACCAGGGGCCACTCCTCCAATCTTCTTCGACATCATTTAATATGTGTATTATGTCTTGGGTATTCAAAGTTTCTAGGCTAATATCCACTTATCAGTGAGTGCATACTATGATTAATCTTTTGAGACTGGGTTACCTCACTTAGTATAATGTTCTCCAGCTCCATCCATTTGTCTATGAATTTCATGAATTCATTGTTTCTAATGACTGAATAGTACTCCATTGTGTAAATATACCACATTTTTTTTTTGTATCCATTCCTCCGTTGAAGGACACCTGGGTTCTTTCCAGCTTCTGGCTACTACAAATAGGGCTGCTATGAACATAGTGGAGCATGTGTCCTTATTGCATGCTGAAGAGTCTTCTGGGTATATGTCCAGGAGTGGTATAACAGGGTCCTCCGGAAGTGTCATGTCCAGTTTTCTGAGCCAGACTGATTTCCATAGTGGTTGTACCATCTTGCAATCCCACCAGCACTGGAGGAATGTTATTCTTTCTACACATCCTCACCAACACCTGTTGTCTCCTGAGTTTTTAACCTTAGCCGTTCTGATTGGTGTGAGGTGAAATCTTAGGGTTGTTTTGATTTGCATTTCCCTAATGATTAATGATGATGAACATTTCTTAAGGTGTTTCTCAGCCCTCAGAAGTTCTTCATGTGAAAAATCTTTGTTTAGTCCAGTGCCCCACTTTTTAATAGAGTTATTTGGTTCTCTAGGTTCTACCTTCTTGAGTTCTCTGTATATATTAGACATTAGCCCTCTGTCAGATTTAGGGTTGGTGAAGATCCTTTCCCAATCTGTTGATTGACGTTTTGTCCTTTTGACAGTGTCCTTTGCCTTACAGAAACTTTGTAGTTTTATGAGATCCCATTTGTCAATTCTTGATCTTAGAGCATAAGCTATTGGTATTCTATTCAGGAATTTTTCCCCTGTGCCCATGTCCTTCAGCGTCTTCACCAGTTTCTTTTCGAATAGTTTCATTGTGTCAGGTTTTATGTGGAGGTCCTTGATCCATTTGGAGTTGAGCTTAGTACAAGGGGATAAGAATGGATCGATTTGCATTCTTCTGCATGCTGACCTCCAATTGAACCAGCACCATTTGTTGAAAAGACTATCTTTTTTCCACTGGATGCTTTCAGTTCCTTTGTAGTGACCATAGGTGTGTGGGTTCATTTCTGGGTCTTCAATCCTATGCCATTGATTGGCTTGCCTGACATTGTACCAATACCATGCAGTTTTTATCACTATTGCTCTGTCGTAAAGTTTGAGGTCTGGGATACTGAATCTCCCGAAAGTTCTTTTACTGCTGAAAAAGTTCTTAGCTATCCTGGGTTTTTTGTTATTTCAGATGAATTTGTGCATTACTCTTAATAGCTCTATAAAGAACTGAGTTGAAATTTTGATGGGGATTACATTGAATCTGTAGATTGCCTTTGGCAAGATGGCCATTTTAACTATATTAATCCTGCCAATCCATGAGCATGGAAGATTTTTCCATTTTCTGAGATCTTCTTCGATTTACTTCTTCAGAGATCTAAAGTTCTTGTCATATAGGTCTTTCACTTGTTTGGTTAGAGTCACCCCAAAATACTTTATGCTGTTTGTGGCTATTGTGAAGGGTGTTATTTCCCTAATTTCTTTCTCAGTCTGATTATACTTTGAGTATATAAAGGCTACTGATTTGCTTGAGTTGATTTTGTAGCCAACCATTTTGCTGAAGTTGTTTATCAGCTGTAGGAGTTCTCTAGTAGAGTTTTTCGGGTCACTTAAGTATACTATCATATCATCTGCAAATAGTGATAGTTTGAATTCTTCCTTTCCAATTTGTATCCCTTTGACCTCCTTATGTTGTCTAATTGCTCCAGCTAGGACTTCAAGAACTATATTAAAAAGATATGGAGAGAGGGGGAAGCCTTTTCTAGTCCTTGATTTTAGTGTGATTGCTTCAAGTTTCTCTCTATTTAGTTTGATGTTGGCTACTGGTTTGCTGTATATTGCTTTTACTATGTTTAGATATGGGCCTTGAATTCCTGTTCTTTCCAAGACTTTTAGCATGAAAGGATGCTGAATTTTGTCAAATTACTTTTCAGCATCTAATGAAATGATCATGTGGTTTTTTTCTTTGAGTTTGTTTATGTAGTGGATTGCATTGATGGATTTCCTTATTTTGAACCATCCCTGCATCCCTGGGATGAAGCCTATTTGATCCTGGTGGATGATCGTTTTGATGTGTTCTTGGATTCAGTGGGCAAGAATTTTATTGATTTTATTGAGTAATTTTGCATCAATATTCATAAGGGAAATTGGCCTGAAATTCTCTTTCTTAGTTGGATCTTTGTGTGGTTTTGGTATCAGCGTAATTGTGGCTTCGTAGAAGGAGTTGGGTAGTGTCCCTTCTGTTTCTATTTGGTGGAATAGTTTGAAGAGTATTGGTGTTAAGTCTTCTTTGAAGGTCTGATAGAATTCTGCACTGAAACCATCTAGTTCTGTGCTTTTTTTGGTCGGAAGCCTATCTATGACCCCTTCTATTTCTTTAGGGGTTATGGGTCTCTTTAGATGGTCTATTTTATCCTGGTTTAATTTTGGTATTTGGTATCTGTCTAAGAAATTGTCAATTTCCTCCAGATTCTCCAGTTGTGTTGAATACAGGCTTTTGTAGTAGGATCTGATGATTTTTTGAATTTCCTCAGTTTCTGTTGTAATATCTTTCTTTTCATTTCTAATTTTGTTAATTTGGATACTTTCTCTGTGCTCTTTGGTTAGTCTGGCTAAGAGTTTATCTATCTTGTTGATTTTTTCAAAGAACCAGCTCCTGGTTTTGTTGATTCTTTGTATGGTTCTCTTGGTTTCTACTTGATTGATTTCAGCTCTGAGTTAGATGATTTCCTGTCTTCTCCTCCTCCTGGGTGAATTAGCTTTTTTTCCCCCCAGGGCTTTCAGTTGTTCCATTAATCTTCTAGTGTATGCTATCTCAAATTTCTTTTTGGAGGCACTCAAAGCTATGAATTTTCCTCTTAGCACTGCTTTCATTATGTCCCATAGATTTGTGTATGTTGTGCCTTCAATTTCCTTAAATTCTAAAAAATCTTTTATTTATTTCTTTATTTCTTCCTTTACCAAGGTATCATTGAGTAGAGTATTGTTCAGTTTCCATGTATATGTGGGATTTCTGTTGTTTTTATTGTTATTAAGTACCACTTTTACTCCATAGTGATCTGAAAGGAGGCATGGGATTATTTCAATCTTCTTAATTTGTTGAGTTCTGTCTTGTGACCAACTATATGATCTGTTTTGGAAAAGGTACCATGAGGTGCTGAGAAAAAGGTATAATCTTTTGCTTTGGGATGAAAAGTTCTATATATATCTGTTAAATCCAATTGGTCCAAAGCTTCAATTAGGTTCACTGTCTCCCTGTTTAGTTTCTGTTTTCCTGATTGGTCCATTGATGAGAGTGGATTGTTGAAGTCACCCACAATTATTGTGTTAGGTACAATGTGTGCTTTGAGCTTTAGTAAAGTTTCTTTTATGAATGAGGGCACCCTTGTATTTGGAGCATAGATGTTCCGGATTGAGAATTCTTCTTGTTGGATTTTTCCTTTGACCAGCAAGAAGTGACCTTCCATGTCTCTTTTGATGCTATTAGGTTGAAAGTCAATTTTATCTGATATTAGAATGGCAACTCCGGCTTGTTTCCTGAGACCATTTGCTTGTAGAATTAATTGTCTTCCAGCCTTTTACTCTAAGGTAGTTTTTGTCTTTGACACTGAGGTGTGTTTCCTGTATGCAGCAAAATGTAGGGTCCTGTTTATGTAACCAGTCTGTTAGTCTATGTCTTTTTATTGGGGAATTGAGTCCATTGATGTAAAGAGATATTAAGGAGTAGTGGTTATTGCTTCCCATCATTTTTGATGTTAATTTTATACTAGACTGGTTATCTTCTTTTGGGTTTGATGAAAGAAACTTAATATCCTGCTTTTTCCAAGGTATAGTTTCCCTCGTTGCAATGGTGTTTTCCCCCTATTATCCTCTGTAGGGCTGGGTTTGTGGAAAGATATTGTGTAAATTTGGTTTTGTCATGGAATATCTTGGTTTCTCCATCTATAATGATTGAGAGTTTCGCTGGGTATAGTAGTCTTGGCTGGCATTTGTGTTCTCTTAGAGTCTGCATGAGCTCTGCCCAGGATCTTCTAGCTTTCATGGTCTCTGGTGAGAAGTCTGGTGTAATTCTGATAGATCTTCCTTTATATGTTACTTGCCCCTTTTCTCTTACTGCCCTAAGTATTCTCTCTTTGTTTAGTACATTTGGGGTTTTGATTATTATGTGACAGGAGGTAGTTCTCTTCTGGTCCAGTCTGTTTGGAGTTCTGTAGGCTTCTTGTATATTCATGGGCATCTCTTTAGGTTAGGGAAGTTTTCTTCCATAATTTTCTTGAAATATGTGCTGGCCCCTTAAGTTGTAAATCTTTACTCTCATCAATGCCTATAATCCTTAGATTTGGCTTTCTCATTGTGTCCTGGATTTCCTGAATGTTTTGGGTTACAAGCTTTTTGCATTTTGCATTTTCTTTGACTGTTGAGTCCATGGTTTCTATGGAATCTTCAGCATCTGAGATTCTTTCTTCTATCTCTTGTATTCTGTTGTTGATATTTGCATCTATGGTCCCTGATTTCTTCCCAAGGTTTTCTATCTCCAAAGATGTCTCCCCTTGTGCTTTCTTAGTTGTTTCTACTTCTGTTTTCAGATCCTGGAAGTTTTTGCTCAGTTCTGTCATTTGCTTGTTTGTGTTTTCCTCTAATACTTTGAGAGATTTTTGTGTTTCCTCTTTCATGACTTCTGCCTGTTGATCAAACTTCTCTTGTATTTTTTTAAGTGAATTTTGCATTTCCTCCTTATTAGCTACAAACTTCTGACCCTTATTATCCTGAATTTCTTTAAGTTATTTTTGTGTTTCCCTTGTAAGGGCTTCTAGCTTTTGATAATTTTTCTCCTGAATTTCTTTAAGAGATTTATTTATGTCCTTCATATGTTCCTCTAACAGCATCCTTACCAGTGCTTTTAAATCCAACTCTTGTTTTTCTGGTGAGTTGGGGTATCCAGGACTTGCTATTGTTGGAGAATTGGGTTCAGATGCTGCCATAATGACTTGGTTTCTGTTAGCAACGTTCCTACTTGCCTTTAGCCATCTAGTTCTCACTGGTGTTAGATGGTCTTATTGTCACTGGCTGGTGCCACAACCTATTGTGGACCTTTAGGGCTATTTTGGAGACACTGGATGACTGGGTTTCCTTTGGCACAGATTAGTGATATGCTGCCTTCCTCTTTTGTGCCTTTGGAGCCCTTATCAGTCTTGCCTCAGGAAATGTTATACTTGGGTTGTCAAGGTGAACCAGGTGTTCTCAGACTGCTCTGTTATGGAGCAAAGATTGTGAGTAGGGGGTCACTCTCTCTGCTGATTCTCACGTAGGATACAGGTCCCACGACCGACTGGCTTGCAGATAAACCGCCTATGTTCTCAGGTCCTGAGAGCAGGCAGACCCCTGGAGATTTGCACCCCCAGAGATCTTAAGCTCAGGATAATACAGTACCTAGTGATGTTTTTCTGCCCTGGCAGGCCACAAAGATGGCCACGGGAGTAGCTCCCTCTGCTGTTCTCTGCAAAGGATACAGACCCACCAGCTGGGAGATGAACCACCTGTGTGCTCAGGTCCTGGGCACAGGCTGACCTCTGTCTGTTTGCACCCCCAGAGATTTAAAGCTCGGGGTAATACAGTACCTAGTGATGCTCTTCTGTTCCAGCAGGCAGAGAATATGGCTGCAGGGATTCTCTCCCTCTGCTGGTCTTCAGGCGGGACACAGGCCCCATGCCCAGAGGACTGGCAGATGAACCACCTATGTGCTCAGTTCCTGAGTATAAGCAGACCCTTGTTGGCTTGCACCCCCAGAGATCTAAAGCTCAGGGTGATACAGTACCTAATGAAGCTCTTCTGCTCTGGCAGGCAACGAATATGGCCGTGGGGATTCTCTCCCTGTGCTGGTCTCCAGGCAGGACACAGACTCCAAGCCCGGAAGTCTGGCAGATGAACCTCCTATGTGCTCAGTTCCCGAGCCCAGGCAGACCGCTGGTGGTTTGCACCCCCAGAGATCTAAAGCTCAGGGTGATACTGTACCTAGTGAAGCTCTTTTGCCCTGGCTGGCAGCGAATATCTTTTTTCTTTTCTTTTCTTTTCTTTTCTTTTCTTTTCTTTTCTTTTCTTTTCTTTTCTTTTCTTTTCTTTTCTTTTCTTTTCTTTTCTTTTCTTTTCTTTTCTTTCCTTTTCCTTTCCTTTCTTTTCTTTTCTTTTCTCTTTTCTTTTCTCTTTTTTTTACTCTTCTCTTCATTTTTTTTTCTAGTAACTGACTTTCCAGTCTTTAGCCTTTTACTCCCCAGTTGAATTGGAAAGCAAGTAGCATAGCATCGCTTGGTGTATATGAGGATCTCCTGGTGGGGCTGAAGCCCAACAAGATTTTTCTGGCCAGTATTTAGCAGCTGATTACATAGCAGCCACCAGACCAAAACCCCAAACACACTATTCTCAGTAGTCAAAATTTAGAACCAACTTACATATTTATTAACCATTTAACATAGGAAATACATTGCATATTGGTAAGTGTGTTTTATTGACATAGAAAATAAAAATATGGCCTAAGATGGAAAACAAATGCAGAGGTATATCACCATATTAAGCAATATATGCCAGATTTAGAGGGATATTTGTCACATTATTTTCTTTTATTTGTGGATCAAAGATTATATATAATCGTTGTGACATAAAAAGTGAATGGAATCTAGTATAAAAAAGGCAACTGGAGGAATGGAAGAAAGACAAAAAGGGAAAAAGTGGTACAGGGTGAATATGGTCAAAACAGAGAATACAATTGAAAAGTACTACCTTAATGAAACCTATGTACAGTGATTATACACCAATAAAAATAAATTACACATTCATGGAGTTGCAAGGAGCTTTTTCCCCCCAGAACACGTGACAAAGACACTGTTACATGCTAGCATACAAACAGAAAAATGGTTACTTTGTATAGTAAATACATTAGAACTCAGGTTAATATAAAAGTATAGCAAATAATAACAAGAATGAGGGAGTATTTTAGTTAGAATGCCTAGTGATAATGTATAAGGTATCATACAGGAAGAAAGTTTTCACATATAATTTGAAATGTTTTATGTTTTAAATTACATGTGTTTGTGTGTGTTCCTGCCTGAATTTGTGTGTACATTATGTATGCAACTGCCTGTGGAGGTCATTATTAAAGGATGTTACTTCCCCATGGAATGAACTTATAAATTGTTGTGATATGTCATGTGGGTTCTACAATAGAACCTTAGTCCTTTTCATAACTAGTTAGCAGTCTGATCTTCTGAACCATCTCTGTAGTCATTGGATTTCTACTTTTAAAGATATTCTCTGTGTAAAATAGGTTTATGGAAAAGATAGAAGGAGCTATTGCAGAAGCCTAAGAATGAGATGACAGTTTGAAATAGATTTCGCATCAAGCTGATCATGCAACATCTCTTATTCTTAGTACAATGACCAGTTGTGGGCCTTGATATGAATCATTAGCTAACACAAAAAAAAAGCATCACTAATGAGGGTTGAAAGCTCCACTCATTTGTATAAAAGATTAGAATGTATACGTATGGAGATTTTATTACTATGCTTCTTTAGAAGAATAAAGTTACTGGTTTCTCCCACTCAGCTTTAAATCAAATCAGAAAGTAATTGATTATTTCCATAACATTCATGATACTCTTGCACCAGTGGGCATATCATGCCAGGCCAGATTCCGTTATAACTTGCAGAATTCACAGCTGGTTGAAACTTTTGATTATTTTTCTCCCCTGTTAACTTGCATAGACTCTTTCAGAATGCAAAACTAGCCAGCGAAGATGAGACTTTTAAGTCAGTATCAGATTGAATTCTCTGTGTCCTGTGACTCAAGTATGAGAGTTTTACCATTAAGTTCTAGAGGGTAACCCCAAGCACTCACAACTTCCGGTAGTTTGGGGTGGAGTTCTATAGGATTCCACAGACCAACCATTTGAAAATAAATAGCCTATCTTATCTGGGAAAAGCATGGTCCCCCTGTCATAGAGAACCAATGTTTGTAGTTATTTTCTATATGCATATATTTTAAATAGTAATATATATTTCTATAGTAGTAATGTTCCTTATGACTTTTCAAAGGTCTTACTGCCTATTATTCTTCCCAGTACTTCCTCCTATACCCTGTCTTCCTAACTCCCTCCGTACTTAAACCTTTTTGTTTCATTATTCTCTGCACAACATCATTTTTCTATCCTCATTCCCTTGAAATCACCCATAGATCCTCGCTGGTCTTCTGATCTCTATGGGCATTTGTGATGACTTAAATGAGAAATGTCCTCTCATAATTTGGGCACTTGAACACTTGGTGCTCAGTTGATGACATTGCAGGTGTGTTTGTAGGTGGTACAGGTGTAGGCTTACTGGAGGAAGTTTGTCACAGGAGGCAGCATTTGATAGTGAAAAGCCATATCTGCCACTGAGCCCTCAGTTTCCTGTTCCTGCCAATCTGCCTGACAATTGTCATTCTTCTGCTCTGTCATCATAGACTCCTATCCCTATGGAAACATCATCATTAAATACCCTCTTTCTTATACACTTATTTGAGCTGTGTTTTATCCCAACAACAGAAAAAAATGAATATAGCATTTAAACGTACACACAAGACAGAGAACATGTCAGCCGTGAATCTCCTTGTTAATTACCATCTACTGCAAGGGAAGCATCATTGATGGGGGTTGAGTGTGTGATTCTCTAATGTATGGGTATAGTAATTTGTCATTATGAGAAATTTTTATTACCATATTCCTTTAACAGAATAATAGAAGTAGGTTTTCCCTTAGGCCCATCAAGTTCTTGGTAACTTTAGCACTGTCATATGTAGATTCCTCTTGAAGGAAAGTGATTTATGTCTTTTTTGGGGGGAGGGGGTTGGTCACCTCACTCAGAGTGGTTATTTCCAATTCTATCTATGTGCTGTAAATTTCATGTTAATTTTCTTTACAACTGAATATATTCATACACACACACACACACACACACACTAAATTTTCATTACTAATCACCATTTGGTGGTCATCTAGACCATTTGTACTTCCTGATTATGAATTGTGAATAGGGCAGCTGTAAACATGGGTGAATAAGAAACTCCACAATAGAATGTAGAATCCTTTGGGAATATACCCAGGTCATATGGGACATACATGTTACACATCCTTTCACAAGCCACAAGAGTCATTATAAAAGGGGAAGAGGAAATTGTAACATGGAGAAATAGTAGGTTTCTGAGGCAAAACAGAAACTGTGATAGCATACACAAAACGTATACAATATCAAGCCAGTTGAAATCCAAGAATAGATAGGCCAGGGCCTCATGCATACCTTAAGAACTATTGGAAACTGCTTGCTATCCAGACAGGGAGAGTCAGTTTATTTTAGTATGTAGACACCGAGAAGCTCCAAAATCTCTAGTAGAATTGTTTATACCTGTGGACATAAAGGTTCCTTCTAGGTGGCCTCCATTGTTTTTTTTTTTTTTAATAATAGCATAGGAAGTTTAGAAGGAAACGAAGGTCTAACTTCTTGAGTTCTTTGCATATTTTGCATATTAGCCCTCTGTCAGATGTAGGGTGGTGAAGATTTTTTCCCAGTTTGTTGGTTGCCAATTTGTCCTTTTTATTTATTTATTTATTTTTTTATTGATATATTTTTTATTTACATTTCAAATGATTTCCCCGTTTCTGGGTCCCCACTCCTTGCAAGTCCCATAAGTCCTCTTCCCTCCCCCTGTTCCTCCATCTACCCCTTCCCACTTCCCTGTTCTGGAATTCCCCTATACTCGTGCACTGAGTCTTTCCAGAACCAGGTGCCATTCCTCCATTCTTTTTGGACATCATTTAATTTGTGGATTATGTCTTGGGTATTCAAAATTTCTAGGCTAATATCCACTTATCAGTGAATGCATACCATGATTGATCTTTTGAGACTAGGTTACCTCATTTAGTATGATGTTCTCCAGCTCCATCCATTTGTCTAAGAATTTCATGAATTCATTGTTTCTAATGACTGAATAGTACTCCATTGTGTAAATATACCACATTTTTTGTATCCATTCCTCCATTGAAGGACACCTGGGTTCTTTCCAGCTTCTGGCTACTACAAATAGGGTTGCTATGAACATAGTGGAGCATGTGTCCTTATTGCATGTTGGGAAATCCTCTGGTTATATGCCCAGGAGTGGTATAACAGGGTCCTCAGGAAGTGTCATGCCTAGTTTTCTGAGGAACCGCCAGACTGATTTCCAAAGTAGTTGCACCATCTTGCAACCCCACCAGCAGTGGAGGAGTGTTCCTCTTTTTCCACATCCTCACCAACACCTGCTATCTCCTGAGTTTTTGACCTTAGCCATTCTGACTGGTGTGAGGTGAAATCTCAGGGTTGTTTTGATTTGCATTTCCCTAATGATTAATGATGTTGAACATTTCTTTTTTTTTTTTTGTTCTCAATTTTTTTTATTCGATATAATTTATTTACATTTCAAATGATTTCCCCTTTTCTAGCCCCCCCTCCCCTAAAGTCCCGTAAGCCCCCTTCTCTTCCCCTGTCCTCCCTCCCACCCCTTCCCAGTTCCCCGTTCTGGTTTTGCCAAATACTGTTTCACTGAGTCTTTCCAGAACCAGGGACCACTCCTGCTTTCTTCTTGTATCTCATTTGATGTGTGGATTATGTTTTGGGTATTCCAGTTTTCTAGGTTAATAACCACTTATTAGTGAGTGCATACCATGATTCACCTTTTGAGTCTGGGTTACCTCACTTAGTATGATGTTCTCTAGCTCCATCCATTTGCCTAAGAATTTCATGAATTCATTGTTTCTAATGGCTGAATAGTACTCCATTGTGTAGATATACCACATTTTTTGCATCCACTCTTCTGTTGAGGGATACCTGGGTTCTTTCCAGCATCTGGCAATTATAAATAGGGCTGCTATGAACATAGTAGAGCATGTATCCTTATTACATGGTGGGGAATCCTCTGGGTATATGCCCAGGAGTGGTAGAGCAGGATCTTCTGGAAGTGAGGTGCCCAGTTTTCGGAGGAACCGCCAGACTGCTTTCCAGAGTGGTTGTACCCATTTGCAACCCCACCAGCAGTGGAGGAGTGTTCCTCTTTCTCCGCACCCTCTCCAACACCTGCTGTCTCCTGAATTTTTAATCTTAGCCATTCTGACTGGTGTAAGATGAAATCTTAGGGTTGTTTTGATTTGCATTTCCCTAATGACTAATGAAGTTGAGCATTTTTTAAGATGCTTCTCCGCCATCCGAAGTTCTTCAGGTGAGAATTCTTTGTTTAACTCTGTACCCCATTTTTTAATAGGGTTGTTCGGTTTTCTGGAGTCTAACTTCTTGAGTTCTTTATATATATTGGATATTAGCCCTCTATCTGATGTAGGATTGGTGAAGATCTTTTCCCAATTTGTTGGTTGCCGATCTGTCCTCTTGATGGTGTCCTTTGCCTTACAGAAACTCTGTAACCTTATGAGGTCCCATTTGTCAATTCTTGCTCTTAGCGCATACGCTATTGGTGTTCTGTTCAGAAACTTTCTCCCTGTACCGATGTCCTCAAGGGTCTTCCCCAGTTTCTTTTCTATTAGCTTCAGAGTGTCTGGCTTTATGTGGAGGTCCTTGATCCATTTGGATTTGAGCTTAGTACAAGGAGACAAGGATGGATCAATTCACATTCTTCTGCATGCTGACCTCCAGTTGAACCAGCACCATTTGTTGAAAAGGCTATCTTTTTTCCATTGGATGTTTTCAGCCTCTTTGTCGAGGATCAAGTGGCCATAGGTGTGTGGGTTCATTTCTGGATCTTCAATCCTGTTCCATTGATCCTCCTGCCTGTCACTGTACCAATACCATGCAGTTTTTAACACTATTGCTCTGTAGTATTGCTTGAGGTCAGGGATACTGATTCCCCCAGATTTTCTTTTGTTGCTGAGAATAGTTTTAGCTATCCTGGGTTTTTTGTTGTTCCAGATGAATTTGATAATTGCTCTTTCTAACTCTGTGAAGAATTGAGTTGGGATTTTGATGGGTATTGCATTGAATATGTATCTTAAGATGTTTCTCAACTCTCTGAAGTTCTGCATGTGAAAATTCTTAGTTTAGCTCCATACCCCAAATAATGGGGTTATTTGGTTCTCTGGGTTCTACCTTCTTGAGTTCTTTGTATATATTAAATATTAGACCTCTGTCAGATTTAGGGTTGGTGAAGATCCTTTCCCAATCTGATGGCTAATGTTTTGTCCTTTTGACAGTGCCTTTTGCCTTACAGAAACTTTGTAGTTTTATGAGGTCCCATTTGTGAATTCTTGATCTTAAAGCATAAGCTATTGGTGTTCTATTCAGGAACTTTTCCCCTGTGCACATGTTCTCCAGGGTCTTCCCCAGTTTCTTTTTGATAAGTTTCATTGTGTCAGGTTTTATGTGGCGGTCCTTGATCCATTTGGAGTTGAGCTTAGTACAAGGAGATAAGAATGGATCGATTTGCATTCTTCTGCATGCTGAAGCACCATTTGTTGAAAAGACTATCTTTTTTCCCCTGGAAGCTTTCAGCTCCTTTGTCAAAGATCCAGTGAACATAGGTGTGTTGGTTCATTTCTGGGTCTTCAATCCTATTCCATTGATCGGCTTGCCTGACATTGTACCAATACCATGCAGTTTTTATCACTATTGCCCTGTAGTAAAGTTTAAAGTCTGGGATACTGAATACCCCTGAAGTTCTTTAATGTTGAGAATAATTTTAGCTATCCTGGGTTTTTTGTTATTCCAGATGAATTTGAGAATTGCTCTTTCTAGCTCTATGAAGAACTGGATTGGGATTTTTATGGGGATAGCATTGAATCTGTAGATTGCCTTTGGCATGATGGCCATTTTAACTATATTAATCCTGCCAATCCACGATCATGGAAGATTTTTCCATTTCTGCGATCTTCTTTGTTTTCCTTCTTCAGAGATCTGAAGTCCTTGTCATATAGGTCTTTCACTTTTTTGGTTAGAGTCACCCCAAGATACTTTATGCTGTTTGTGGTTATTGTGAAGGGAGTCATTTCCCTAATTTCTTTCTCAGTCTGCTTATCCTTTGAATATATAAAGGCTACTGATTTGCTTGTGTTGATTTTGTAGCCAGCCATTTTGCTGAAGTTGTTTATCAGCTGTAGGAGTTTTCTAGTAGAGATTTTAGGGTCACTTAAGTATACTATTATATCATCTGCAAATAGTGATAGTTTGACTTCTTCCTTTCCAATTTGTATCCCTTTGACTTCCTTATGTTGTCTAATTGCTCTAGCTAGGACTTCAAGAACTATATTGAAAAGATATGGAGAGAGGGGGCAGCCTTGTCTAGTCCCGGATTTTCATGGGATTGCTTCAAGTTTCTCTCCATTTAGTTTGATGTTGGCTACCGGTTTACTGAATATTGCTTTTACTATGTTTAGATATGGGCCCTGAATTCCTGTCTTTTCCAAGACTGTTAGCATGAAAGGATGCTGAATTTTGTCAATTTACTTTTCAGTATCTAATGAAATGATCATGTGGTTTTATTCTTTGAGTTTGTTTATGTAGTGGATAGCATTTATGGATTTCCTTATATTGAACCATCCCTGCATCCCTGGGATGAAGCCTACTTGATCATGGTGGATGATTGTTTTGATGTGTTCTTGGATTCTGTTGACAAGAATTTTATTTAGTATTTTTGCATTGATATTCATAAGGGAAATTGGCCTGAAATTCTCTTTCTTAGTTGGATCTTTGTGTAGGTTTGGTATCAGCGTAATAGTGGCTTCGAAGAAGGAGTTGGGTAGTGTTCCTTTTGTTTCTATTTGGTGGAAAAGTTTGAAGAGTATTGGTGTTAAGTCTTCTTTGAAGGTCTGATAGAATTCTGCACTGAAATCATCTGGTCCTGTGCTTTTTTTGGTCGGAAGCCTATCTATGACCCCTTCTATTTCTTTAGGGGTTATGGGTCTGTTTAGATGGTATATTTGATCCTGGTTTAATTTTGGTAATTGGTATCTGTCTAAGAAAATGTCCATTTCCTCCAGATTATCCAGTTGTGTTGAGTACAGGTTTTTGTAGTAGGATCTGATGATTTTCTGAATTTCCTCGATTTTTGTTGTAATATCTCCGTTTTCATTTCTAATTTTGTTAATTTGGATACTTTCTCTGTGCCCTTTGGTTAGTCTGGCTAAGAGTTTATCTATCTTGTTGATTTTTTCAAAGAACCAGCTTTTGGTTTTGTTGATTCTTTGTATGGTTCTCTTGGTTTCTACTTGATTGATTTCAGCCCTGGGATTGATCATTTCCTGTCTTCTTCTCCTCCAGGAGAATTGGCTTCTTCTTGTTCCATGGGTTTCAGTTGTTCAGTTAATCTTCTAGTGTATGCTCTCTCAAATTTCTTTTTGGAGGTACTCAAAGCTATGAGTTTTCCTCTTAGCACTGCTTTCATTGTGTCCCATAGATTTGTGTATGTTGTGCCTTCATTTTCATTAAATTCTAAGAAATCTTTGATTTCTTTCTTTATTTCTTCCTTGACCAAGGTATTTTTGAGTATTGTTCAGTTTCCACGTGTATGTGGACTTTCTGTTGTTTTTACTGTTATTAAAGACCACTTTTACTCCATGGTGATCTGATAGGAGGCATGGGATTATTTCAATCTTCTTAATTTGTTGAGGTCTGTCTTGTGACCTCAAAATATGATCTATTTTGGAGAAGGTACCATGAGGTGCTGAGAAAAAGGTATATTCTTTTGCTTTGGGATGAAAAGTTCTATATATATCTGTTAACTCCAATTGGTTCAAAGCTTCAACTAGTTTCACTGTCTCCCTGTTTAGTTTCTGTTTTCCTGATCGGTCCATTGGTGAGAGTGGAGTGTTGAAGTCACCCACAATTATTGTGTTAGGTGTAATGTGTACTTTGAGATTTATTAAAGTTTCTTTTATGAATGAGGGCACCCTTGTATTTGGGGCATAGATGTTCAGGATTGAGAGTTCTTCTTGTTAGATTTTTTCCCTTGACCAGCAAGTAGTGACCTTCCATGTCTCTTTTGATGACATTAGGTTGAAAGTCAATTTTATCTGAAATTAGAATGGCAACTCCGGCTTGTTTCCTGGCACCATTTGCTTGTAGAATTGTCTTCCAGCCTTTTACTCTAAGGTAGTTTTTGTCTTTGACACTGAGGTGTGTTTCCTATATACAGCAAAATGTAGGGTCCTACTTAAGTAACCAGTCTGTTAGTCTATGTCTTTTTATTGGGGGGATTGAGTCCATTGATGTAAAGAGATATTAAGGAGTAGTGGTTATTGCTTCCCATCATTTTTGATTTTAATTTTATACGTGTGTGGTTATCTTCTTTTGGGTTTGATGAAAGAAGCTTAATATCCTACTTTTTCCAGGGCATAGTTTCCCTTGTTATAATGGTGTTTTCCCCTTATTATCCTTTGTAGGGCTGGGTTTGTAGAAAGATATTGTGTAAATTTGGTTTTGTCATGGAATATCTTGGTTTCTTGATCTATAGTAATTGAGAGTTTCGCTGGGTATAGTAGTCTTGGCTGGCATTTGTGTTCTCTTAGAGTCTGCATGAGCTCTGCCCAGGACCTTCTAGCTTTCATGGTCTCTGGTGAGAAATCTGGTGTAATTCTGATAGGTCTTCCTTTATATGTTACTTGCCCTTTTTCTCTTACTGCCCTATGTATTCTTTCTTTGTTTAGTACATTTGGGGTTTTGATTATTATGTGACAGGAGGTAGTTCTCTTCTGGTCCAGTCTGTTTGGAGTTCTGTAGGCTTCTTATATATTCATGGGCATCTCTCTCTTTAGTTAGGGAAGTTTTCTTCCATAATGTTGTTGAAGATATTTGCTGGCCCTTTAAGTTGTAAATCTTCACTCTCATCAATGCCTATAATCCTTAGGTTTGACTTTCTCATTGTGTCCTGGATTTCCTGGATGTTTTGGCTTGATCAAAGTTCTCCTGTATTTCTTTAAGTGATTTTTATGTTTCCTCCTTATTAGCTTTTGTATTCTCCTGAATTTCTTTCAATGATTTTTGTGTTTCCCTTGTAAGGGCTTCTAATTTTTGATCCATTTTCTCCTGAATTTCTTTAAGTATGTCCTTCATGTGTTCCTGTACCAGCATCATGACCAGTGATTTTAAATCCAAATCTTGTTTTTCTGGTGTTCTGGGGTATCCAGGACTTGCTATTGTTGGAGAATTGGGTTCAGATGCTGCTATAATGCCTTGGTTTCTGTTAGTAACGTTTCTACATTTGCCTTTAGCCATCTAGTTCTCCCAGGTGTTAGATGGTCTTATTGTCACTGGCTGGTGCTTCAACCTACTGTGGATCTTTAAGGTTATCTCTGCAACACTGGATGACTGGGTTTCCTCTGGTACAGATTACTGATATGCTGCCTTCCTCTTTTGTGCCTTTGCAGCCCTTATCAGTCTTGCCTCAAGCAATGTTATACTTAGGTTGTCAAGATCATCCAGATGTTCTCTGTCTGCTCTATTATGGAGCAAAGATGTTGTGGTGGGGGTCATTCCCTTTGTTGATTCTCACATAGGACACAGGTCCCGTGATGGACTGGCTTGCATATGAACCACCTATGTGCTCAGTTCCTGAGTGCAGGCAGACCCCTGGCAGTTTGCACCACCAGAAATCTAAAGCTCAGGGTGATACAGTACCTAGTGAGCCTTTTCTGTCCCTGCAGGCAGCAAATATGGCCACAGCACTTCTCTCCTTCTGCAGCTCTCTGAGCAGGACATGGGCCCCGAGCCAGGCCGGCTGGCAGACAAACCCGCCTATGTGCTCAGTTCCTGAGTGCAGGCAGACCCCTGGCGGTTTGCACCACCAGAGATCTAAAGCTCAGGGTGATACAGTACCTAGTGACGCTTTTCTGTCCCAGCAGGCAGCGAGTATGGCCTCAGGGCTTCTCTCCTTCTGCAGCCCAATTTGTCCTTTTGATGGTGTCCTTTGCATTATAGAAACTTTGTAATTTTATGAGGTCCCATTTGTCAGTTCTTGATCTTAGAGCATGAGATCAAGTTATTGGTGTTCTGTTCAGGAACTTTTCCCCTGTGCCCACATCCTCAAGGGTCTTTCCCAGTTTCTTTTCTATTAGTTTCAGTTTGTCTGGTTTTTATGTGGAGGTCCTTTATCCATTTGGAGTTGAGCTTAGTACAAGGAGGTAAGAATGGATCAATTCTCATTCTTCTGCATGCTGACCTCCAGTTGAGCCAGCATCATTTGTTGAAAAGGCTATCTTTTTTCTACTAGATGTTTTCAGCTCCTTTGTTGAAGATCAAGTGGCCATAGGTGTGTGGGTTCATTTCTGGATCTTCAGTCCATTAAATTGATCCACCTGCCTGTTACTGTACCAATACCATGAAGTTTTTAACACTATTACTCTGTAGTATTGCTTGAGGTCCCAGATACTGATTCCCCCAGAGTTTTTTTTGTGGTTGAGACTAGTTTCACCTATCCTGGGTTTTTTTGTTATTCCAGATAAATTTGAGAATTGCTCTTTCTAACTCTACTAAGAACTTAGTTGGGATTTTGATGGGTATTGCTTTAAATCTGCATATTGCTTTTGGCAAGATGGCCATTTTAACTATATGAATCCTGCCAATCCACAAGCATGGAAGATTTTTCCATTTTTTGAGGTCTTCTTCCATTTCCTTCTTCAGAGACCTGAAGTTCTTGTCTTACAGATCTTTCACTTGTTTGGTCAGAGTCAAACCAAAGTACTTTATATTGTTTGTGGCTATTGTGAAGTGGGTCATTTCCCTAATTTCTTTCTCAGCCTGCTTATCCTTTGAGTATAGGAAGGCTACTGATTTGCTTGAGTTGATTTTATAACCTGCCACTTTGCTGAAGTCGTGTATCACCTGTCAGAGTTAGTATCACTTTTTTGGGTCACTTAAGTATACTATCATATCATCTGCAAATAGTGATAGTTTGACTACTTCCTTTCCAATTTGTATCCCTTTGACCTCCTTATGTTGTTTAATTGCCCTAGCAAGTACCTCAAGTACTATATTGAAAAGATATGGAGAGAGGGGGCAGCCTTGTCTGCTCCCTGATTTTAGTGGGATTGTTTCAAGTTTCTCTCCATTTAGCTTGATGTTGGCTACCGGTTTGCTGTATATTGCTTTTACTATGTTTAGGTCTGGGCCTTGAATTCCTGTTCTTTCCAAGACTTTAAGCATGAAAAGATGCTGAATTTTGTCAAATGCTCTTTCAGCCTCCAATGAAATGAGCATGTGGTTTTTTCTTTGAACATGTTTATGTAGTGGATTGCATTGATGGATATATTGAACATCCCTGGGATGAAGCCTACTTGATCATGGTGAATGATCATTTTTATGTGTTCTTGAATTCAGTTGGCAAGAATTTTATTGAGTATTTTTGCATCCATGTTCATAAGGAAAATTGGTCTGAAGTTCTCTTTCTTTGTTGGATCTTTGTGTAGTTTTAGTATCAGCATAATTGTGGCTTCGTAGAAGGAGTTGGGTAGTGTTCCTTCTGTTTCTATTTTGGGGAATAGTTTGCAGAGTATCAGTGTTAGCTCTTCTTTGAAGGTCTGACAGAATTCTGCACTGGAACCTGTGCTTTTTTTGGTTGGAAGACTTTCTATGACCCCTTCTATTTCTTTAGGGGTTATGGGACTGTTTAGATGATCTATTTGATCCTGATTTAATTTTAGTATTTGGAATCTGTCTAGGAAATTATCCATTTCCTCCAGATTCTCCAGTTGTATTGAGTATAGGCTTTTGTAGTAGGATCTAATGATTTTTTGAATCTCCTCAGTTTCTGTTGTTATATTGTCCTTTTCATTTCTAATTTTGTTAATTTGAATACTGTCTCTGTGCCCTTTGGTTAGTCTGGCTAAGGGTTTATCTTTCTTGTTGATTTTCTCAAAGAATCATCTCCTGGATTTGATGATTCTTTGTATGGTTCTCTTTGTTTCCACTTGATTGAATTCAGCCAGCCCTGAGTTTGATGATTTCCTGTCTTCTACTTCTCCTGGGTGAATTAGCTTCTTTTTACAGAGCTTTCAAGTGTAGCAGCCCTTAAGCTGCTAGTGTATGCTCTCTCTGGTTTCTTTTTGCAGACACTCAGCACTGAGTTTTCCTCTTAGAACTGTTTTCATTGTGTCCCCTAGATTTGGGTATGTTGTGCCTTCATTTTCATTATTAAATTCTAAAAAGTCTTTGATTTCTTTATTTTTTCCTTGGCCAACGTATCATTGAGTAGAATATTGTTCAGTTACCATGTGTATGTGGGCTTTCTGTTGTTTTTATTGTTATTAAAGACCACTTTTACTTAATAGTGATCTGATAGGAAACATGGGACTAGTTCAATGTTCGTATATATTTGTTGAGGTCTGTCTTGTGACCACTTATATGGTTGATTTTGGAGAAGGTACCATGAGGTGCTGAGAAAAGGTATATTCTTTTGCTTTAGGATGAAATGTTCTATAAATATCTGTTAAATCCAATTGGTCCAAAGCTTCAATTAGTTTTACTGTGTCCCTGTTTAGTTTGTGTTTTCCTGATCGGTCCATTGAGGAGAGTGGAGTGCTGAAGTCACCCACAATCATTGTGTTAGGTGAAATGTGTGCTTTGAGCTTTAGTAAAGTTTTTTTTTATGAATGAGGGTGCCCTTGGATTTGGAGCATAGATGTTCAGAATTGAGAGTTCTTCTTGGTGGATTTTTCCTTTGACCAGCAAGAAGTATCCTTCCATGTCTCTTTTGATGACTTTAAGTTGAAAGTCAATTTGTTCTGATATTAGAATGGCTACTCTGGCTCATTTCCTGAGACCATTTGCTTGCAAAATTGTCTTCCAACCTTTTACTCTAAGGTAGTTTTTGTCTTTGACACTGAGGTGTGTTTCCTGTATACAGCATAATGTAGGGTCCTGTTTCCTTATCCAGTCTGTTAGTCTATGTCTTTTTATTGGGGAATTGAGTCCATTGATGTTAAGAGATATTAAGGAGTAGTGGTTATTGCTTCCTATCATTTTTTATTTTAAATTTATACGTGTGTGGTTATCTTCTTTGGGTTTGATGAAAGAAGCTTAATATCCTGCTTTTTCCAGGGTATAGTTTCCCTTGTTATAATGGTGTTTCCCCCATATTATCCTTTGTAGGGCTGGGTTTGTAAATTTGGTTTTGCAAAAATATGGAATGCTTCACGAATTTGCGTGTCATCCTTGTTCAGGGGCCATGCTAATCTTCTCTGTATCATTCCAATTTTAGTATATGTGCTGCTGAAGCGAGCACTTGGTGGCTCTTTCAATGGTATGATTGAATATGTAAGTGACCCTTCCAAGAAACTAAAGATAGTCTCTTCCCTCTCAAAGGGAAACTCCAGAGTATAGGAGTTCTTATGATAGACCTGCCCAGCTCATATTTCTAAGCAATCTCTTCACAGTTATTAACAATCATCTCCCTTGTTTTTTTTCCTTTGTGAAACTGTTCTTAAACTAATATTTCTTAAAATCTGGCACACAAACCCAAAAAAAAATAAATATGTGGTTGGTCATTGTGATGTCATTAATGAAAAAAGGGGAGACTCGGGGAATAGAGCATTGTAGCAGCCAGTGTTTGCTTTCTGCCAAATCAGCCACCTTCTCTGACACACCTCTGCTGGGGGCTGGGTCCTTTTCTGTTCTGTGACAGGTATAAACAACAAATACATACAAAAATGAATAAATAAAAGAGAAAAATAAAGATAAATTACAAATTAATTAAAGAAATTGTATCACTGTGATGACTGGTATGCTAAGTAAAAAGTGTGACAACTAATGATTTGGGATGTATTTACACAATGACAGAAATATATAATGCAAATTCAATGACCCCAGTGAATAAAGGAGAAAATTGACCATAATGGGATTTATAAGCCTTATCCTGAGTAGATAGTGTCTATCTCCTAATGCTAAAGATAAAACAAACCTGAAGAGACTAGCAATGATATATACAGTTAATGTCATATTACATTTGTGATTATTAAATCAGGTATTTATGGCATCAGAGTTCTAGAGGAGATATAGACAAAAGCACTAGAATAATGAGATTAGATGAGAGAGAGGAGCGACATCCCCAAACTGAGCTTCCCGAGAAAATAGAAGAGCAGCTAGCAGAGGGATCACTTACCAGAGTGTAACGGAAGAAAGATGAATCTAAACACTCAAAAGTGAAGCAGTTGTTTCAGAGTGGAAGGAGCAAAGAACAACTACATAGGGAAAGCTTCCATAATGGAGGGAAACTGGCATTTCTTAAAAGACCACAGCTTGTCTTCTCCACATCCTCTTTCACCTGATTATGACTTCAGAACCTGCAATAGAATTCTGAACTGAAAATACCTACAGCCAGGCTCCAGATCACAATGTTTGAACAAGAATTTATAAACAGTCTGACAGATTCATGAAAAAAAATACTTGTTTTTGTCAGTACTCTGTGATTTTTTTTATCTTGTTATCAGTTCAAGAGTAAATCAATGACTTAAAAATGTGTACTTCTGGTAAAAGTATAGAATGTTTTGATATAACCAATGCTGTCAGAAGGATGAATATAATAATACCTTGTATCAGTCTTAGCAATCAACTGTGGGAAATTTAGAAATAAGAAGACAAAGTCATTAAAACTGGGAAGTTTTCTGCTAATAAAACAAACTGTCATTTCTAAACTAGGAAAATGTTATGACAATTACTCCTCTAAGCAGTTGCCTCAGTCACTGCAGAGTTGTGAGAGAATATTTAATAACCATTGCATATATTTATATACCATTCCATCATTAGACAATTGTATGAGAAAAATAAATTCAATAATTGAGAATTTCAAGATTTGTCCACCATGCATATTAGCTAAGCTGTGTGAATTTTTGTGGGGGAGGACTTAATTAAATTCATCAAGGTTTGGTACTGTCTAAGTTTACATTAAGTATAAAGTGTATTCTATTTTGTCATCCTAGGTGAAAGCTTGAAATTTAGTTCATGATTACTTTTTTTTATTTCCTTCCTTTCACATGCATGTACAGAGAGACAGAAATGGAGAGAGCAATCTAAAAGACATACAAATGTCTATGTGCAGGTATGTTTGAAAGCTGTCCTATCTGATCCTCAATAAAGATGCTTGAGTTCTTGACTACAGAATAACAATTCTTAAATAAAATATTTATACCTTTCTATCAAATTTATTTTTACAGTCATGATTTTGCCATTATGAACTTTTTGGATAAGCAAATTTCAACAAAAAATTAGAAAAACGCATTATTTGATTAACTATGAACAAAATTAGATTTACGACATTAGGATTGTATTTCCCTGCCCTGAATGTCTTTTTTTAGCCATTATTACTATTCATTCCATGCCATGGTTATTACTGTAGATGACTGTGACACACAGAGAAGTGTGGCAGAAAAAAAAAAGTGATGTGCTCCAGGTGTCAAATATGCTAAGTACATCAATGATGATAATTCCTTCGAGGTCAAGGGAAGATTCAAATTTCTAATCAAAGTAGTTCATGCACATGAAGGTAAAATTACATCCTTATTCTCATTGTCAGCATCTGCAACATAAAGAATTATGAGAATGCAAAAGAAAAACTGATTGTGTTTATATTTCTTACAATCTACTTGGAAAAGGGAGAATCAATTTTAAGTATCAAGAAGCCAGTTTGAATTAAATACGTTTATATAGGTAAGAGGAGAATTTTTTCTTTCAATAATTTTTTTCTTCACATTATATTTGGGTCATGGCCTCCCTCCCTCCTCTCCTTCCAATCTAACCTTTAAAAATCCTTTCCCCTTCTCCCAGTAGGGGAAGTCCCTTGGGCACTACCCTGCCCTGACATATCTAGTCATAGCAGGATTAAGCACACCCTGTCCCATTTGAGGCAGTTCACTTAGAGGAAGAGAATCCAATGGCAGGCAACAGAGTCAGAAACAGCCCCTACTCCAATTGTTAGGGAACCTACATGAGGACTAAGCTGTACAACTGCTACAAATGTGTAGGACATCAAGTTTCAGCTCCTGCGTTCACATTGTTTGATGGTTTAGCTTCTGTGAGCCTACATGGGCCCAGGTTAGTTGACCTTATAGGTCTTCTTTTGGTGCCTTTGACTCCTCTAGCTCACTCACATCTCTCTACCACTTCCTCAAGACTCTGAAAACTCCACCTAATATTTGGATGTGAGTCCCTGTGTCTGTTTCCATCTGAGAAGACTGGAAGAATGGATAGAGCCTCTCATGAGACAGTTTTGCTAGGTTCCTGTCTGTAAGCATCGCAGAGTATCATTGATAGTGCCAGGTCTTGGCTTTCACATGGGATGGGTCTCAAGTTGGGTTAGTCATGGGTTAGTTGTTCCCTCAGTCTCTGCTCCATCGTTACATCCCTGCACACCTTGTAGGTAGCACAAATTTTGGGTTGGAGGTTTTATGGAAGAATTGATGTTGTCCTTACACCATTGGACATCCTGCCTGGCTACTGGAGGTGGTTACTTCTCTATATCTACTTTTTGTAGGAATGTCAGCCAGAGTTACTCCCATAAAGTTACACACTCTCCCATAGAGATAGCACACCTATCACCAACTCAGGTCTCCATATAATCCAAGAGAAGCCCCCTACTGATTTCAGTTCTCACTCCCGAACTCTTCCATCTCCCCTGTTCCTACATCTGATCCCCACTCACTCCCTTTTCCACCCAGTTCCTTCTCCATCCTCCTCTGAAGTCTATTTTATTTCTCTTCTGAGTAATATTCAAGCATTTCCCCGTTGGTTCCTCCTTATTACTTAGCTTCTTTGGGTTTGTGGATGTAGCATAGTTATCTAGTACTTTATGGCTAATATCCATTTATAAGTGAGTACAAATCATCTATGTCTCTTTTGGGTCTGGGTTACCTCACTCAGGATCGTATTATCTAAATTCACCCATTGGCCTGCAAATGCCATGGTGTCTTTGTTTTAATAACTGAATAGTATTGCATTTTGTAGATGTACCACATTTTCTTTATCCATTCCTTAGCTGAGGAACATCTAAGTTGTTTCAAGTTTCTGGCTATTCTAAAGGACACTCTATTGAACAGAGTCAAGAAAGTATCTTATGCTATGGTAGAGAATCTTTTGGGTAAATGCCCATGAGTGGTATATCTGGGTCATGGATTAACATATTACATTGTTGGATTTTCCAGAAAAACATTACAAGACACAACCGAGTCTCCAAAGAAACCAGAAATTTCCACTTCATATAACTTTTGTCTTCAACCTTGAGAAGTGAGAAGGGGTGCAGATACATTATTTATATCCATGCAAACAGCATTTATATATTTTTAAATGCACACATGTTTATACTTTTTTTTCAGGGCTGGGCATTTGGTATAAGATAACCATTTTGTTCTTCCTCTCTGGAAAAGATAGTATCTCCTTTGTTCAGCATTCCTTGTTTACCTGTGGTTCTTCATCACAACTTAAGGCCTTTTATATTTTCCTCCACTTACTTTAACATGTCTATTGTTGTACTCATTCCACTCATCTTTGGGCAGTCATGCTGATACTGACTTTAACTGTATGGCTTCTCACATTCCTAGAAGACATACTCCAACAGCTAACTCTCTGATACTCTGACTCTTAAGTCCTTTTGCTCATTCTTACAGCATGTCACTTGAGGCTTAGGTACAGGAATTATATTATAGGCACATCCTTTCAGGCTGGCCTCCAGAACTCTGCCCTCAACCAATCAATGTGCAGAGGAAACTTCTCTTACTCATCTTGATGGAAAGTGAGGATGGAAGTAATATGTGGATATGAGGCCAAATATTTAGAACATAGTTAGGGGTTGTGTTGGTTTAGTAAAGTGGAAGTTGTAGGATTGTCTGTAATATCTCTGAGGCCACTAGGCCTGCAGAGTTAGAGAACATGTGTCAGGCATAATTCACAATATTGTCCTTATTGCATTATTCTTTGATTACAAAAATATTTTCCCATGTATGAAATGTACTTCGTTAAATTGAAAAGTAAAAGTAGAAGCATTTTTTTTTGAAATGGGGATAGAGGAAATTACAAGTAACCATTGGAAACTGACTAATTTAATGCAATAAACATTGCATTTGTTTCTGACAAAGTGTATATTTTCGTAATCATGTTGGAAAGCTTGATTGATTATATAATATATTTTGCTCATGATTTGAATTGCAATTTTATAGCTTGTGGTGTTAACTGTCAAAGAATTTTAGGCTGCTGATTTCACTCTGGTATTCTCAATTGATTTCAATTGATTTGATACACTCAATTGTGAACTGTATGGTTTTGATCTTTTGCCACTGTTTCCCTTGGCAACAGTCAAACAGAACTAGATAATCCCCAAATTATGATTACAACTTGTCAGTTTTTTAATAAGTTCTTGATAAAATACTAAAGCAATTGTGGAAAATATTGAAAACTGATACAGTGCTTTAATGATAAAATGCAGAAAGAGTAATTTCATAAGCAGAATGTTAATGGTGACACTTCAAAAATGTCAGCTTCTTTTAAATGAAGACCATATAAGGATTGAGTGACAACTTTGTGATTGTCAAAGAGGATTTATTTTATATCTTCAGATTAATCTATATCACTAAGAAAAGAATTTTATTATTTGAAAATAACTTGCAGTGTTTAATGATTGTGGAAACTGTATATATGGACTCTAAATTAATCATTTCAAATATTCTGAAAGTGAAAAAATGCCTATTCATCAGAGGAGAATTTCCCCCCTAGGAAATATGAGCATTTTCAAAGATTTCAGCAATTTCATAAGGGATCAGATGATGGTGTTATACTCTCTTTAGAATGTGGAAAGTATACCTCCCAAATTTAAATCACCATGAATCCACCCAATCTGATTCATATTCCACATTTGCCTTATAGATATTATTTCCTTGTTGATTACAATATGGGAAAGAGAAGACTGTTACTTAAACCTTTGCCTGTCATTACAGAACTCACCTTGAATTTTATAGAGTATCTCAATTTACCTTCATGATAAACAAATTGATGAGTATGAGTCAAATTTCAGCATAAGGTCTGACCAGCTTCTCAATAGAAATCCAAGGCATCAAAGCAAGGGAACATTATTACCCAGGAAGCTATTCTTCACTATCATGTCATGATAGCCCTTAATTTCTCATACCAATACAGGAAAGGAAGGAGAAGTAGGGCATAGTGATGTGCAGCACACTTGTTGGTGTCTTTGTCATCAATTATAAAAGATCTTTTGAAAGCTGACAGGTGTGTTTTAAGTTACCTAAACTTTCTTGTTTTCTCAAATATAGTGGTTTACAAGAAGAAACAGAATGAGTAGGACATTGTAAAATATCTTTGGAAGGCATCAGGAAATCCTAGAAAAATAATAAAAAGATAACACAAAGGCCTTCAGAGACTCACTGGTGTGACAGAGCAGCAGGAAGTTAGTTTGGCTTGAGCAGTTAGAGTCCAGTTATGAAGAGGAAAACTCATAGCCCTGAGTGCCTCCAAAAAGAAACTGGAGAAAGTATACACTAGCAGCTTAATGGCACACCTTAAAGCCCTTGAACAAAAAGAAGCTAATTCACCCAGGAGGAGTAGAAGACAGGAAATCATCAAACTCATGGCTGGAATCAATCAAGTAGAAACAAAGAGAACTATACAAAGAATCAACAAAACCAGGAGCTGGTTCTTTGAGAAAATGAACAAGATAGATAAACCCTTAGCCAGACTAACCAAAGGGAACATAGACTGTATTGAAATTAACAATGAAATTAGAAATGAAAAGAGAGATATAACAACAGAAACTGAGGAAATTCAAAAAATCATCAGATACTACTACAAAAGACTATACACAACACAACTGGAGAATCTGGAGGAAATGGACAATTTCCTAGACAGATACCAAACACCAAAATTAAATCAGGATCAAATAGATCATCTAAACAGTCCTATAACACCTAAAGAAGACAGAAGGGGTCATAAAAAGTCTTCCAACCAAGAAAAAGCACAGGACCTTCAAAAAAGACCTAACACCAATACTCTTCAAGCTATTCCACAAAATAGAAACAGAAGGAACACTGCCCAACTCATTCTATGAAGCCACAATTATGCTGATACCAAAACTACTCAAATATCCAACAAAGAAAGAGAACTTCAGACCAATTTCCCTTGTGAATATCTATGCAAAAATACTCAATAAAATTTTTGCCAACTGAATCCAAGAATACATCGAAATGATCGTTCACCATGATCAAGTAGGCTTCATCCCAGGGATGCAGGGATAGTTCAATATACAGAAATCCTTCAATGTAATCCACTACATAAACAAACTCAAAGTCCACTACATAAACAACCTCAAAACAAAAACCACATGGCCATTTCATAAGATTCTGAAAAAGCATTTGACAAAATCCAGCATCCTTTCATGCTAAAAGTCTTGGAAAGAGCAGGAATTCAAGGCCCATACCTAAACACAGTAAAAGCAATATACAGTATCACAAAAGCAGTAGCCAACATTAAACTAAATGGAGAGAAACTTGAAGCAATCCCACTAAAATCAGGGACTAGACAAGGCTGCCCTCTCTCTCCATATCTTTTAAATATAGTATTTGAAGTTCTAGCTAGAGCAATTAGACAACATAAGGAGGTCAAATGGAAAGGAAGAAGTCAAACTATCACTATTTGCAGATGATATGATAGTATACTTAAGTGACCCAAAAAACTCCACGAATGAACTTCTACAGCTGATAAACAACTTCAGAATATTGGCTGGTTATAAAATCAAATCAAGAAAATCAGTAGCCTTCCTATACTCAAAGCATAGGCAGGCTGAGAAAGAATTTAGGGAAATGACACCCTTCACAATAGCCACAAACAATATAAAGTTCTTGGTGTGACTCTAACCAAACAAATGAAAGATCTGCATGACAAGAATTTCAGGTCTCTGAAGAAGGAAAAATCTATGAAGACCTCAGAAAATAGCAAAATCTTCCATGCTTGTGGATTGGCAGATTAATATAGTTAAAATGGCCATCTTGCCAAAAGCAACAAAAAGATTCAATGCAATCCCCATCAAATCCCAACTCAGTTCTTCATAGAGTTAGAAAGAGCAATTCTCAAATTCGTTTGGAATAACAAAATCCCAGGAGAGCTAAAATTATTCCCAACAGTAAAAGAACTTATGGGGGAATCAGTATCCTGGACCTCAAGCGGTACTACAGAGCAATAGTGTTAAAAACTTCATGGTTTTGGTACAGTGACAGGGAGGTAGATCAATGGAATAGGATTGAAGACTCAGAAATGAACCCACACACCTATGGTCACTTGATTTTTGACAAAGGAGCTGAAACCGTCCAGTGGAAAAAAGATAGCCTTTTCAACAAATGGCGCTGGTTCAACTGGAGGTCAACATGCAGAGGAATGCAAATTGATCCATTCTTATCTCCTTGTACTAAGCTCAACTCCAGTGGATCAAAGACCTCCACATAAAACCAGACACATTGAAACTAATAGAAAAGAAACTGGGGAAGACCCTTGAGGAGATGGGAACTGAGGAAAAGTTCCTGAACAGAACACCAATAGCTTTTGCTCTAAGATCAAAAATTGACAAATAGGACCTCATAAAATTACAGTTTCAGTAAGGCAATGGACACTGTCAAAAGGACAAAACGACGACTAACAAATTGGGAAAAGATCTTCACCAACCCTACATCCAATAGAGGGCTAATCTCCAATATATACAAAGAACTCAAGAATTTAGACTCCAGAGAGCCAAATAACCCTATTAAAAATGGGGTACAGAGCTAAAGAAAGAATTTTCACATGAAGAACTTCTAATGGCTGAGAAGCACCTTAAGACATGTTCAATATCATTAGCTACTAGGGAAATGCAAATGTAAACAACTCTGAGATTTCACCTCACCCCAGTCAGAATGGCTAAGATTAAAAACTCAGGAGACAGCAGGTGTTGGCAAGGATGTGGATAAAGAGGAACACTCCTCCACTGCTGGTGGGAATGCAAGCTAGTACAACCACTCTGGAAATCAGTCTGGCACTTCCTCAGAAAACTGGGCATGACACTTCCAGAGGACCCTGCTCTACCCCTCCTGGGCATATACCCAAAGGATTCCTGGCATGCAATAAGGGCTCATGCTCCACTATGTTCATAGCAGCCTTATTTATAATAGTCAGAATCTCGAAAGAACCCAGATGTCCCTCAATGGAGGAATGGAGGAATTGCTCAGGTATGATGCAAGTGAGCACAGCTACAGTGAAATGATGCTTATGACAGTCATTATATATGACTGTCACAGGCATAAATTATATCTCTATCTCTATCTCTATCTCTATCTCTATCTCTATCTCTATATCTATATCTATCTATCTATATACATACATACATATACATATATATATATACATACATACATACATATACATATACATATATATATATATATATATATATAAAAGTTTCCCAGCCCCTTTCTCCATTTACTATCACCTACATTCTTTCTTTTCTCTCACAAATTTCCCTGAGTAAGATGTGTGACACACCCACAGCAGAGCTCAGTTAATTATACCCACATTGTCATTTTTTTATGAACCTCCATATTGACCAACACACAGTATAAAAGTCAGATAGTATGACCAGATTGAAGAGAAGTATAGACATATATAAAAAGATTGAGTATAGTTTAATATTATGACCACTTAGCAAATCAACATTAGGTTCTCTTTAAGGACTTTGACCACCCAGTTCATAGGCTATTGATCAGCTTAACAGTCTCACACATGAAATCTTTTTTTAAGAAGCTTTACATTTAATCACAAAGCAGTTGATTATCCTGATAATCTTAATGCCACTATTGTACCAAAGTGCATATCAAGACTACAGATCAGTGTTGTTCCACTGATCTGTACAGGACAGTTCCAGAACTGAGGTCATGTTCTGGGTAAGACTATTAGGATAATCTCCTCTGCCCATCAAGTGTCTTCTGGTAGTATCTATGCTAGCTATTTAGGATGGAGTTTCATTGTCAATTCTATATTGTTATCTCTATCGCTAAATTCAAGCTATTACCTTCAGCAATTGGGTGTTGTCACCTAGTGATGATTTACAATTAAGACTAATGGCAATATGCTGTTTTAGTGGGTATTTCTGTGGCTTTCCTGACCAATAAGTTTTAGGGAGGCTTGCAATTCTGAGCACTGAGATCTTCATATGGTAACCCATGTATTCTAGTAGCAGCGTAGTCTACTCTTGCAGGCTACTTTTGTTCAAACTCATTATGTACTCTCTCTTTCTCTCTCTCCCTCTCTCTCTCTGTCTGTCTGTCTGTCTGTCTCTGTCTCTCTCTAAATATACACACACACAACACACACATACACACACATACACACACATACATATACACATAAACATACAATTTTAATTAGGTTAGTAACTTTGTGTTTCTATAAGACTGTTTCTCATATTCTTTAGTTGTCTTTACCATTCATTCCTCTCTCCTCTTCCTCATCCTTCTATCATTTAAACTCCACATATAATGACTTATTTCATGTCACCCATGGATCATTTTCTATTCTAATTCAATTGTTTTATAGGGTTGAAAAACTTACATATTTCAGTAGAGCTTTTTTTTAAATACATTTTTCCATTTGGTTACACCAGATTTTCAAGAATTAGAAAAAGAAAATGTTAGATGAAGTGATATTTGTGACAAAGGGGTTAAGAAATACTAGAGAGTGCTAGAGACATGGATAAGCTGGTAAGGGCTTACCTTCACAGCTTGAGTACATGCCTTTGGATCCCTAGAACCCATGTGAAGCTGAACGCAAGAAGAAACATCTATAATTCCAAGGTTTCTAAAGTGTAATGTGAGGCAGAGATAAGGAATCTGTGGAAACTCAAAGGCAATCAGTCCTGTTGTATGCAGCATGTAATAGCAAAGACACGGTCTCAATGTGCAAAGAAGGAACCAAGAACTTAGGTTGACCTCTGTCTCACACTCTCTACCTAACCCCCATGACTCATGCACAGACACTACATTATAACTATATATACAGAGATGTAACATTAATCATTATAATAGAATAAATTTCTGCAGAGCTAAATTCTTAATCCAATACTCAAATCCTAGATTATTTAATTGTGTCAATATTTATCATAAAAGGGTTAGAATTTGAGGAAGGAAGGGAAAGAGGCAAGTCAGAGTGACTGTATGTGAGGATGACATGAGTTGCTTTGATTTACTTCAAAGATGGAGACAGAGGACAAGGAAGAATTGGATGCTGTCTCTTGAATCAGAAAAGGGTTAATAACAAATTCTCCCTTACACCACAGAGAAAGAAATGTTACTTTCTCTAATCTTGACTTAAGTCCACAATATCCATTATAAACTTCTAAACTTTAAAGCTGAAATAAGTGTATTCTGCTTTAAATGATTAAATATTAAATTTTTAACACTTTGTTTTAGTGACAAAAATATTAAAATAACATAGAAGTTGATTTTTAAAACGTAATACCTAATGGACTATACTTTATATACTTTATATGCTTAAAGGTTATATAAAGCTATGGTTAAACACTGCAGAAGCTGTGGTGTATGCACCACAAGGAATGTTTTGGAAGTCATTCACTGATGCAAGAATTCAAATTGTGTAAGTTGTAGAGAATAATTATGCAGTGACAGGGACAAGTAACAGCCAAGAATAGAGCAAGATGGTAAAAGCAGATGGAGAAAGAATATCAAAAAATGCCAAGCTTTAAGTGTCAGGTGGAAGTGAGGGAGCCAGCAGAGTAGACTTACAACAATTTGGAAATATACAAATCAGCCATTTAAGGTACTGTAAAACATAGGGAGAAACAACTCCTTAAAAAGGGAATGTTTCCTAATCTTTAAGGCTGAGGCAACATGTCATAAATGCAGAGATAAGAGACATGGTGGGCATGCCGCTGCAGGGTAATAGGTAAAGAAATGGGCTAATAGGAAAGACAGAAAGAAGCAAATACACATGAAAATAGAAATATTTGCATAAAGTATCTATGGTGGTTAATCCTGTTTGTCAACTTGTCTGTGTTCAAAAATGCTTAGAAGATTAGTAACGTGTTAACTGTGGACTTTTCTACCTGGTCTCTTTGTTCCCAGAAATATGAACTCTGAGAATTATTATTTCATGAATAAAAGCCTAGTTCAAAAGCTTTGGCTTGTTCTCTGATTAGCTTGTCACTCAATTACCCATTTATTCTATTCTAAGCCCTTCCATGTGGTTAGTTACTTCGAAGTTTCCTGTGACCTTCTTCAGTACTGGGGTGAATTCCCTGTTCCTGACTTTATCCCAGAATTTAAATTGCTCTGTGGGTTGATGTCTTGTCTTTTAATCCTAGTTCATTTCATTGGGCATAACCATTTTGATTTTTTTTTTTACTGGACAGGTGATGCTTCCATACTTTGCACACAAGAGATTTCATCTTCAGTAAAGTTCACTATTTTGGGTATGCTATGAGGTAATTTCCAGAGATGATGGCTAGGTGTGATTTCAGGGGGTAAAAATGGTCCCGTCATGAATGTGGGCAACACCATACAACAGGCCAGAGGTCCAGACTGTATGAAAGCAAAAGTAAGGCTGTGCATGCAAGCTAGATGCTACTTGTGAGTCTTGTGCATATGATTGGAGCCAAGGTGATCTGTGTTGTTTCTCCAAAATGTTTGGATTCACCCCCATGCATAGGCACCGCAGTACTAAGGCTCTATGGCTCTATGCACTCAAACTTCTGCCAACATAAAAAGCAGAGGACCCCTGGTTTCTGTTGTTGTTGTTGGCTTTTTTGTTTGGTTGTTCGAGACAAGGTTTCTCTGTATAGCCCTGGCTGTCCTGGAGCTGGCCTCGAACTCAGAAATCTGCCTCCCAAGTTCTGGGATTAAAGGCATGTGCCACCACAGCCCAACAAGGATCCCCGTTTAAGTCATTTACCTTAGGTATTTTCCCAAAATGTCAGAACCTTGACTAATTCCATACTTATATGAATTTTATTTTTAAGTGCTTCTAAGTCAGCTTTTATCAATGTCCTTAGTATAGTAGTGCCGTTATGAAGAATATGCAGCTGAAATTATTTTTTATAATTTATATACTTTTATGGAAAATGAGCATGATATTACACTGTTCACAACAGCCAATGCATCAGCAACAAAGAAAAACTTATGTATCACTAGATTTTGAAACTGAGAGAATCTTCAGGATGAATAATTGACTTTCCTAAGAGAATCTTCAGGATGAATAATTGCCTATTCTCCAGGTCCCTGCTATAAACCTGCTGTTTAAGCCCTTGTAATGTATCTACATTATGATTCATATACTCCAAGATAAAAGGCTTCTCTTAGAAGCAGAGGTACAGAGAGATTTCATGGAGACCAATATCTGGAGAGAGTAATCTGTGAAAGTTAACAAACTAGTTCTGCAGTCCATCACATTGATGTGTATACAAGGCCAGGATTGTCCAGATGTCTAATATGGTGCAGATGGGCAGGAAAATCATTTGGCTGTGGTTTTCTTGTAAACATAAGAGAAAGCAGTACCCAAAGCTAACTTTTGAAGGCAGTGCGCTTCCAATTGGGGAAAGACACAGGGCTGGCTGCCTGTCACAGCTCTAACTGCTATCAGCACCCTTGGCATCTGGAGGGAGGTGCAGCCCCAATGCTCTCAACAGGGCTGCAGCCAGGAGCAGCTGTCAAAACGTACAGCAGCCAGCCAACTGTGTTCCATGACCTAGTTAAGGGGCTGGACAGTATTTCCCTCTCACACTTCATTGAAGTTGCAGTATTTCTTGTGTGCAAGGTGTCAGATATGGAAGGTTAACTTGTATGACAAATAGCACAACCAGGAATAAGAGAGAAGACAAAACCAAGGGGGGAGAGAGAGAGAGAGAGAGAGAGAGAGAGAGGTGTATTTGTATTGTCTGTTACATGGCAAAGTCCATCCCATTCACCTGGAAGAAGAGTACAAAGTTATTGAAAATTCAGTGATACAAAAACGTCTAAATGTTGAAATTTTAATCAGATGTTGTTTTGACCTAAACTTTCTTTTGCATTAAAAGAGCTTTTTGAATTTCCAGCACTGTCTGTGAGCTTTAAGGAATTCAACCTAAAGTAGAAAACAATGAAGTGGACTTACTGTGGTTGTTTTGTCAAGGGAGTCACTCTAAATAAAAGTACCTTCAGCCTAGGAGGATGCAAAAATGTGTATCGTGCTTGTTATGCTAGCAGAACAACCTGAGTTCCTTTAGATATCAGAACCACACAACCAGGTCATAGTAGCATATACAGTAATATTCATACTCCTATGACCATCTGGAGAGCAGAGACAGAAGCAACTGTCAGGTCATGTAGCCTGGTGTACGTTGGGAAACAGGAGACTTTGGCTCAGACAAGGTGCAAAGTTAGAGTGGACAGCCTGGCCTTCTCTGACTTCCATAGGTGCTTTTCACATGGCTGCTTTCACACAGGGATACACACACACACACACACACATATAAAGGGGATGAGAGGACAGAAGAAAGAGGAAGATAGAAAGAATTAAATAAGACTGATTTTATTCCAAGTATACATCTGTGTTATTTTAAGTTTTCTCCTTTAGATATTTGTAAGCTTCAAAGTATATAAAATATAACCTTAGAACACTTACTTGTTTTATGAGTAGATTAAGATTTAAAAAGCCAAGACACATAAAACATTAGCTTTCTAATCAAAACAAGCCCATTGACTGTGCTCACAGCGTTACCTATTCTTCACGTCAAGCATGTATTAGTTCTTCAAGGAGAGCTGTGGAAATCTATGAGATTATTTTTTTTCTATTTTAATAATTTTCTCTGACTGGTCCCACATACTGCGTGCATGTGTGTGTGTATGTGTGTGTGTGTGTATGTGTGTGTGTGTGTGTGTGTGTTGTGTTGTGTATGTGTATGTGTGTACACATGAGTGCACACTGGGAATTTATAAATTCTATTCCTGCTTTCATGTTTATCACACTCACTATAGAAAACTAAAACTTGCCCCAGATAACATAGATGAGGGCACACATTTGCTTTCAATTGGACAATTAGAAAAACAGAAACAAGAGGATCAACATGACTCTCGTTCATCTCATTTGTTTCCAACTCTGAATCCTCATGTCATTCCCTGAAAGATGAACATGTAATACAGGTAGAAAATCCAGGAAGAGAGCACCCTCATGTTACAATGGCAACCTGCTATTTGCAGAGTTATAGCCTGTTTCATTCTGTGCTGAGGCCTAAAGAAACCCTTGAAGATGGCCCCGCTTCTTCAGTATCCAAGCTGTCTTCTCTGTTAAATGCAGGATCTCTTATTCTGTAAAACAGTGATATTATTGTTCATTTATAACATTTTAATATTATTAACATGAGACTTGAATATATGCATACACTTAAAAGAGGACAATCCTCATAAAATCAAGGAAAACAATGACAAAAATCTCCATTGTTCCAAATTTAATGTAAATTTTTGTTATTTTAAAAATGTCATGTATACCAGCATAGAGTTTTTACATAAAATACCCTCTAAGATGACTACCATGTGATTCTTGATTGTTTGTTTGTTTTGTTTTGTTTTTAGTTCTCTTTTCTCCACCACACCTTCCCTTCCCTCTCCTCCTTCCTGTTCCCCACATAGACACCTCTATTCTCTCCCCAAAACACCCCTCCTCCATTTTCGTTCAGAAAAGAGCAGGCCTCTGAGGGATGTGAACCCAAAACAGCATAACAAGATACAAGAAGTCTAGGAACAAATCCTCAGTCGTTGAGGTAACGTAGTAGGAGGTAAAAGATCCCATGAGCAGGTAAAAGATTCAGAGACACCCCCACTCTCAGTGTTAGGACTCCCACAAAAACACTAAGATAACACACATGGCACATATACACAGGACCTAGAACAGACCCCTACATGCTCTGTTCTTGCCTCTTTGGTCACTATGAGTCCTGCTCAGTTTATTCTGTGGGTCATCTTCTCCGGCTATGCAGTGCTTAGAGATAGCATTTTTCCCTTTTTGTAATTGTTTATTTTATTTATTTACATTTCAAATGTGATCCCCTTTCCCAGTTTCCCCTCCAAAACTCCCTATTTCCTCCCCCTCCCCTCTGCTTCAATGAGGGTGCTCCACCACCCACCCACCCACACCAGTCAATCATTACACACACACACACAGACACACACACACACACACACACACACACACACACTGCCCCCCCCACGGGGTGAAGAGATGGCTTAGCAGCTGAGAGTGCTTGCTGTTCTTTCAAAGGACCTGAATTTTGTTCAGAGCACCTATATCTTGAGGCTCACAAGCATGCGAAATCCCATTCTCCTCAGCAACTCACACAAGTGTGATACATTTTATACTTCCTTGCATGTGAGATATATATATATATATATCAAGACATAAAATAATAAAATTAATTTAAAAGTATATATTCAATAATTTTTAGTGAACTGTGAATAAGAACATTCACGCAGAGGGAGCAAAAATCCAGTTTCCTTTTCTCCACTTGATTTTCAAGTGTGAGCCAATAATCTTCTCTTATTCAAAAAAAGACTCTGTCATGTGGGTTTAACCCATTTGATATTTTATAAAGTATTTGATATTTTATACCAAGTATGAATGAAAAATGAGTAAATAGGAAGGGTAAGCATTATAAAAGCATTGGTATTGTTATTTTAGGACTGGGATTTGAACCCAGTGCTCTAGGTGGGCTAGGAACATCCTGTGAATTGAATACATACATATTCAAGTGGTAACCCAGGCCAGCCTTGAACTCATGACTCTCATTTCTTTGCCACTTAAATGCTGGGATTTCAGGTGTGTACTAATTTGGTTAGCATAAGAACCGAAAATGTAAAATATAAACAAAGTGTCAGTTAATGATTACATACATTTTTCTTCCTTTTCGTGTGCTGGGGATTGAACTCACTGTCATGCACATGAAAGGTAAAGATGCTATAAACCCAGAACCAAGATTATATACTTCTCACTTTTAAATTTTATGTAATTCACTTTTCTTAATATATATTAGACAGTAATGTTTACAATACCTCCAGAAATGTATCCAGAAGTTCAGCTACAAATTTTTATAAAGCCTTAATTTGGAGAAATACCTCCCAAATAAGGGTTTTAGAATTTGTTATTTCCAAAATAGCGAGTTTCAATCAATAAGAAGATTATTTATAAATCCAGTTATTAAAATTAATATATACTTTATTAAGCCCTAGTTTCTAAAAAATAAAATTATGACACATCTAAACAAACATAAATCACTAAGGAATGAAGTTTCAGGATAATGATTTCAAAACCAGAGGTAGCACCAAGTTCTTAGCTAGCTTCCCCAGATTAAAAGGCAGAACAAAATGTTTAGAGAAATTAAGTATAGGGTATATTAAACAAAACATGTACAGATTTATAGAAAGTAAATTAGTTAAGATGACAGAAAAGGGTATGAAATAAAGAGAATAATATGTAGTCAGATATTCAGATGAGAAGTTGTGACCCTCAGTGATAATACTACAGCTTTTTGTTCTGTGGGGTTCATTTTTCTACAGGAAAGACATAGAGAAAAAAACACAGGAAGCCAGCATCTATAGATGGAGTCTTGTCTACCAATTTTTTTCCTTCTGCTAACCTCAAGGCATTAAATAATTTAATGTCAGAGACAAATACTCAATTTTATATAAGAGATTAGGAGAAACAAAACGAGACACCACGAGGCTTCGAACTGCAAGTGAGTGAGCATAATCGGGGTCTTTATAATTTATGACGTGTAAAAAATTTTGGTAATTTCAACCTCCCTTTAGCTTCTGAAAATGCTGGTGTTAACCTTTTTTCCCTGTCATGAGTAACAGAATATTTAATGTTTTAATCTGTGCATAATGTTCTATTTGTCAGTAAGTCTATGAAAGTGAAACAGCACTTTGACCTTTATCTTCCACAAGCTGGGTTACATGTGTTCGAGTCACAGCTCACATTGGTCCAGTGGCCTAGCATAAGAGGCAATCAGTAATAAATCTGAACTTTACAATGTTTACAGACATTGTACAAGTGTGATTTTGATTCCGGAAGTTTGATTTAGTGAATATTGCAAGGTATTGTTTTTGGTTTTTCCCTCCTGAGAACTATTTTCAAAATTTCTGTGTTCTTGGAAAATACTTTCGACCATTGTTTAAAAAGCAATTTCTTGAAGACAGAAAGCATGTCTTATGTTTGCTTTTCACACAATGGTTTGATTATCCTGAATGTGTTTGTGAAGGGCTTTCATGGTTGACATTTATGTGGAAATTTATCCTTTGATCTCTAAACACATACAATATAGCTTTTTTCTATGAGAAATGACATTTTTGTATAACACTAAAGCACCTACATTTCTACCTAGAATTATATAACATTTATTAAATTGACACTGAAAACTACAGGTGTACCATATGAAGATAAAAAAGTCACTGATAAAAACATATAGGATAGGAATCTATATCTATATCTCTCTATATCTGTCCATCTTCTATACATATGTACACATAGCAGCTTTATATAATGCATATGCCAAATTTAATTATATTGAAAAATTATATAAACATACAAAGATTCAGGTTTATTGCTTATTATTTTTATGTTATTAAAAGAGTTCTGGGTGCCTGTCTTTATGAATGTTCTAGTGTTCATTGCTACTATTTAGCAATAAAGTAGAAAAAATGACAGTTTTAAGACTCAAATTATCTTTTGTATCCTTGTTATGAACATACGAAGTCCAAGAAGAAGGAAGACCAAAGTGTGGATGCTTTAGTCTTACTCAGAAGGGGGAACAAAACAATCACTGGAGGTAGAGAGTAGGAGGTACTTGGGAGGAAGAGAGGAGGGGGAGAGGGAAAGGGAGGGGCAGGATCAGGTGTGAGAGGAGACAGAGGGAGGTAGATGTACAGAGGGTCAGGTAATTGAGCAGAGGTTTGTAGTTATGAGGGATGGGAAACTTGGAATAGCCACCAGAAAGTCCTAGATGCCAGGAAAGCAAGAAGCAAGAGAGTCCCAGAAGAAAACAAAGGTGACATTAGCTGAAATACCCAACAAAGGGGAGAGAGAACCTGGAGAGACAATATCCAGAGGATAGGCATGACCCCTGGTTGAGGGATAAGACCACACACCCTTTTCAAAATTTTAACCCACAATTGCTCCTGTCTAAAGGAAACACAAGGACAAGGAGTAGAGCAGAGACTGCCCCACCTGGACATCCATCCCATATGCAGCCACCAAACCTATTCACTATGGCTGATGCCAAGAAGTGCTTGCTGACAGAAGTCTGATATGGATGTTTCCTGAGGTGCTCTGTCAGAGCCCTTGTGGATATAATGAATCTGATAGAAGAGAAAGTGGGAAAAGGCCTTGAAACCATTGGCATAGGGGGAAATTTCCTAAAGAGAACTCAAGTGGTTCACACTCAAAGATCAAGAATTGATGAATGGGACCTCATGAAACTGGAAAGTTCTGTAAGGCATAGTCAATAAGACAAATCAGCAACCTACAGATTGGGGAAAAAGTCTTCATTAACCCCACATCCAATAGAGGGCTAATATCTAATATATATATATATATATATATATATATATATATATATATATATATATATATATATATATATAAAGAACTCAAGAAGACAACCACCAAGAAAATGAACAACCCAACCAAAAAATGGGATATAGTACTAAAATGGGAATTCACAACAAAGGATCTCAAAAGGTTAAGTAGCACCTAAAGAAATGTTCAAAGTCCGTAGTGACCAGAAAAATGAAAATCAAAGTGACCTTGAGATTCTAACTTACACTAACCAGTATGGCTAGGATCAAAACCTCAGGTGACAACACATGTTGGAGAGGATGTGGAAAAAAGAACACTCATCCATTGCTGGTGAGTTTGCAAACTGGTACAACCACTCTGGAAATCAATCTGGAGGTTTCTCAGAAAATTAGTAATAGATCTGCCTGACGATTCAGCAATAGCACTCTTGGGAATAAACCCAAAAGTTGCCCCATCATGTGATAGCCAGAAGCTGAAAACCCAGATGTCCATGACAAAAGAATGTCTACAGAAAATGTGGTTCATTTACACAATACTCAGCTATTAAGAATGAGGACATCCTGAGTTTTGCTGGCAAATGGATGGAACTAAAAATATTATCCTGTATGAGGTAACTCAGATCCAAAAGAACATGCATGGCATTTACTCACTAATAAGTGGATATTAGCCAAAAAAAAAAAAAAAGTACAGAATACCCAAGATTCAGTCTACAGAACTCACAAAGGTCAACAAGCTAAAGGGCCCAAGTGAGGATGCCTCAGGCGTGGGGGAGGGGGAGCCTGAGGGTCAGCAGAAAAATGGAAACAAGCAACCTTGGGAGGTAGAAGGTTGGGAGGACAGTCTAGAATGCATCAGAGACCTGGGAGATGAGAGACTCTTATGACACCAAGGGAGGGACCTTAGATGAAATGTCCAATAGTAGGGAGAAAGAACTTATAGAGTTTACCTACAGCAGGAAGACAGGGCATCAAGTGAGGGAGTGGGTTGCCATCCCACAGTCAAAACTCTGACACATAATTGTTTTCTGTCTGAAAGAACTTCAGAGAGAAAAATGGAGAGGAGCCTGAGGAAAAAACAGTCCAGTGACAGGCCAAGAATAAGATCCAGCTCAAGAGGAGGCACCAAGGCATGACACTATTACTGAGGCTATAGAGTGCTCACAAAAAGGGACCAATCATGACTGCTCTTTGAAAGACCCCACAAGGAGCTGAAAGAGTCAGATACAGATATTTGTACCCAACAGAAACTGCTGACCCCTGTGGTTGAATTAGGGAAAAGTTGGAAGAAGCTGAGGAGGGAGACCCCGTGGACCAGCAGTCTCAATTAACCTGAACCCCAGACTCTCATACATTGGACCAGGCAGCATACACCAGCTGATATGAGGCCTCCAACACATATACAGCAGAAGACTGTCAGGTCTGGACTCAGAGAATATGCACCTTACCCTCAAGAGATTGGAGGTTCCAGAGAGTTTAGAGGTCTGGGGGATGGGAACATCTTTGTGGAGACAGGTGGGGAGGAAGTATGGTATATGGAACAGTTGCAGAGTGGATAGGATCAGGGGAATAAAATCTGGAGTGTAAATAAATAATTAAATAAATAAAATAAGAGATTTGAAAGAGTTTTCTTAGGATCTGACAGTATTCGATAGACAGTATTTTTGAAAATAAGAACATACATTTTTAAAGCCTGATTATTTAAGTGATATCTCATGCTTTTTCACCCTCACTGTCTTCTAAAATTCTCAATGACTGTTGGAGTTCACAAGTGTAGAGGCTTCTGCCTACAGCACTCAAGCTCACTAGATTCTCAGAACTGCTGCAACAGGGCTTTGAGTATCAATCTTTTCTCTCCAGTCAAGTCTACTTTCTTAATGAAGTTCATGACATCAACATTTATTTTGCAAACCTTCTTTGGGTGATATTATAATAAAATTAGGATATTTTTATCAGAGCACTTACCACAGTATGATATTCAGATATGCTTTCATTTGCAAATATGTGTATATATTATAAATATTTGTATATGAATATATATATATTCCTATTCTATCTCATTCTTTATCTCAGTATTTAGTCTATGATCAGAGTACAATGATTATCTGACTAATTAATCAATTAAAAAGATGAACATATACTCAAATAAATGATACATAGAAAACCCCAGTTGAACTAGCTATTTCTTATCATCATTCTATGAGTTAATAAAATAGTTCAGTTCATGAAAATTATTCATATTATCATTGTAGATAGAATCAGCACAGAGGCAGAAATTAATGTGTCTTCTAATTTCCTGTCATAAATATTCAGTGACATTTGGTGAGATTGCAAATGCTTTTCAGATGCCTTCATAGTTTATACATTAAAATCAAATTTTATAATTACAATAAAAATAAATATGCAATATGTTATTAGTGAGGTTGTTACAGAGCTAAAGAGCAAGTAAATGTAAATTTATCTTATTGATTTTCTTACCTTTTTCCAGTATTTGAAGCTAATAAGCATCATTAAAATTAAGATTATAAACTCATTTAAATTGCTGAACACTGTAAACTTTCTCTAACCAATCCTGAGCAAAAGGAAATATTAACTAGGGGCTATGTTTGTGGCTCATTATTAGCTAGAAAGTATTAATCTAACTAGGGCTTCCACCAACTGATTACTTTGGTCAGCTTCTGAATTTTTTTTTCAAATAAAATCAAAAATCACCTTTGTCATTAAAGTCTTAAGTTTGAGTGACATTCAGCTGGAATTATTATTACTCTCTTTGTTAAATGTGTTTAGACTATTTCAGTTGCTGGACATGAAGAAAACCCAAAAGAACACTGAATTAGTTGTTCAAAATCACAAGTCAACCTTGCCTCTTCTAAAATGTGTATTGTTATGCAGTCTTGGTGGAATTTGGAAGCTTCAAGACACTGAGGAAATTATTAACCCTTGAATATTATTGTAGAAAAACTAAATATTAGTACAATATCTAGGCTCCCAAAATAAGTCACTATAGTGATGCTGCTTTCGTTCCAACAATTGTGAGAAAGACAAATAGCAAGAAAGTGGGGGAGTTGACAGGCAGTGTAAATATAAATTCTCACACAAGCAGGTGATAGTGTTATCTCTCCAAATTGTAATAAACAGAACCTTGCCAGAGTGTCAGAATGACCAACAGGCTAAGGTCATAAGTTATTGATAACGGAGAAGACACTGAAAAGTCACAGGAAAACAGTGTCAATTAAAAGACGAAATTCCACAGCCAGGCTGAGCAACTGCTGAAGTTACTGAACTCCTCATTATCTTACCTTTTAAAAAAGATGACAATACCTCACACTTCCCATTTACAGTAAACAAAATCCCATCCATTGACTGCTGGTCCAACAGCAAAGCCTTAAAAATCTAGTTCTAAACAATGGGGAGGGAGAACAAACTATGGTTGATCCTTAGGGGAACACATAAAAACCTGAGTTGAAGACACAATGTGGCATCAAAAAGGAACACGCACACCGAGGTTATGGCCTCTCCTGGAGTGTGTATTTTGATGGGCGTAAACAAAGGACTTTATGATAGGTTTGACTACTCACACAGAAACAGTGTTCAGGAAGCGCAGAGCAAAAAGGCACGAGGAAATAATTCAGGCCTTTAAAAAGCGAATTTAGTTGCAGGAGATAAAGGCTTTCATAGCCTTTCCACGCTAAATGAAACTGTGAGGGTTTTCTGTGGGTTCCACTTGAAAGGTAAGCAGTCATCTGGAGGAAAACCGAGTGTCACTTGGAGATGGCCCGGGAGTGCCTCGGGCTTAAGTTGAGTCACAGGAGCAGCAGAATGTAAGGATTTTGTGCATGCTAGAGTCCTTGAAGAATAGGACACTTTCTACAAAAGGAAGATACTTTATTTTATTTCAGGTTCACTTTAAAAACCATTTCTCTAGAGCGGACTGCTTGGGTTAGCGGCCATACGGTGGCTAATTTTTAGACTGAGTTTGCCCCACTCGGTCATACATTAAAAACATCAAATCTTTTATATATATATATATATATATATATATATATATATATATATATAGCTACCTTTATGCTTAAAACTCTAAACTAAGATTACTAATCTCCTACAGAAGTTTCCTTATTTAATATGGGAAAAATACATGATTTTAATGTAGCCAAACAGAGAAACAAGAAAGGAATCATTTTCTAAAGTAATTTTAAAACTCAATAAAGCAGGACTTTTGAAATAAAAAGAGCAATGTCGAAGTACAACTAATACACTGCAGTTTTTGTGTTTTTCCAAAATAGTTGAAGAAGGACGTGAACACAGAAAATACATATATTAGTATATAATTTTCATATTAACATGCATGAATAATGAGGTATTTTAAAGTCTAATTACATCAATTTGTGATCACAGGTCTCAGAGTGTTCCCTTCCTGACATCACTGACTGCTTCCGTTTGTCAGTTGGAAGTTTTTAATTCCTAATGTAGCTACATTTGAATTTCAAAAGATGACTTAGACTGCAACTTGCAAACTTCTACCTGCAGAGCTCCCTGGGTTGGATTCTACAAACCCTATATGTCACTGTCTTACATCTGCAGTCACATGCAACCTCATCCTGCCAGCATGCTGCAGAAAGAGAAAAGCAGGACACAAACTGTCACGGACAATGGCACTTAACACCCACCAACCATTTCCACTCTCACTGGGTATTGCTTACTTATCTCAAACATTAAGTGAATTTATTTGATTGTATGACTTTTATTTTATGTGAATATAACCATTGATAGCATTTCCCCCTTTCCTTTCTTCTCTCCAAAGCCTCCCAAACATCCCTCCTTGCTTTCTTTCAAATTCTTTTGAAAATATTTTTATTTTCTTTATTATTAATGTGACTGTGTTTGTGGTGTGTGTCTGTGTCTCTCTCCGTGTATGTGTGTGTGTGTCTGTGTCTCTCTCCATGTATGTGTGTGTGTGTGTGTGTGTGTGTGTGTGTGTGTTTATATGAGCACAGGCATGTGACAAGGTATGTGGAAAGGAAAGAGCACACCATGGAAGTGTCAGTTTTCTTCCTACCATGTCTGCCAGGTACCCAGCACAGGACCTTCATGCCATGGACTTTTACCTACTGGTCCTTGATGATGATTGATGATGTTTTAAATTGCATATATGAATGAATACAAAGCATTTTGAAAATGATCACATCTTTCTTATCCATTCTCCACTCCTCCAAACCCCTACCATGCTCTGTCTAAGCTCTCCCCTATCAAATCCATATATCCTTTCTCAACTATTTTTCGGTATCTATATGTGCTCCAACTAGTATGAGTATTGCTAGGGATGAATATTTTGGCACGAGCAACCTATGCCAGTGGTCATCCCAGAAAAGAACTGACTCCCATTCTCAGCAGCCATTGTCTATAGCATCTCAAGGAGGGGTGTTGCCTTCTTCTTTTTTAAGATTCATTATGAGAGAATTTTTCTGCAACCAGTGAATTTCTTTTTTTCTTTATTAAATATTCCATGTTTACTTCTAAAATGATATTCCACTTCCTGGCTACCGCTTCACAAGCTGCCTATCCCAAAACCTCCCTCTCCTCCCTTCCCTTTGCCTCTTTGAGGGTGCTCCTCCACCAACCTACCTTCTCCTACCCCACTTCTCCATCATCCCCCTATACTGGTGCATCAAACCTCCGCAGGACCAAGAGCTTCTCCCATTGATGTTCGGAAAGGCCATCCTCTGCTACCTATATATCTGGAACCATGGATTCCTCCCTGTACACTCCTTAGTTGGTGGTCTAGTCCCTGGGAGTGCTGGGTGGTCTAGCTAGTTAATATTCTTCTTCCTATGGGGTTGCAATGCCTCTCAGCTGAGTTTGATGGTTGGCTCTGAGTATCCACATCTGCATTGGTCAGTTGCTGGCTGGACCTCCCAAGGAGAAGTCATACCAGATTCCTGACAGCAAGTCATTCCTTTGGCAATGGTAACAGTATCTGCTGTATGCAGACAGGATAGATCCCCAGGTAGTATAGTCCCAGATGGTCCTTCCTTCAGTCTCTGCTCCATTTTTTTAGTCCCTGTTCTTCCTTTAGACAGGAACATTTCTGGGTCAAAAACTGAAATGGGTATTGGCCCTACCCCAGCACTGGGTGTCATGCCTATCTACTGGAGGTGGTCTCTACAGGTTCAATCTCACCTTCTCTGCAAAAATCATACCTGTTGGGATTTTTGGAGCCTCTTGCTTCCCTGGTGTCTGGGTCCCTCCAGTGACTATCCTCACTTCCTCATCCCCCCTGCTACATATTTTTATTCCATCTCCTGACACTCTGTACCTGTCTTCTGCTCTCTCCATCTCCCGATACTGCCCCCTTGTTTTCTCTATCTTCTCTCTCTCACTCAGGTCGCCTTCCCTCCACCTCCCTTGATCATCCTGTTCCCTGTCAATGCAGGACTGAAACATTCTCACCCCAGTCCTCCTTCTTCCTAAGCTCCAAATGGCCTATGGGTTGCATCATGGGCATTGTGAGTGTTGCCTTCTGAGCCCTTCTATCCATCTTTCAGCTGGAATGTTACTGTGAATCCTTCCTTCAGCTGGAATCCTCACTACTTTTACGTCATTATTAGGAACACATTAAAGGTAGAGCCAGGATGAGTGGGAGCTTATGGAAATTATTATGGAGCTTATGAACTCTGATTTGAGTTCATTTTTTTTTTCTTAGCACTTTTTGTTTGCTGGCAGACACAAGTGTCCTTCTTTCTGCTGTGCTGTGAATCCCATAATATGCCGACTTACCTCAAACCCATAACAGCTGAGCAAGCCAGTCATGGACCGGAATACCTGAATCTCTGAATCTCTGAGTCAAATAGAATCTTTTTCCTTTAAATTATTTTTCTCAGGTGTTTAGTTACAGAAAGATAGGTTTGAGGAAAACACATACCAACCTCTGAACTTGCCTTCACAATTACGTCTAACTTGCCACGACTTTTCACATTTAACATCAATGTTATTTTCCAGATAACCTCTGAAAGCATACAAAATTATTCAATAGTATCTATGAATTACCCTGTTCCATTCCGTTGCCATGAGACAACAATGCTCCCTTTTGCGTGATCATAATGCTTCTTAGGAAATGACCATTGATTCAAACCCACTGGTTTAGGGGACATATTTGTGATGTTCTGCCCAGTATTATGAAATGATTTCTCACAAGGCATGTATCCCATTAGACAGGAGCTGTTTAATTGCCCATTAAACAGTGGTAAAAATATATTCCTTTCCCTCCCCAACATATGTTTCCCTGAGCTGCAAGCTTTCATGAAACATCTTTCTTTGCACACCAGGCTTTTTTGTCTCCCTAAGTGACTTGTTGACATTATTTGTCCAGAAGTCTAAAGTGTGACCAAATGACTGAATTTTGGAGCAAAAATATTTTAGTTTTTTTCTTTATCAATGATCTTCTTCCCATTCTCCATCTTTCCATTCACTAAACTAATGTGCTTTCAATATGAAAGTAAACAAGCATCCAATGACGGTCTTAGAGGGGAGACCACACAAAATCAAGTGCTGCTTCTCTACGTTTATGTTATTGCCAGTCTTCACAAATGTCAAATTATCATTCTAGTTACCTAATGTGCTAGGTTGTTAATAGTCATAGAATATTTTCCCAAATACCATTTCATTTAATTTTTCAGCAACGTGATCAACTTATTAAGGTTTTAAAGCCTAGCTTTCCTATCCATTCATGTTCTATTGCTCTACATTAACTTCCTACATTGCTTTTGTGAATATTTTCATGACTTTATGCATCAACCATTCTGTGTCTTTCTGAAATCTACCCTGCTGCTTTCCCTCCCAGCAATCTATATTTGTCTATGCTTTGGGCTTTATTCTCCAGGCTTTGCTCGGTTTTCTTTAAAAATTGTATGTTGTCTTTAGGAATATCGAGCCCTTCTGTTTAACAAAATGCTGCTTAGCATTGACTTCAGTTGGAGTCCATATCTACTAGCTGTAGTGAACATTGTTCAGTTCAAGAACTTCCAAAACTTTGCTTACTAGTCATAAAAAGTATGATAAACTGTGGTAGAACACCATAGGTTTTCTTGATTTAAAAAATATTCTGTCTTGGTTTTTCACTAGAGATTATTTCATTAATTTTTAGAAGTTTGTGTGTGTTGTAAGATATATATTTTTATTTTAAAACTTCTCAACCTCTGCAATATATTAAATATCAACCTCCTATTTACTGCTTGTGAGATTTAATTACTATTAAAAAACCTGACACCTTTGAATCTTTGTTTTATCCTCATTATCAACTTGAAAAATATATCTACCAAGATTGGCATATGTCCCTTTGTGAGTTAATGAAGTTCTATCTCTTTTGACTCCACAAGTCAGTAATCTTGACATTCATATGTACACATTTCATGCAGGTGATTTTTTTCAGGTCCACTGGGCATAGCATTTCTGTTTGGAAACATGAACTCCCTAGATCTATGTCTCATTTTTATGGTGTGAAATGTACTCATTTTCTCTGGCCAGTAGAACTAATCACACACACACACACACACACACACACACACACACACACACACAATTCAACCACCACCACCAGCAGCAGCACCATTAACTGAAAATGATACTAGATAGATGAATAGATAGATAGACAAACAGATACAGACGGAAAGATAATTTATATTCTAAGGGAACAATTCAGAAATCCTAGTTTAAAAAACACCAGTAAAAAATTTAAAAGGTAGACTTTTTCAAAATATCACTGTAGATTGTCCTGCACAGATGTTCATAGGGAGCTAATAATTGATTTGGATTTTTCTGTGAAAATTGATAAGCAAACTGTGAGAATAAACTTCAGTGATGTGAATAGAATCATAAGTCCAAATAAGAATATTATGGCAAATACACCCAGCAACCAGCAACCAGCAAGGAGAAGGCAGCTTGCACAGGTGAGACCTGCCCTGCAGATCAGAGGATCCAGTGTGGAGGCCTCTGGCAAGAGTCTTCCTGCTTCTGCCTCCGGATCTGGAATACCCTCGGCCACAGCTAGACATCTCCAAGCAGCACAGGAAACCAGCTATACACCTAGAAGCCAGAGAGGAGGAGACAGCCAGCACAGCCTGCATCCAGAGCTGATCATGGCCACAGAGCTACATACCCAAATACAACTGAAAGAGAGTGGGTCTCAGCTGCCATCTTTGCTTCTGTGAGTGTGCAACAGATTGGTAGGCAGGTTTCACCAGAGTAGAGGATCACATGGGACACACCTCACCAGGACTCCACCTGCACCCAGGAACATAGCAGCACCACAGCAATTTGTGCCAGGGGAAAGCATCTCACCCAGGGTTGCTGAGAATGGCCTGCAGGCACACAGGAGGGGCAAGCTCCAGCCAGTAACAGCAGGCCCAACTAACACCAGAGATAACCAGATGGCAAAAAGCAAACACAGGAACGTTGCTAACAGAAATCAAGGCAATATGGCAACATCTGAACCCAATTTTCCCACAATAGCAAGTCCTGGATACCCCAACACACCAAGAAAGCAAGATTTGGATTTAAAATCACAGGTTATGATGCTGATGGAGGGCATCATAGAGGGCTTAAAGAAGGACATAAATAACTCCCTTAAAGAAATACAGGAGAACACAAGTAAACAAGGAGAAGCCCTTGAAGAACTAAGGGAAAACACAACAAAACAGGTGAAGGAATCAAACAAAGCCATCCAGGATCTAAAGAAGGAGGTAGAAACAATAACAAATTCACAAAGGGAGACAATTCAGGACATATAAAACCTAGGAAAGAAGTCAGGAGTCATGGAAGAAAGCATCAACAACAGAATACAAGAGATAGAAGAGAGAATCTCAGATGCCATAGAAAGCATTGATACAATAGTGAAAGAAAATTAAAAATGCCAAAAGCTCCTGACTCAAAATATCTAGGAAATCCAGGACAAAATGAGAAAATCAAACCTAAGAATTATAGGCATAGAAGAGAGTGAAAATGTCCAACTTATGGCCAGTAAATGACTTCAACAAAAGTATAGAAAACTTTCCTAACCTAAAGAAAGAGATGCCCATGAACATACAAGAAGCCTACAGAACTCCAAATAGATTTGACCAGAAAAGAAATTCATCCTGTCACATAATAATTAAAACATCAATTGTACTAAACAAAGAAAGAATATTAAAAGCAGTAAGGGAAATCAAAAAACCTGAGATTTCACCTCACACCAGTCAAAATGGCTAAGGTTAAAAACTCAGGGGACAACAGTTGTTGGCAAGGATGTGGAGAAAAAGGAACACTCCTCCACTGCTGGTGGGATTGCAAGATGGTACAACCACTTTGGAAATCAGTATGGCGGTTCCTCTGAAAACTGGACATGCCACTTCCGGAGGACCCTGCTATAGTTCTCCTGGGCATATACCCAGAGGATTCTTCAGCATGCAATAAGGACACATGCTCCACTATGTTGATAACAGCCTTATTTATAATAGCCAGAAGCTGGAAAGAACCCAGATGTCCTTCAGTGGAGGAATGGATACAGAAAATGTGGTATATTTGCACAGTGGAATACTATTCAGCAATTAAAAACAACGAATTCATGAAATTCTTAGGCAAATGGTTGGAACTGGAAAATATCATCCTAAGTGAGGTAACTCAATCACAAAAGAATACACATGGAATGCAATCACTGATAAGTGGATATTAATTAGCCCAGAAGCTCTGAATTCTCAAGACACAATTAGCATATCAAGTGATACCCAAGAAGAGGGAAAGAGGGCCCTGGTCCTAGAAAGGCTTGATGCAGCACTGTAGGGGAGTACCAGGACAGGGAAATGGGAGGGGGTGATTGGGAAATGGCTGGAGGGAAGAGGGCTTATGAGACCGATGGGGAGGAGGGAACAGGGAAATGGGAAAGCATTCAGAATGTAAACAAAGAACATAGGAAATAAAAAAAATGTGAGTTTATTTATGATAAAAAAAAAAGCTGCACCATGGTATGATATATGTTGATAGATGGTGAGGCTTTCTATATATGGTGATGGATGTATATGAGGTATCTCTTTCTGAACCTTCTTTCAATTGTGCTAAGTGTAATAATTTTAAAATCTCCTGTGACCAAATTCCTGAAAACATTTGCACCACTAAACACAGATTGTATGGAAAATATAAAATTTTGAAAATAAAGACAAGTAAAGGCAAATTTTTAATTCTTTTTAAGATCTTTGAAGTCTAGACATGTAGAATTAGAACAAAGAGAACTAACTACATATGGGTAAATGTCATCCATAAAGAATGAGACCTTACCTTAGGAATCCTGATCTAATTAGTGCCTCTGAATATAAACAGGCCTATTAATCATTTGTCTTCCCTGAGTACCGCACTAGAAAGATAAAACCTGGCTACTAGAACACTTCAGACAAAACACAAAATGGGTAGAAATGGAGAATGTATTTAATACAATACATACATTTTTATTAAAATGCAATGCCCATTGGCAAGGGCAAGCTCCATAGCAGAAGTTTACAGAGTGTTAATAGTGATAACTTTTCATTCTTCAAGTGAGTTATAGGGTGGTACCGGAGTCTAATTTAGCTAGGCACAATTAATTCCTATTTGGTATTTATCTCTGTCTAGGTTCTATGCTTAGCTTTATACAAAGTATCTTTGAGATTTAGATAGTGATTTCTCCAATTTATAGATAAGGATATTGAGCATGGTCATAATTAGGTTACTTATCTGGGGATCACAGCTGTTCTTTGACTTAGAAGGAGAGAGGGTGAATAACCGTCATCAGCATCTAACATACTGCTTGGATGCTTAGGATTGAAGCCTAGATGCTCCGTTATTACACTCTTGTCAACAATAGCTTTGGATAACCGAAGGTTCACAATAGCAGAAAAAATATTAAATAAGGGAACTGTAACATATTGTTATTTGAATGACTGATAGGTGATCAATTTAATTATTTTAAGAATAAAAAACATTTTGATATATTCATACATCATAGTATGTCTATATGAAATTTTAGTAATAAAGAAAATTAAAATGTATTTCTTTCATAGCCATAGTTTGAAAAAAATATCAAATTAAAAATGTTCAGATTCTTCGCAAGAGTTCAGGGAGATTGACTTGAGTGGAATTAAATTTGAAGCTCTTTGTACTTTTCTGATTAAGTGGCAACATGGAGGGTGATGCTGTTTGCAGTTTCTGTCTCAACCCTCTCCTTATCTCTGTTCGAATGTCTAGCCTCTGGATGGCAAACGAAAAGAAGTAATGAAATTTTTGAGAACTGAAGTGCACTGGGTTGGCAAATGTGTCTGTGTTTAGAGCCAAGAAGGAAACCTTCAAGGGGAAAATGGAATTCATATCGGGACAAGAGCAAACTGTAAGAACTCTACGCCTGCCTGTTATTTTAGACTTTCAAAGCATCATCTGTGGGCACATTTAGATTGCAGTTTGTCAGTTTGCCCTTGGAACTCCATTTGGTCATGTCTGTTTCACTGATGAAGCTAGAGAAATTCATACTATGATATTTTAGTGACCTCAAAATGAACCTTTCTTCTTCTATTTCTTCATTTCCTGCATAGAAGAGCCTAGTGGCTGCTTATTAGACAAAGCTTGCATCGCATATTTAAGTGTAAGAGCTCTTTCTTAATAATATATCAAATATTGCTTGTTGCTTTGGTAGTCCAGAGACTAAAAATGTCACAACTGTTTATTTCTTAGCGGTTTGTGGATTCCTTCTTAGACTGCTAATTATAAATATGGTGAACTTTTGGCCATAGTCTCTCTTCAAATGCATAGTAAATAGTTGGTATCCCACTTGTGTTTTCTCTAAGGTCATGTATCACCGAGAAATTAACACAGTAGGAAAAAATGGTATTTATTTTTCAAAGTAGCTTGGACAAACATTGTTTTTGGTTTTCTAACTTTGTGCAGCAGCTTTTTCCAAAGATGTTATGTCTTTGTAAAACTATCATGAAAACATCTATTTTTATTTTATTTTATAATATTCTATAAAGACCCGAGGGAGTAGTCACAGGGTTTTAAAAGTCCTAAGTTTATTAAAAAACACACTCTTACAAATGTATTATATAGTACACATGCAATTGTTATTTATTATATGTATATCGTTAGGAAGCAGCTCAGTGCAGTTGATGGAAGCTAAACTTGCCCCTCTGTGGGAGCTTGAAATTCTGAGTGCGTGTGCATTATTGGCATGAGCACAGCTATATCACACTACTGTGGCTCAGTTGGTGGGGACAGGAAGGCTTTCACTTGGTCAGGCTCATAGGAATGGTTCCTTGAGAAGGGCAAAACTTCACTGTTTCTAATAAGGATAGATGCAAACAGTTGATCTTTTGCTATCAGCAATCTATGCAGAATCTAGGAATGGCAGCTTTCTCATTCTAAGACCTATCGAGATGAGCTAAACTGCCGACAAATTCTATTTTCTGACTATAATAAGTGTACTGTGTTTCCAGCTTGCTTTCAATGCATCTGTCTCAGTGCATACAGTCCATTTGATACCTGTTTTGTTTGGTTGTTTTGGTTTTGCATTTGTTTTTGAGTTTTTTGTTTTTGTTTCCTTGGTTTTGTTTTTTTGATGAGCCTATCTTTTTATATAACTCCTCACCAGCCCAGTTAGGTCCATCTCTATTGTGTCAGATCCTCTGGAAGATCAGTTAGCATTTTTAATTACTGAGTTGTCTTTCCAGCTCCAGATATGCATTTTCAATTTAGATGTAATTAACATGAGATACAGTCACCCAAATGCCATGCCTAGAATGGTAAGAACTCTTGAGAAATAGGGAGACACTACACATTGTACTGCATGACAGAATTTTGAATGGCCAACGATCTGTATTTTGCCTGTAAATGGCTAGTCCACATGGACTGAACCATATTTTCCACAGTAAAATAGTAACCAACAGGTGAAATGAAGAACTGAGTATTATTGTTGCAAAAAATGGAGAGAGTCGTGCCTTTGACTTTTGTATTCTTCTGTAAAAATTTGTGTGGAAGCAACAAAGAAAGCAGAAATCACAATTTTAAAAGAAAATAGTCATTTTTATTAATCTGGTTCTGTATATAATATCTGCAAATTAACCAGGTCTCAGTTAAAAGAGGCTCTGCCAAGGCTAAAGAAGCTGCGTAAATAGGCAAATTACCAAACAACCAGTCATTTTTGCTGTTGGTTGTAAAACTGGAATAAAGTCAGAGATTTCTTTCATTTCTCATTTTTATTAGTTTTTTGAAGATTTTATGCAATGCATTTTGGATATATTCACTCCCCTACCCACATCACAGATTTATCCCCCATTCACCACTTAACAAACTGTGTTCTCTAAGCAACAACAGGAAAATAATTCAAGTCCAATTTGTACTGACCATATCCTGGCTGACCCTCCATGAGTGTCTGTTAACTGCCCATAGCTCCTTGACTTGTAGTGATTGAAATTTCATGCTCACCATGTTTTCCATACTGTAAATGTATTCTGTAGCTTGTATTTTAACACTTCTTGGGTACCCACATTCAAATACTCTGAGTTTATGTTTTCTTACCTTTTTTTGTTCCTCCTTCCTTTAGAACAGGAAAAACAGTTAACAGCAAAAGATAATTTCTCCATTTAGTATTTATTATATTTATAATATTTTGTTTTATTTTTTATATATTTTTGAAACAAAATCTCACACTAAAGTGAAGCCTGGCCTTGAAATCACTGTGTGTTGCAGTGTGACCTTGTCTTAGTCAGGGTTTCTATTCCTGCACAAGCATCATGACCAAGAAGCAAGTTGGGGAGGAAAGGGTTTACTGAGCTTACACTTCCACATTGCAGTTCATCACTAAAGGAAGTCAGGACTGGAACTCAAGCAGGTCAGGAAGCAGGAGCTGATGCAGAGGCTATGGAGGATTGTTTCTTACTGGCTTGCTTTCCCTGGCTTGCTCAGCCTGTTCTCTTATTGAACCCAAGAGCACCAGCCCAAAGGTGGAACCACCCACAAGGGGCCCTCACCACTTGATCACTAATTGAGAAAATGCCCCACAGCTGGATCTCATGGAGGCACTTCCCCAACTGAAGCTCCTTTCTCTGTGATAACTCCAACCTGTGTCAAGTTGACACACAAAACTAGCCAGTACAGACCTCAAATTCAGAACAGTGGTCATTGAAAATTTTAATATAAAAGAATAAACTCTTTGTCCACTTAGAAATTACACACTTAATAGTTCACTTTCTTTGTTCCTGTTAAAATTCTGATTTGTATTTTGTTTTTCTTAATTGATATATTTTATTTCGAAAGAGAAAAATAATAAAAGGATATAGAGGTGAGAGGATAGGAAAGAGGGAATGACCTGGGAGTAATCAGAGGAAGAGAAACAATCAGGAAGAGAGAGACTCAATCAGATGAAAAATAATCTTAATTACAAATATATTAAAAAATACAAGCAAGTTTATAATCTTATAATAAATAATAATGAAATATTTACTAACTATACTTCAGTGGTGAAATTTGTATATCTGGAAGATATCAACTATCCAAAGTATTTTAGAGCAGCATATGAGAAAGGAAAAGAAATCTAAAAGTCATCATTTGCTACCTAAAAGTCTTAACATTCTTTGTTTTGAGTTATTGTTCATTCAAAGTGAAATATCATATATTAACGTTGAAAGCAATTATCCCTTTAGATTTGAAATGTGAATGTGCATCCAGATTCTTCAGGAAAAGATTGTAAGCAAATCACTGCTTCTTGTAAGCCTGGAATACTGCCTCCCCGATACTGGAGAAATTTTTCCATTCTCTGTCAATATAGCTCAGTGTGTAGCTGGGCCTGTCTCAGCAGTGGCAGTCATGTGAGGAGATGCATTTAGAGGAAGCATTTACTCTGGCACAGGCTTGGCTCCCGACTCAGGTTTTCTTCCAGATGGATTCTCTCTATGCACACATGAGTTTGCCTCTTAATTCAACTACTAAAATTAAGGATAATCTCTGTGGGAGTACGTGCTCATAAGAGAGACAGCAGGAGTAGAAGTCGGTATCTGCAAGCCACTTTCCCTTTCTCAGTTGCTTCCTACAACCAAGCTATCACAACAGAATCTGCCTAGTTTTGCAACGAAGTTGTGAAGACTGTTACCTCAGAATAAATTACCTCTACCAATTGTTTATTGTATCAGCTGTGGTCCTTTCATTTGCTATAGATTGCTAATGGGCCATCATAGCACACACAGCTCATCAAGAAGGGTCACATAACCTACTGTGTTTCCTGACATGAGTACGGATATTTATTGTCTTTAATTTTAAGCTTTATAACAAGTAATATTGTTGGAAAATTACGTATCTTCAAATTAGAATGCTCATCTGATCTCTGTGCATGTCAAAGCCTAAAAGGAATATGAAGAAATGAGGTATATTCAGATTTCTGACTTAAAGAGTAAAACCAATATTGATGACAATGATATAAAAACCTCAAGGTTCTTTTTTTTATTTTTTTATTCAATATATTTTTTATTTACATTTCAAATTATTTCCCCCTTTCTGACTCCCCACTCTCCAAAAGTCCCATAAGCCCTCTTCCCTCCATCCACCCCTTCCCACTTCCCTGTTCTGGTATTGCCCTATACTGCTACACTGAGTCTTTCCATAACCAGGGGCCACTCCTCTGTTCTTCTTGGACATCATTTGATGTGTGGATTATGTCCTGGGTATTTCAATTTTCTAGGTTAATATCCACTTATTAGTGAGTGCATACCGTGATTCATCTTTTGAGACTGGGTTACCTCACTTAGTATGATGTTCTCCAGCTCTGTCCATTTGTCTAAGAATTTCATGAATTCATTGTTTCTAATGGCTGAATAGTACTCCATTGTGTATATATACCACATTTTTTTTGTATCCATTCCTCCGTTGAGGGATACCTGGGTTCTTTTCAGCTTCTGGCTATTATAAATAGGGCTGCTATGAACATAGTGGAGCACGCATCCTTATTACATGCTGGGGAATTCTCTGGGTATATGCCCAGGAGTGGTATAGCAGAAAAAGGACAAATGGGCAACCAACAAATTGGGAAAAGATCTTCACCAACCCTACATCCGACAGAGGGCTAATATCCAATATATACAAAGAACTCAAGAAGTTAGACTCCAGAAAACCAAATTACCCTTTTAAAAAATGGGGTACAGAGCTAAAAAAAAGAATTTTCACCTGAAGAACTTCGCATGGCTGAGAAGCATCTTAAAAAATGCTCAACATCATTCATCATTAGGGAAATGCAAATCAAAACAACCCTGAGATTTCACCTTACACCAGTCAGAATGGCTAAGATTAAAAACTCAGGAGACAGCAGGTGTTGGCGAGGATGTGGAGAAAGAGGAACACTCCTCCACTGTTGGTGGGGTTGCAAATTGGTACAACCACTCTGGAAATCAGACTGGCGGTTCCTCAAGTTTCAATAATAAGAAATCGTTACAGAAGAAGAGATTGCTATGGCGATTGCTTCTCAGTTTAGGTGTATGAAAGATTAGTTTAGACTAAGATCTGAGCTAGGTAAAATAGCAGATACTAAAACCAGTTTAAATTCCTAATCCAGGACAGCTATAAATATATTAATATCTTTCAAGAGAGAACTAAAATTTCTGTATTGACAACTTTAATATGAAGAGGATATTTTTAATTATCAATGTGGGCACATTACCTTGGGAGTGTCATAACCAGAATAATGGGATGGGAATTAGAAATTAATTAAAGATACAAGATTGCAGAGTGAAAAAAATAGGTAAGGGAGCCATATGTCAAGGAAATTGATGGTTCCAAGAACACAGAAGTGGCTAAGAAATGGACTGTCCCTTAGATCCTGTCATGGATCACAACTTTGTAAATGTCACTTTTATTTCCTCAGATGACGTAATGAGAAACATATATCCTAATCTTATGGGTCCGGTCCCTTTTGTGGCTCCTCCTGTTTTCCCCTGTGTTGAGCTTGGTCTCTCTGAAAACTCTCTGTATACTGTCCCAATAAAACTTCTGTACGTACCCACCACACAGCACATCACTACTCTTTTCTCTCCTGCTGATGTCCAGTAGCTTCTCTTCCTCTGCCACTTTTGTGTGAGTTGGGTGTATCATATCTGACTCAGTATGCCAGATATTTCGCTGATTCATCGCTTTGTCTGCCCCTCAGTTAGAATTCACTTTCTTCTTTTTCCCACCATTTTTTTCTAAATTCTTTGTTTACATTCCAAACGCTTTCCCCTTTCCCAGTTCCCCCCTCCCCATATGTCCCATAAGCCTTCTCTCCACACATTCTCCAATCACCTCCCTCCTTTTTCTCTGTCCTGGTACTCCCCTGCAATGCTGGATCAGGCCTTTCCAGGATCAGGGCCCTCTCCTTACTTCTTCATGGGAGTCATTTCATATGCTACTTGAGTCTTGGGTATTCAGAGAGAGCTTCTGGGCTAGTTAATATCCACTTATCAGTGATTGCATTCCATGTATATTCTTTTGTGATTGGGTTACCTCACTTAGGATGATATTTTCCAGTTCCAACTATTTGTCTACAAATTTCATGAATTCATTCTTTTTAATTGCTGAGTAGTATTCTGTTGTGTAATACTACTTTTATTGTGTAATAAAATGTGTAAATATACCACATTTTCTGTATCCATTCCTCCATTGAAGGACATCTGTGTTCTTTCTACCTTCTGGCTATTACAAATAAGGCTGGTATCAACATAGTGTAGTATGTGTCCTTATTGCATGCTGGGGAATCCTCTGGGTATATGCCCAGGAGTGGTATAGCAGGGTCCTCCGGTAGTGTCATGATCAGTTTAGAATTCACTTTCAAACATGGCTGCTTCCTTCTTCAAACTAATCATACCTTCACTGTTAGTGATTAAAAAACATAATCTACACATCAAATGAGGTACAAGAAGAAAGGAGGAGTGGCCCCTGGTTCTGGAAAGACTCAGTGAAACAGTATTCGAGAAAACCAGAACGGGGAAGTGGGAAGGGGTGGGTGGGAGGACAGGGGAAGAGAAGGGGGCTTGCGGGACTTTCGGGGAGTGGGGGGGCTAGAAAAGGGGAAATAATTTGAAATGTAAATAAATTATATTGAATAAAAAAAGTGTTTACTAAGGGCATGTTTATACTCAAGCCAGATCATACTGTAATCTGGGGTTGATCTGCATGCCAACCAGATTATACATTTCGATGTGATCCTTGAGAGAGTAAAGATGTCTTTCCAGACATCTTTTGAATATTCAAAATTTTAAGAATTTTATCTTCTAAATTTTGACCAAATGATTTTAGGGGTAATGGATCATCTCAGAATACAATATAAAATTAAAATCTCTCCTTAATATTTATACATTAAGTAGAGTAACAATACCATAATAAAATCTAATAACTGGAGTAGAATATTATTGTTGTTCAAACAAATACGAGGAATTAAGTAGAAAATAGGTATGTTATTTGTCTGTAACATATCTATAACATAGCTAATATAAAATATTTATTTATATCTATCATAGATATTTATACAGTAGATTCCTGGTATTTGTATAAGCCACAAAAATATATCAATATTTATTTTATATTAGATTCCTGGTATTTCTGTAAACAACACAAAACTATTTTACTCTTTTTATTTCCAAACATCCATGAATTTTATATTCCAAGGCTACAAAGAGTGAAACTACCCATGTTCCTTATACAAACAAGCTTATATCTGGAAGTACTATATACATATCCTCTCATGTACTTTAACACATTTCTAGATTGATAGAAATATTTATTGTAAACTATATATAAATAGTTTTCCTGATATGCTGTTTTTTGATAAAAGACAGGTCTACATGTTCAGTGGAGACTCTACATCTATAGCCTTCCCTGTTACCATATATGATATGTAGCTTCATGAATCCATGGTTGTAAGAAACATAGATGCAATAATTATAATATCGATATATTGTTGTTCATACTTAGTAGTCCAGATTTCAGACAACTAAAGAGAGCACATTTTTCTGGAATCAGTCCCATAAATGATACTTTACATTTCACAAAAGACTCATGAGAGTTTAATCCAAATCTCTTGCCTCTAAATGTTTCACACTTTTATTGAAATCGATGGTTTCTCCACTGTGATCCCAGCCATGAAGCACTTTATCTTTTTCAGAATGGGAATAAAGCCACAGAATAGTTCACAGCTATATTGGCCGTGGATGAGCTAGGTAAATTAGAATCACAGATGGGCAAGTGGTAGGGAAGAAATGTTTCTTAGAACTGACAACTCACCTGCTCCATAATTGGCTTCGTAATTTTGATTAGACTCCCAGAACTTCTGACTGATTGTGTCTTGTGTGTGTGTGTGTGTGTGTGTGTGTGTGTGTCTAAGAGAAGCATTCAACAGAGTGGAACAGCATCAGGGTAGAATGAGCATTTTAATAGCATTTACTATTATTATTAATAGATTGATATTCTATAGCTTTATAATATATTAGTATATTATAATTTCATTCAGTATTCAAACAAGATTATTCTGTGGATTCAGATTGGCATTTCAAAATACTATAAACACTTCTGGGGACTTGGTAAAAATATGGGAGTTTATAAAGTTTATCAAGAGTTGAAATAGTGGTGTGTATTTTGAAAGCTTTATTTCTCATTATTATTTTTAATTTATAAATTTCTATTTATTTTTATATTATATTCATATTTTATTCATATAAATACTTAAAATTATATTTATATAATCTTTAAATATATAATTATATGCATAAATTATATATCAACTTATAATTATATTGAATATATAATTTTTAAAATTAATTTCTCTCTAAAATACTACTCTGCTAGTATAAAAAGTATTCTAGTGACATACTTAAATGCCAAAAATGTGCAAAAATGAAAAAAAGTCTAATGTACTTCTTCAATGTATATCTAGATATACATTCAAAGATATCTAGAGGTCATGTACTCTTCTGAAAGTTATACATTATTATTCTTTGATAAATTGTTAAATATTTGTGCTGCATACATTCTGATGTTCATGTCATATGCATCCTATTTAATATTTATAATTAAATGAGTGAGTACTTGTAAACTGCTAAACATGGTTGGTACGTTGTGTCTAGAAGTTAGTATATATTTGTCATACTTTTGTATTAGGATATTCTTTGAGATAGATGGCTTCGTTTGTAAGGTTGTATAGTAAATGGATGGAATGGCTTCCTGGAACAAGCCTCTGAGAACAGCTGCTTTCTTGTTCTGTGCCCCCACCCCCATGATTACACTCCTTGTTGTGTCAAACAATGCTGGACCCATAATATTTGTTCAGTAACAGTCTTTGGATGAGCAGTTGACTAGCAGATGGCATTCTTTTTATCTCCTGATTTTACACAATATGCATGTAATTCAGCAAGTTGGAAGTCATAGAGAATTTCTAGTTAAAACATTTTGGAGACTATCATTCTATTGTCTATACAATACTGCTGCTTTTCCCTCTTAAAAATGTCAAACTCCACTTTAAATTATATAAACTAGCGTTCTCAGCCTTTAGCTGTTTTGTCTTTTTATAAGATGGATTTCATGAATTAGTTACTCAGTTATCCATATATAAATTTAGAAAAACATTGATTCAGTTCTTTAAACTGCAAGAAGCTTCTGCACTTCTGTTTGGTTTTCCCTTATGAGTCTGCAAAGTTTTCTTCACATTGTCAGAGATACTGTGCCTCAAAAACACATGGAAATAGTAATGCTGCATTTGGCTGAAGTGACAGAGACTCTGACTCCTTCTCAGGGAGAATTTGTGGAATTTAGACTCAGATTAAATGAACACAAGATGGAAATGAAGGGTGTCATGTCTGTGGGGGAAAAGATGGGGTAAATGAGAGTGATTAGGGAAAACCAGAAGGGATACCTGGAGGGAGGGAGGTCAATGTGATGACTGATGACTGAGGAATGAAGATTTGCATTCTAAGAGTGAGAAAAATAATTCCTAATTATATTACTTACTTTATTATGATATCATTTATTATTCCAACATTTCATAAGATACTTTCTTTTAAAATTCCTTCAACGGAAAGCAAGAAAGTTAACTCCAACAGTCTGCTAAATAAGCCTTAAGTCTGAAAATGTTGCAATTTACAGTTAATCATTTTTTGATTTATGTATTTAATATAGTTATAGTTTAGCATGCAGTGTTGTGATGAGATAACCCAATCTAATTGAGGTTAGATATATGAGAATGCATTCTATCCTGATTCAAGTACCAAGGACTAATTTCACGGGGTAAGAAGCAGAAAGAAATTTAAGTAATCAGGGCTTTGAAATAGGGACAGAGAAGGGGAAAATACCTCATCAGTATACAAATAATGTGCATAAGGTTAAAATTATACTCCACAACACACAGAGAATACAGATAGCCTACTGTACTAGGGAAAATGGATTTCTCATTCACTAGTATAAGAAACAAAATTATTAAAATGCTACTGTGAAAAAGTAGGTGATTAAAGCTTTTGTCTTGATTTAATGAGTCTTTTTTCCTTTGGAACATATTAAAAATGTTCACATTCTACTACTGAAATTATATTCACAAAGTCTTGAATTTCACACTTCTCAGTGGTTTAGAGTAAGAAGAATATAAATCACCGCTATGCAACACAAGTTTTCCTTAATTTAATTTCTTCTTTTTAGAATCTCTCCAGGAACTGCATCAGTGGTCTGTAGTGTCCCCAAATAAATATAGGACTAAGTTGCTTTGTCAAAACTGTTTTCATAACAAAAGTCTGACAGTAGAACACAGTCAACTCATCTTATTGAACTGGTATTTGGGTACTTGATTGCTGAATTATTAATACCACTATGTCTTTTCCTAAAACATTTGCGCATTAACTAAAGAACTTTATTACTTTGATAAAAAGAAGTACTTCAATTCTACAATCAGATTTTTATTTTTTTTCATTTGGCCACAAATTTCTCAGAGGGGTAAAAACTCTCTTCTAGGTGTGCTCAGAAGTGCCACTCAAGACACTTATGAACAGAACTTCAAAATTTTGCCTAAGTATCTTGATGAAAACACAAAAAGAAAATATAGTCAGATCTTTAAAGCAGAAGAACTTGAAGATAACTGTTGTCTAGCATATCTTTTTATGCATATGGAGAATATTATAAACTTCACTAACTGCAAACTTCCATCAGATATGAATAGATTAAAATAATCAATGTCTAATTATTTGCTTATAGAAGTGAACAAAACTTTACATATGGTATTTTTTCTGAATAAATAATTTGCTGCCTAACTAAAAATGTAAAGAATTTTAATAACTTAGTTGTTTTTATTTTTGTTTTGAATTTTTTGAAATTTTATTTTAAGATTTATTTATTTATTATATGTAAGTAGCTGTCTTTAGACACACCAGAAGAAGGCATCTGGTCTCATTACAGATGGTAGTAAGCCACCCTGTGGTTGCTGGGATTTGAACTCAGGACCTCTGGAAGAACAGTCAATGCTCTTAACCACTGAGCCATCTCTCCAGCCCATGTTTTGATTTTTTAAGTTGGTCATAGATAATATCTAGATGTCTCTCTCAGAATTGCCTGTATATTGTAATTATCTTTGTTGGTTTTTTGTTTTTGTTTTTTGGTATTTTTTGTCTCTCACAACTTGAACTAAGACTACAAACTATCACTTCTGGCTTTTGGTCATATTAAAATCTGGCATAGTTCAAATAAAAACCTAAAAATTCCAGTTTTAATAGTTTCTAACCTATGAAAATATAATAATGGAACTCATAATAAACTTTGCACCATTTTAAAAGGATCATAGCTAAAGTTGACAGAGAAAATTATCTAATCTCTTTAAAATATTTCATATCAATTTCTAAAAAAGTATCTATATCTATGGCATTTGTTTAAAGTTTTATATACTGTGGAATGACTGCTATGTCTGTTTTAAGAAAGTTTCCACATGAAATTTCAACACGAGGTTTTGTTGTTATTTTAAGCACCTCCAATAACCATTATTGATAAGCACATACACATCTAAGACTAGCAGTATATTATGGGTTTTATGCTATTTAATTTTTTTAATGAATGCTAAATTAAATCAGTTTTAATGAAAATTAAAAAATACGTTTAATGTGGTAATCATTTTCATATCACACACACGCACATGCACACACACACACACACACACACACACACACAAACACACGTTAGAAAAGTTTATTTTGGCTCAGTGGAGACTTCAGCACATCATCAGTTTACTGTCGTGCCTTGTGTTTTGGCAAGGGAACACATCATGATAGAAGTCTGCAGTAGAGCAAAAATTTTCTACCCCAATCTAGAAAGCCTCAAGAAGAGAAAGACACTGGGGTACCACCATTCTTTCCAACCATGCGTCCTGATGACCCATAGAGCAGGTATAAGATCCTACTCCTTAAAGGTCCCACTTTCTCAATAGCACCACTTGAGGACCAAGTCCTCAACACTTAGCAGTTTTCATCATGGCATTCAATATCAAACTATAGCAGGCTATTATATGGGTATTATATTAGTATATGGGTAAACAATATGGCTATTATCTATGTTTTTAAATGCCTTGTTCAACCATATTTGTAGAAAGGGGTTATAATGTTCATAATGAGTTTATCCTAGAGAAGGCCATTAACAACCTATACTTCCAGAGATACTGCTTTTCATATTATTGTTATCTTAATATTATATTTAGAATACATGAACCAACTAGAATCGTTATAATTAGTATATGTCTATGTGATCAATATTTTCGATTAAGAATAAGTTCTTACCTGGAAGTCTTTATGCCAGCAAGTGTTTTCAATATCTTTTTGATAATTTTATTATTATTTTTTTACAGTAGAACAATATGTTGTGACGAAATTTATTACAATTTTTTTGTAGAGACAAAAATATTATATGGATTTTAATACATCTAAAAGTTATTTAACTTTCTTTGTTCTTTCCTCAACTTCTCATACCTATGAACATAATGATTAAAAAAACAAGCTATGTAACTGTTGAAAATACCAATGTTTGAAATACTTCTGCTGAAATGCTTTTCATATTAATGCTTTTTTACAAAATGGTTTCAGAGACCATTTGGGAAGGATTTCAAGTTGCTATCAGATTGTGCCTGGGAAGAAGTCATGTGCATTTATTGCTACCTAGAGAAAAAGACCTTTTTGTCATCCTGTCCAACACTTCCATTCCTACCTTCAGAAGTTGCTAGAATCAATGCTTAACTCACACCAAAGAACAGGAAGCTGGAAGCAGGATGTGGGATGAGGACAGATGTGGCAGACGGTACAAGGTAATGTCAGAAGGTTGCAATGATGAAAACATTCTGTCTGCTACAGTGGAATTCTAAAAAATAAGTATTAATATAAAAATTTAATTTAAAAAATGTTCCCATGCTGTTTAGGTTTTTTTTTTACTGTCCCATCTTCATTATTAAATATCCATTTAGCCCATTAAATGTCCCATATCCATTATTAACTAACACACAGTATTAGAATCTTCTCCATGATTTTTCATCTTTTCCTCTTAGTGTTTAGCATGCTGACTGAAAGTTATGCCATAAACCTTCAAAGTACTGATGTTTCCTGGGGTGTGGTGTGGTCACTGTTGTATCTCCAGTTTAGGGATACTGTGATTATTTATAGAATTTGTCACAATGGTAAAAAAAAAAACAATATAAAGTAAAATCATGTGCTCTGCTTTAAGTTTATAATTTATTAATAAGGAGTGTTCTGGGAACCAGAGGTCACTCATACTCACTAAGGAAATAAAAAGGAAGCAAGCTATGAATAGTTTGAATTGGAAGAAAAATACTCCTAATACATAATTGAAGTTTTCTGAATAATTACAATTGAAATTCACTATGTAGGGCATAATCAAGCTAAAATCAACTATGTTCTCTGGCTCAATACATTTACTTAATAAAAATAAGAAAAATGGACTGGGAAAGTTTAAGAATTGTTTTTACTTCATTATGAATGCCCCTAATATGGCCCACATGCATTTATCTTTCAAACAGGTGACAAAATTAATCTTCCATAGTTTGATGGAATTTTTATCTCCTTGCTTTTCCTTAATTGGCAGTAAGCACTGATAGTACAGACTTGAACGGTAGTACAAAACTGTTCTATGATTAAGTTTTTGCCCTTGTTTGACAGTTTTCTGAGCTGGAGTTGTTCTTAAAATATCAGTAACAAGAGCTCAGCTGTTATTTTCATGTTACCCAACAACATCACCTCGTCATTGAAAGTATAGAAGCACTCTTCATTTCTCTCCGCTATTCCTTATGTTTATTTAATTACCGTGGCAAGTATCAGTAATTTAATTTTCTTTAAGCTGCATTCTCATACCATTATCATAATTTTAGGGTAACTAACAGCCTCTAGTTTATTTGCTGTGTAGAATGATGAAGAAACAACTCTTACATTAGAATCCAAGGGGGGAAACAAGGTTTCTCTGTGTGGTCCTGGCTGTCCTGGAACTCACTCTGTAAACCAGGCCAGCCTTGAAGTTAAAAATACACCTGCCTCTACCTCCCAAGTGCTGGGATTACAGGCGTGTGCCACCACGCCCGGCGAACGAAAGCTTTCAAACAAAATGTGCCTCAGCTACAGAACGCGCCATCTAAAAAATAAGTGACATGCACTAATCTCAATGGCCAGCTTTATAGGATTTAGAATCACCATGGCAACAAGTATCTGGCCATATCTATAAGAGATTGCCTAGATTGGACGAATTGGAGTAGACTGACCCACTTTAAATGCATGTAGTAACAATCTATGAGTCCTGAGCTGAATCAAAAATCCAAACCAAGATTAGCAGCAGCATGCATGCCTTTCTTGTCCTCTTGGTGGATCTGAGGAGGCCAGCTGTTCAGGACCGTGCCCCCGAGATTCCCTGCCATGGTTGGTAGTGTCTCTAACTGTGAGCCTATTAAGTTGCTTTTTCTCAGGTCTGTGTCAGAACAACAAGACAAGAAATTAATTCAGCATATTTCTTTTTTAAACATTCTTCTTTCTATAGTTTCGTTTGTCCTATCAGATCCCAACTTTGGACAATTTTCCCTAAATTCTACTCATGAATAGTCCTAAATCTTTGTTTCTTTTCTCTGATGATCATCTTGACCAGCATTCTGAGTTTGTGTTTACTTTACCACATTCAGATATTGTTGCTTTTGACATTTGATTAATTATTGATTTATATTCTGAGTCCTGGATTATTCTTTTGGTGGGGAGAGAAGCGTAATGCTTCAGAGAAATGTAATACTAAACACTGAGCCAAAAATAATATAACCTTTTATTAAATGAAAATGATAAAAATAATTCAACTTCTTTCTGTAATGATATAATTATGTTACAGTATTTAGTATCTTTGAAGAACCTAAAACATATTTCATAATAATCTTAAGAAACCCACAGAAAGTGAATGAGAAAATAAGGCACGTCAGAATTTCTGTGGCACCCCACAAAATCAGTTGGTGAACAAGAATAATCAGACCAATAATTCAGTGTGAAAATGTGAATTAAATTTTAAAATTCTATTCTCTAAACACCTTCCCCACCTTTCTTTTTTTTTTATTCGATATAATTTATTTACATTTCAAATGATTTCCCCTTTTCTAGCCCCCCCCCACTCCCCGAAAGTCCCGTAAGCCCCCTTCTCTTCCCCTGTCCTCCCTCCCACCCCTTACCAGTTCCCCGTTCTGGTTTTGCCAAATACTGTTTCACTGAGTCTTTCCAGAACCAGGGACCACTCCTGCTTTCTTCTTGTATCTCATTTGATGTGTGGATTATGTTTTGGGTATTCCAGCTTTCTAGGTTAATAACCACTTATTAGTGAGTGCATACCATGATTCACCGTTTGAGTCTGGGTTACCTCACTTAGTATGATGTTCTCTAGCTCCATCCATTTGCCTAAGAATTTCATGAATTCATTGTTTCTAATGGCTGAATAGTACTCCATTGTGTAGATATACCACATTTTTTGTATCCACTCTTCTGTTGAGGGATACCTGGGTTCTTTCCAGCATCTGGCAATTATAAATAGGGCTGCTATGAACATAGTAGAGCATGTATCCTTATTACATGGTGGGGAATCCTCTGGGTATATGCCCAGGAGTGGTATAGCAGGATCTTCTGGAAGTGAGGTGCCCAGTTTTCGGAGGAACCGCCAGACTGCTTTCCAGAGTGGTTGTACCAATTTGCAACCCCACCAGCAGTGGAGGAGTGTTCCTCTTTCTCCACACCCTCTCCAACACCTGCTGTCTCCTGAATTTTTAATCTTAGCCATTCTGACTGGTGTAAGATGAAATCTTAGGGTTGTTTTGATTTGCATTTCCCTAATGACTAATGAAGTTGAGCATTTTTTAAGATGCTTCTCCGCCATCCGAAGTTCTTCAGGTGAGAATTCTTTGTTTAACTCTGTACCCCATTTTTTAATAGGGTTGTTCGGTTTTCTGGAGTCTAACTTCTTGAGTTCTTTATATATATTGGATATTAGCCCTCTATCTGATGTAGGATTGGTGAAGATCTTTTCCCAATTTGTTGGTTGCCGATCTGTCCTCTTGATGGTGTCCTTTGCCTTACAGAAACTCTGTAACCTTATGAGGTCCCATTTGTCAATTCTTGCTCTTAGAGCATACGCTATTGGTGTTCTGTTCAGAAACTTTCTCCCTGTACCGATGTCCTCAAGGGTCTTCCCCAGTTGAACCAGCACCATTTGTTGAAAAGGCTATCTTTTTTCCATTGGATGTTTTCAGCCTCTTTGTCGAGGATCAAGTGGCCATAGGTGTGTGGGTTCATTTCTGGATCTTCAATCCTGTTCCATTGATCCTCCTGCCTGTCACTGTACCAATACCATGCAGTTTTTAACACTATTGCTCTGTAGTATTGCTTGAGGTCAGGGATACTGATTCCCCCAGATTTTCTTTTGTTGCTGAGAATAGTTTTAGCTATCCTGGGTTTTTTGTTGTTCCAGATGAATTTGATAATTGCTCTTTCTAACTCTGTGAAGAATTGAGTTGGGATTTTGATGGGTATTGCATTGAATCTGTATAGTGCTTTAGGCAAAATGGCCATTTTAACTATATTGATTCTACCGATCCATGAGCATGGGAGGTTTTCCCATTTTTTGAGGTCTTCTTCCATTTCCTTCTTCAGAGTCTTGAAGTTCTTGTCATACAGATCTTTCGCATGTTTGGTAAGAGTCACCCCAAGATACTTTATACTGTTTGTGGCTATTGTGAAGGGGGTCATTTCCCTAATTTCTTTCTCAGCCTGCTTATCCTTTGAGTATAGGAAGGCCACTGATTTGCTTGAGTTGATTTTATAACCTGCCACTTTGCTGAAGTTGTTTATCAGCTGTAGGAGCTCTCTAGTGGAGTTCTTTGGGTCACTTAGGTAGATGATCATGTCGTCTGCAAATAATGCTTATCATCTATCTAAGAAAAAATATCAGAAGAAATACTTAATAGAATGTTTTTTATTGTTTCACATATTGATAAATGGGGTGATTTGCTTTGTTGAGTTAAACAAATAATTGTTCTGTAATTTTTTTAAATTTGGTCATTAATACATAAGATGACTGCAAACCCACTTCTACTTTAACAACAAAATAGTCATGTAAATAATTTGCCCAAACCAAGACCTTTATGTATTCTAAACCGCCCATCTTTCAATCTGTGACATTAATTCATTTTTGCAATAAATATATGTGACTTCTTTGTATATGACTTAAAATACATAAGCATGCTATACTTCCATTTTTTAATTTGAAATCCTATGCTTATTAGACTAGTAGACATTGTGGTACATAATTGCTTTAAACAATGTTGTTGTAAGACAACAATAATTACCTATGCATGAAATTTTCTTCTTATTTCTCTTCATGACATTGAAATTCTGTTTAATAAAACTCAGCTCGTTTCATTTAATCATATAAAAAACTCATTTTGTTTTGCTTGTAGAAGTTATGATGCCTAATATTCACTCAGAGTTTGTTTAACCTCAAGATATTTCCTATCTAACTAAATTAAAATAATTCTCTGTATATGTGCAAAAAGTATTTTTCCTTTTAATATATGCATGAGGGGTACTTTTTGTAATAACCCTTTACTGCCACCTTGTGGAATGATAAAAACCATTCTCAAAAGGTCAGTTTTCACTTAAAGGATTAGAACAAGTTTCTTGGAGATGCAGGGAAAGGACGCCTTATGTAAGTAAGTAGACTCTAAGGCTTGCAAGCACATTGCTTGCAAAGAAGTAGCCATTTAGTATTAATTTCTTATAAATTGAATTACCCTGATATTATTATGTACTATGACACATTAAACTTGAAAATGGTCTGAGAATTTTTAAGTTTTGCATTATCCAGTACTCTGTCTATGCCCAAGTCCCACATTCTTTGGTTTTTGATTGCTTCAACAAGCTGCTATATTTTAGAAATCACTAACATTCCTCATGTGTATACAGTTGAATAGATCAACTTTGTCATAGATCCGTTTGGTAAAGATCTTCTAAAGTGGTTTTTGTATACAAATTGTTGGTCAAATAATATATTTGCTCCTTGAAAATACAGATAGGAAAAGCACTGATTTGAAAATAAGTGCCACTTATGATTCACAGTAAAATGTCAAATGAATTTGATAACAAAATGCTAATAAATAAAAGGATAAATTATGTATATTATATAGTATATAATATAAGTATATAATACTTATTATATACTTATTATACATTATTATTAAGTAATCATTAGACAAAGTAGTTATTACATATTTGTAATTTCTCAATGCTCAATTGTATATCCTTCAACTATAAAATGTAAGTTACAAAATTTAAATAGTGTAATAATAGGGAATATATTTGAGCAAATGTTGCACATACACTTATTGTTTCCAAAAATAGTTTATGTCTAAAACAAAATAATCTAAATATTGAAAATAAAATACTGCGTAACAATTCTCAGCAACTGAATATTAATTATTTGCATCAAAAATAAAAATATATGTTTTCTTGAGAGATCCACAGTGTCCATTTCATCTGTCCTTTCTTTGAATGCTGAACACTTAAATCCAATACTGAAAACATAGATTCGATATCTTATTGTGCTTTAGAAAGAAAAGCATTGCAAAATTATAATGGTTTATTTTGAACAATTTTAAATATCATATTTGGAAGAATGTTTATTTCCAATGAATATATACTAATGTAGTAACAGCTTCAATATATTATAATTTCATGAAGGTTTATGATATTTATATATTATTTTTGCTATATTTATATATTTTAAAGTACTGTTTCTACTTCTTGTGTTCTTGTTGCCTAGACATATTGGATTACAGTTTTCTCTCTCCTAAACAATCATTTAGTATGGTAATGACATATATGTGGCAAGACCGTCAATATTCATTTTTTCCATATCTTGTTGACATCCATAATTAATTATGATAGATTTCCTTCTTAAATGACTCTTACACTGTCAGTTCTTCTCTTCCTCACAGTTTATGAAGAAACTTCTAGTAATTGCCCAGATATGGCATGCAGATAAAATCTATTAGCCAACTCATGTTTTAGTATATAAAATCTATACACATACATTTATTGCATTGCATAATAAATCCACGGTAAAAATAATCCTTGTCACTGCGCTTTCCATGAGTATGTTTTAGAACATCAGAAAGCCCCAGCTTTACCTTAGAATAAGGATCTGAGTAATATAAGATGTCTTATATACACATAATAGAAATATGTTAAACAAAAAATGTGGGACTGGGTAGATGGATCAAGGATTAAGAGTGCAGATTGCTATTGCGTAGAACCAGAGTTAAGTTCCAAGAATTTACTGTTATGAACAGAAGAGGTTGAAAGTTACACAAATGTGAGCTCTTCAGCAGCTCACAGCTATATAAAACCACAGGGTTCAAGGCATCTTACAACTGTCATTTCTATATGCCCCGTGGTCCTTAAATATTATATGTTATTCTCTCAGATTCACTCCTCCCCCTCTCTCTTCTCCCTCTTTCTTTCTCTGTCTGTCACTGTCTCCATCTCTGTCTCTGTGTCTCTGTCTCTGTGCCTCTGTCTGTCTCTCTGTCTCTCTGTCTCTGGCTCTCTCTCTCTCTCTCTCTCTCTCTCTCTCTCTTTCTCTCCTTACAGGCTCTATCTTTATTAAAATCCCTTTATACCTAGACTCATATGACATCTTTGTCTTCACTAGAAAAGCCTCTGACACTGGAGAGCATCTCTTCTTACTTGATTATGCCCTCCACCAAGGGTTCTGAGAAAGCTTTCTCTTTTTTTTTTCATCCAGGCCAGGTACTGGACACTGATCTCCTCGTTCAACCTGTCTCACAGGAGTTTAATTCAAAAATGAAAATTATGTATTATGCACCCCTCACTCTCACTGCAGCAGGAACACTCTGCTCAACTTAACTTTCTAAAACCAAAGACTATAGAGAGTTCCCTTCTAAAGCTCAACTTTCTGATCTTCTGGTCAAGTACCTAGGCTCTCTGTTAACCTCCTGACAGATTAGAATCCATCTCTTTTGTGAACACTACATGTAGCCCTCACATTCTGATCACCAAGGAATCGATAAGAGATTCTTTCCTTCTTGCATCTGTTGGGTATCTTCAGACTTGGACTTTTTATTAAATTATTTTATTGCTTTTCAATATATATTTTTATTTTCTATATTCTTTGTTTACAATCCAAATGATTTCCTTTTTCCCAGTTCCCCCCTCCCCATATGTCCCATTAGTCCTCTTCTCTCCATCCATTCTCCTATCTTTCCCCCTCCCTTTTCTCTGTCCTGGTACTCCCCTACAATGCTGGATCAAGCCTTTCCAGGATTAGGGCCCTCTTCTTCCTTCTTCATGGGAATCATTTGATATGCTAATTGTATCTTCAGTATTCAGAGCTTCAGGGCTGATTAATATCCACTTATCAATTTCATGTGTATTCTTTTGTGATTGTGTTACCTCGCTTAGGATAATATTTTCCAGTTCCATCCATTTGTGTAAAAATTTCATGAATTCACTGTTTTTAATTGCTGAATAGTACTTCATTGTGTATATATACCACATTTTCTGTATCCATTCCTTCAATGAGGGATATCTGGGTTCTTTCCAGCTTCTGGCTATTATAAATAGGGCTGCTATGAACATAGTGGAGCATGTGTCCTTATTGCATGCTGGGGAATGCTCTGGGTATATGCCCAGGAGAGGTATAGCAGGGTCTTCTGGAAGTGTCATGTCCAATTTTCTTCGAACCACCAGACTGATTTCCATAGTGGTTGTACCATCTTACAATCCCACCACCAGTGAAGGAGGGTTCCTCTTTGTACATATCCTCACCAACACCTGCTGTCTCCTGAGTTTTTAACCTCAACCATTCTGACTGGGGTGAGGTGAAATTTCAGGGTTGTTTTGATTTGCATTTCCCTAATAGCTAATGATGTTGAGCAATTCTTAAGGTGCTTCTTGGCCATCCAAATTTCTTCAGGTGAAAATTCTTTGTTTAGGTCTGTAATACATTTCTTAATAGGGTTATTTGGTTCCCTGGGGTCTAACTTCTTGAGTTATTTGTATATATTGGATATTAGCCCTCTATCAGATGTAGGATTGGTGAAAATCTTTTCCCAATTTGTTGGTTGCCATTTTGTCCTTTTGATGGTGTCCTTTGCCTTACAGAAACTTTGTAATTTTATGAGGTCCCATTTGTCAATTCTTGATCTTAGAGCATAAGCTATTGGTGTTCTGTTCAGGAACTTTTCCACTGTGCCTATGTCCTCAAGGGTTTTCCCCAGGTTCTTTTCTATTAGTTTCAGTGTGACTGGTTTTATATGGAGGTACTTGATCCACTTGGAGTTGAGCTTAGTACAAGGAAATAAGAATGGATCAATTCGCATTCTCCTGCCTGCTGACCTCCAGTTGAACCAGCACCATTTCTTGAAAAGGCTATCTTTTTTCTACTAGATGTTTTCAGCATCTTTGTGGAAGATCAAGTGACCATAGGTGTGGATTCATTTCTGGGTCTTTAATTCTATTCCATTGGTCCACTTGCCTGTCACTGTGCAAATACCATGCAGTTTTTAACACTATTTCTCTATAATATTGCTTGAGGTCTGGGATACTAATTCCCCCAGAAGTTCTTTTACTGTGGAGAATAGTTTTAGATATCCTGGGCTTTCTGTTATTCCAGATCAATTTGAGAGTTGCTTTTTCTAACTCTGTGAGGAACTGAGTTGGGATTTTGATGGGGATTGCATGGAATCTATATATTCCTTTTGACGAGATGGCCATTTTAACTATATTAATCCTGCCAATCCATGAGCATGGAAGATTTTTCCATTTTATGAGGTCTTCTTCAATTTCCTTCTTCAGTGACCTGAATTTCTTGTCATATAGATCTTTCACTTGTTTGGTTAGAGTCACACCAAGATACTTCATATTGTTTGTGGCTAGTGTGAAGGGTGTCATTTCCCTAACTTCTTTCTCAGCCTGCTTATCCTTTGAGTATAGGAAGGCAACTGGTTTGCTTCACTTGATTTTATAACCTGCCACTTTGCTGAAGTTGTTTATCAGCTGTAGGAGTTCTCTGGTGGAGTTTTTTGGGTCACTTAAGTATACTATCATGTCATCTGCAAATAGTGATAATTTTACTTCTTCCTTTCCATTTGTATCCCCTTAACCTCCTTATGTTGTCTAATTGCTCTAGCTAGAACTTCAAGTACTATATTGAAAAGATATGGAGAGAGAGGGCAGCCTTGTCTAGTCCCTGATTTTAGTGGGATTGCTTCAAGATTCTCTCCATTCAGTTTGATGTTGGCTACAGGTTTGCTGTATATTGCTTTAACTATGTTTAGATATGGGCCTTGAATTCCTGTTCTTTCCAAGACTTTTAGCATGAAAGGATGCTGAATTTTGTCAAATGCTTTTTCAGCATCTAATGAAATGATCATACGTTTTTTTTTCTTTGAGTTTGTTTATGTAGTGGATTGCATTGATGGATTTCCTTATATTGAACCATCTCTGCATCCCTGGGATGAAGCCCACTGGATCATGGTGGATGATCGTTTTGATGTGTTCTTGGATTCGGTTGGCAAGAATTTTATTGAGTATTTTTGCATTGATATTCATAAGGGAAATTGGCCTGAAGTTCTCTTTCTTTGTTGGATCTTTGTGTCGATTTGGTATCAGTGTAATTGTGGTTTCGTAGAATGAGTTGGGTAGTGTTCCTTCTGTTTCTATTTTGTGGAACAGTTTGAAGAGTATTGGTGTTAGATCTTCTTTGAAGGTCTGATAGAATTCTGCACTGAAGTCATTTGGTCCTGTGCTTTTTTTGATTGGGAGACTTTCTATGACCCCTTTTATTTCTTTAGGGGTTATGGGCCTGTTTAGGTGATCTATTTGATCCTGATTTAATTTTGGTGTTTTTATATCTGTCTAGTAAATTGTCCATTTCCTCCAGAGTCTCCAGTTGTGTTGAGCATTAGACTTTGGTAGTAAGATCTGATGATTTTTTGAATTCCTCAGTTTCTGTTGTTATATCTCCCTTTAAATTTCTAATTTTGTTAATCTGGATACTGTCTCTGTGCCCTTTGGTTATTCTGGCTAAGGGTTTATCTATCATGTTGATTTTCTTAAAGAAACAGCTTCTGGTTTTGTTGATTCTTTGTATGGTTCTCTTAGTTTCTACTTGATGGATTTCAGCCCTGAGTTTGGTGATTTCCTGTCTTCTATTCCTCCTGGGTGAATTTGCTTCTTTTTGCTCCAGGGCTTTCAGGTGTGTCATTAAGCTCTTAGTGTATTCTCTCTCCATTTTCTTTTTGGAGGCACTCAGGGCTATGAGATTTCCTCTTAGCACTGCTTTCATTGTGTCCCATAGATTTGGGTATGTTGTGTCTTCATTTTCATTAAATTCTAAGAAGTCTGATTTCTTTCTTTTTTCTTCCTTGACTAAGTGTCATTGAGTAGAGTATTGTTCAGTTTCTATGTGTATGTGGACTTTCTGTTGTTTTTGTTGCTATTGAAGACCACTTTTTCTCCATAGTGATCTGACAGGAGGCATGGGATTATTTAGATCTTCATATATTTGTTGAGGTCTGTCTTGTGACCAATTATATGGTCGATTTTGGAGAAGGTACCATGAGGTGCTGAGAAAAAAGGTATATTCTTTTGCTTTAGGGTGAAATGTTCCACATATATCTGTTAAATCTAATTGGTCCAAAGCTTCAATTAGTTTCACTGTGGCCCTGTTTAGTTTCTGTTTTCCTGATCGGTCCATTGAAGAAAGTACAGTGTTGAAGTCACCCACAATTATTGTGTTAGGTGCAATGTGTGCTTTGAGCTTTAGTAAAGTTTCTTTTATGAATGAGGATGCCTTTGCATTTGGAGCATAGATTTTCAGGATTGAGAGTTCTTCTTGGTGTGTTTTTCCTTTGACCAGCAAGAAGTTTCCCTCAGTGTCTCTTTTGATGACTTTAGGTTGAAAGTCAATTTTATCTGATATTAGAATGGCTACTCCCGCTTGTTTCCTGAGACCATTTGCTTGTAATATTGTCTTCCAATTCCCCAATAAAAAGACATAGACTAACCGACTGGATACATAAGCAGGATCGTACATTTTGCTGCATACAGGAAACACACCTCAGTTTCAAAGACAAATACTACCTTAGCGATTATTTTATTTCTTTATATTCCAAATGCTGCCCCTCTTTCTTGTTCACTTCCCCAAGTTCTTCAAGCCATTCTCTCTCCCCTTAGCTTTGGGAGGGTACTCCCTTTGACTCACCTCCCTCCCTCAACTCTGCCCAAACCCTACCCCCATCTCACCCTTACCAACATCTTCCTTCCTTGGGCCATCAAGTTTCTACAATGTTAAGCACATCCTCTCTCACTAAGGCCAGACAAGGCAACCTGTAGCTACATGTGTGCCCAGGGCCACAGACCAGCCAATGAATGCTCTTTTGTTGGTGGCTTAGACACTAGGAGGTCTGAGGGATCTGGGTTAGTTGATATTGTTGTTCTACCTATAGGGTTGCAATCCCCTTCAATCCCTTCAGTCCTTCCCCTAACTCTTCTATTGGGATCCCCTGACCTTAGTCCAATGGTTGGATATAAATATCTACATTTGTCTCAGTCAGCTGCTGATCAAGCCTCCTATAGAGCAACACACTAGGCTCCTGTCTGCAAGAATAGCATGGTATCAATAATAGTGTCAGGGTTTTTGGTACCTACACATAGGATGGAATCTAAGTTGGGCCAATCATTGGATGGTCTGTCCTTCAGTCTCTGCTCCATTTTTGTCTCTGAATTTTCTTTATACAGGAACAATTCTGGCTCAAAAATTTTGAAGATGTATGTGTGGCCACATGCCTCAACTAGGGACCATGTCTATCTACTGTAGGTGGTAAGTGGTGTCTATTTCTATTCATTCTTCTGGTCTTCTAGGCTTCTGTCCTGTCTCCCCCATACCTGATCCTGCCCCCCTTTCCCTCTCCCTCTCCCTCTCCTACCCATGTCCCTCCCTCTCTCTGCCTCCCTTGATTATTTTGTTCCCCCTTCTAAGTGTAATTGAAGTATCTACACCTGGGCCCTCCTTCTTGTTAAGCTTCCTATAGTCTGTGAGTTGTATCATGGGTATTTGTAACTTTTTGGCTAATATCCACTTATCAGTGAATACATACAATCTTTGTTCTTTTGCACAGATGGATTTTCAGTTGTGCTGTTTTGGATTTCCCTGTCTATGAAGCATCCAAGTGAACCATAAATGAACTTCTAGATCTTAACAAGCTTGTCACTCTACGTTCTCTCGCCTCCACCATGCACTCCTATAAGACATTGCTCTGACTTTCCCAGAACTTGATAGACTCTGCCCTGTACACAGTTGAAAATGGGGTATCCTTTAGGCGTGATAAGAACAAAATGAGCACATAAGTTAGTTCAGCTATGGATAGGAAGAGAGAGTATATCTAAGTGTGTTGACAGTTTAAAACACAAATCTGTGCTGCCAATATATGAATACTCAGCCTTCATAATACGTAAATATGCTCAAGAAGAATCATAGAGAAAATACCATTATATAAAAGGGTACATATCTTGCCAAGATTGAATAAGAAGTAACAGATCAAGATGAGATTTTTTTCCTTATCAGATATGAGAGGGAAAGTGCAAAAATTTGTGAAAGTTTTGGGCAGTAGCATGAACCATTAGATACATTAACATGTTACTAATGAAAACTATTATTTTACAAAATATATTATCTTTCAGTATTCATGGTCTTTTCAGTAATGTGGATATATTATGGCCATTAAATTACTTGTTAAAATTAAATTTTATGGTAAAAGTAAAACGTTATAGTGTTTGGAATTCATGAACTCAGCAGCTGTGCGGAGAAGCATACCTGTCTTATCAGCCCCCGAATTCACTATACATTAGGACAAAGTGTGGGGTTCCATGTTTCTTTCTTTTAACATCACTTAGTCTTCTGAGATTGGAATAAAAATAATTTAAAATTCAGAAGGCTTATCATTAAACATTTTTCTGAAATAAATGACTCATGAGTTTTAAAAAGCATCTGCCAAAACTAATATGAATAGACAGTTTAGAAAATGTGTATAATTAACAGTATATCAGACTATTTTTGTTTCCATCTAAAATTTACTTCATTTTGATTATAAATAAGCTAGCATGTATAAACAAACATTTAAGAAAATATAATTTTAGAAAGATCTTCTCTTTTCCTTTGGATTTCCATGCTAATTTGAACAGAGTGATGATGTTGTGACCTAAGGGACAGATGATACAAAGTCAAACCATGTGACACATCTCACACTGGAGGCTTATTAGGAAGGGAATATACAGAGGCTGCCTCTGAATAAGGGTGAGGGGAAGAGAGCAGGAGAGGAGAGAGTGACCTTTTATAAGGGTAAGTAGCATAAGCAGCACAAAGGGAAGGATATTTGACTGAAAACAGTGGAAATTTGTCACAACTTTGGAACTATTGGTGACATATCCTGCTTTCTCTGGGTCCCTGGGGCAATCACAGGAGATGCCTAGTTGCCAACAGATCATCTTTAAGTCTGTTAGGACCAAACTTTCTTTTTCTTTCTTTCTTTCTTTCTTTCTTTCTTTCTTTCTTTCTTTCTTTCTTTCTTTCTTTCTTTCTTTCTTTCTTTCTTTCTTTCTTTCTCTCTCTCTCTCTCTCTCTCTCTCTCTCTCTCTCTCTCTCTCTCTTTCTTTCTTTCTTTCCTTTTTACAGTGATGGTGCATAGAGTTTATCACATTGTTTACATATCTTGTACTGTGATATAGTTTTTTTATTCAATATATTCTTTATTTACATTTCAAATAATTTTATTTACATTTCAAATAATTTCCCCTTTCCTAGATCCTCCTTCCCAGACAGTCCCATAAGCCCTCTTTCCTTCCCTTGTTCCTCAATTCACCCCTTCCTGTTTCCCTGTCCTGGTATTCCCGTACACTGCTGCAGTAAGCCTTTCTAGGACCTGGGGCCTCTCCTTCCTTCTTACTGAACTTTATTTGATATGTGAATTGTGTCTTGGGTAATCCAAGCTTCTAGACTAATATCCACTTATCAATGAGTGCATACCATGAATGTTCTTTTGTGATTGGGTTACCTCACTTAGAATGATATTTTTCAGTTCCAACCATTTGTCTAGGAATTTCATGAATTCACTGATTTTAATGACTGAATAGTACTCCATTATATATATATATATATATATATATATATATATATATATATATATATATATATATATATATATATGTATATATATATATATATATATATATATATATATATATATATATATATATATATATATATCACATTTTCTGTATCCATTCCTCTGTTGAGGGACATCTGTGTTCTTTCCAGCTTCTGGCTATTGTAAATATAGCTGCGACAAACATAGCGGAACATGTATCCTTATTATATGCTGGGGAATTCTCTGGTTATATGCCCAGGAGTGGTATAAAGGAGTCCTCTAGTAGTAGCATGCCCAGTCTTCTGCAGAATGACCAGACTGATTTTCAGAGTGGTTGTATCAGCTTGCAATCCCACCAGCAGTGGAGGAGTGTTCCTCTTTCTCCACATCATTTCCAGAACCTGTTTTCTCCTGATTTTGATCTGAACCATTCTGTCTGGTATGAGGTGAAATCTCAGGGTTGTTTAGATTTGCATTTCCCTGATGATTAAGGATGTTGAACATTTCTTTAGGTGCTTCTCCACCATTTGATATTCCTTAGGTTAAAATTATTTGTTTAGTTCTGTACCCCATTTTTTTCAGAGTGTTATTTGGCTCTCTGGAGTCTACCTTCTTGAGTTCTTTGTATATCTTGGATATAAGCCCTCTAAAGGAAAGATCTTTTCCCAATTTGTTGGTTGCCATTTTGTTCTTTTGACAATGTCCTTTGCCTTACAGAATCTCAGTAATTTTATGAGGTCCCATTTGTCAATTCTTGATCTTAGAGCATAAGCTATTACTGTTTTGTTCAGTATGCCAATTTCCTCTATGCCAATATCCTCAAGAGTCTTCACCAGCTACTTTTCTAATAGTTTCACCGTGTCTGGTTTTATGTGTAAGTCCTTGATCTACTTGGACTTAAGCTTAGTACAAGGAGATAAGAATGGATCAATTTGCTTTCTCCTGCATGCTGACCTCCCATTGAACCAGCACCATTTGTTGAAAAGGCTATCTTTATTCCATTGGATGGTTGTAGCTCCTTGGCCAAAGATCAAGTGACCATAGGTGTGTGGGTTCATTTCTCAGTCTTCAATTCTATTCCATTTATCTACTTGCCTGTCACTGTACCAATACCATGCAGTTTTTAACACAATTGCTCTATAGTACTGCTTGAGGTCAGGGATACTGATTCCCCCAGAAGTTCTTTTACTGTTGAGAATAATTTTAGCTATCCTGGGTTTTTTGTTATTTCAAATGAACTTGAGAATTACTCTCCTTGTACTAAGCTTAAGTCCAAGTGGATCAAAGATTTACACATAAAACCAGACACAGTGAAACTATTAGAAAAGTAACTGGTGAAGATCCTTGAGAGGGCACCTTGTCTAGTCCCTTATTTTAGTGGGATTGCTTCAGGTTTCTCTCCATTTGGTTTGATGTTGGCTACTGGTTTGCTGTATATTGTTTTTTTATTATGTTTAGGTATGGACCTTGAATTCCTGTACTTTCCAAGACCTTTAACATGAAAGGATGCTGAATTTTGTCAAATGCCTTTTCAGCATCTAATGAAATTACTATGTGTTTTTTCCTTTCAGTTTGTTTATGTAGTGTATTACATTGACGGATTTCCATATATTGAACCATTCCTGCATTCCTGGGATGAAGCCTACTTGATCATGGTGAATGTTTGTTTTGATGTGTTCTTGGATTCAGTTGGCAAGCATTTTATTGAGTATCTTTGCATTGATATTTATAAGGGAAATTGGTCTAAGGTTCTCTTTTTGTTGGATCTTTGTGTGGTTTTGGTATCAGTGAAATTGTGGCTTCATAGAACGAGTTGGATAATGTTCTTTCTGTTTCTATTTTGTGGAATAGTTTGAAGACTATTGGTATTAGGTCTCCTTTGAAGGTCCGATAGAATTCTGCACTAAAACCATCTGATCCTGTGCTTTTTTTAGTTGGGAGATGTTCAATGACCACTTTTCTTTCTTTAGGGGTTATAGGACAATTTAGATGGTCTATCTGATCCTGATTAAATTTTAGTAGTTGATATCTGTTTAGGAAATTGCCCAATTCATCCAGATTTTCTAATTGTGTTGAGTACAAGCTTTCATAGTAGGATATGATAACTCTTTAAGTTTCCTCAGTTTCCGTTGTTATTTCTCACTTTTCATTTCTGATTTTATTAATTTGGATACTGTCTCTGTGCCCTTTGCTTAGTCCAGCTAAAGTTTTATCTATTTTGTTGATTTTCTCAAAGAACCAGCTCCTGGTTTTGTTGATTCTTAGTATAGTTCTTTTTGTTTCAACTTGGCTGATTTCAGTCCTGAGTTTGATGATTTCCTGTCTTTTACTCCTATTGGGTGTATTAGTGTCTTTATGTTCTAAAGCTTTCAGGTGTGCTGTTAAGCTGCTAGTATATGCTATCTCCAGCTTCTTTTCATAGGCACTCAGAGCTATGAGTTTTCCTCTTAGCACTGCTTTCATTGTGTCCCATAATTTTGGGTATGTTGCGCCTTTATTTCCATTAAATTCTAAAAAGGTTTTTATTTCTTTCCTTATTTCTTCCTTAACCAAGGTATCAGTGAGCAGAGCATTTTCAGCTTCCATGTGTATGTAAGCTTTCTGTTGTTTTTGTTGCTATTGAAGACCACCCTTACTCCATAGTGATCTGATAGGAGGAATGGAATTAGTTCTATCTTCTTATATCTGTTGAAGTCTGTTTTGTGGCCAATTATATGGTCAATTTTGGAGAAAGTACGATTAGGTACAGAGAAGGCATATTCTTTTGATTTAGAATAAAATATTCTATAGATATCTATTAAATCCATTTGGTCCAAAACCTCTGTTAGTTTCACGGTGTCTACGTTTAGTTTGTGTTTCCATGCTCTGTCCACTAAGAAGAGTGTGTTGAAGTCACCCACCATTATTTTGTGGAGTGCAATGTGTGCTTTAAGCTTTAGTAAAGTTTTCTTTATGAATGAGGGTGCCCTTGCATTTCGGGCATAGATGTTCAAAATTGAGAATTCTTCCTGGTAGCTTTTTACTTTGATGAGTATAATAAAGTGTCCTTCTGTGTCTTTTTTGATGACTTTTTGGTTGAAAGTCTATTTTATTGGATATAAGACTGGCTACTTTAGTTCATTTCCTGGGACCATTTGCTTGCAAACTGTTTTCCAGAGTTTTTCTTTTAGGTAGTGTTTGTCTTTGACACTGAGATGCATTTTCTGTATGCAGCAAAATGTTGGGTCTTGTTTATGAATCCAGTCTGTTAGTCTATATATCTTTATTGGGGAATTGAGTCCATTGATGTTAAGAGATATTAAGGAATAGTGATTGTTGTTTCCTGCTATTTTTGATGTAATTTTTATGTTTGTGGGTTATCTTCTTTTGGGTTTGTTGAAAGATTAATTTCTTGCTTTTTCTCATATGTAGTTTCTCTCCTTTTGTTGGTGTTTTCCATTAATTATCCTTTGAAAGGCTGGATTTGTGGAAAGATATTGTGTACTTTTTTTTGTCATGAAATACCTTGGTTTCTCCATTTATGGTAATTGAGACTTGCTGGATATAGCAGTCTGGGTTTGCATTTGTGTTCCCTTAGGGTCTGCATAACATCTGCCCAGGCTCTTTTGGCTTTCATAGTCTCTGGTGATAAGTCCGTTCTAATTCTGATAGGTCTACCTTTATATGTTATTTGACCTTTTCCCCTTACTGCTTTTAATATTCTTTCTTTGTTTAATACATTTGGTGTTTTAATTATTATGTGACTGGAGGAATTTCTTTTCTGGTCAAATATTTTTGGAGTTCTGTAGGCTTCTTGAATGGGCATTTCTTTCTTTAGGGTAGGGAAGTTTTCTTCTATAATTTTGTTGAAGACATTTACTGGCCCTCTAAGTTGGAAATCTTATAATCCTTAGTTTTGGTCTTATCATTTGGTCTGGAGTTCCTGGATGTTTTGGGTCAGGAGCTTTTTGCATTTTTCATTTTGTTTGACTCTTGTATCAATGCTTTCTATGGTATCTTCTGCATCTGAGATTCTCTCTTTTATCTCTTGTATTCTATTGTTGATGCTTGGACCCATGACTCCTAACTTCTTTCTTAGGTTTTCTATGTCTCAAATTGTTTCCCTTTGTGCTTTCATTATTGTTTCTACCTCCTTTTTTAGATCCTGGATGGCTTTGTTTAGTTCCTTTACCTGTTCTGTGGTGTTTTCCCTTGGTTCTTAAAGGGCTTCTCCCTGTTTACTTGTGTTTCTTTAAGGGAGTTATTTATGTCCTTCTTGAAGCCCTCCATGAAGTCCTCCATCAGCATCATAACCTGTGATTTTTAAATCCAAATCTTGCTTTCATGGTATGTTGGGGGTATCCAGAAATTGCTGTTGTGGGAGAATTAGGTTCAGTTGGTGCCATATTGCCTTGGTTACTGTCAGCAATGTTCCTATGTTTGCATTTTGCCATCTGGTTATCTCTGGTGTTAGTTGGTCTTGCTGTCACTGGCTGGTGCTTGCCCCTCCTGTGTGCCTGCAGGCATATCTCAGCAACTCTGAGTGAGCTGCTTTCCCCTGGTACAAATTGCCTTGGTGCTGCAGAGTGACTGGGTGAAGGTAGAGTCCTGGTGCAGTGTGTCCCAAGCAGTCCTCTACTCTGCTGATCCCTGCCTACCAATCTGTTACACAGTCACAGGAGCAAAAATGGTGGCTGAGACACACTCTCTTGTAGTTGTATTTCGGTATGTAGCTCAGTGGCCCTGATCAACTCTGGATGCAGGCTGTGCCGGCTGTCTCCTCCGTGCAGCTGGGTGTATAGCTGGCCTCCTGAGCCACTTGGAGATGGTGCGCTGTGGCAGGGGATGTTCCTGGTCAGGAGGTAGAAACCAGAAGGATCCTGCTAGAGGCCTCTGGACAAGATCCTCCTATCTGCAGGGCTGGTCTCAACTGTTCAGGATGCCTCCTCCACGCTGGCTGCTGAGTGGATATCTGTCTTCCTGTGCCGCTTGGAGATGGCACACTGTGGCAGAGGATGTTCTGGATATGGGGGCAGAAACCAGAAGGCTCCTGCCAGAGGCTTCCAGACAGGATCCTCCAATCTGCAGGTCCAGTCTCACCTGTGCAGGCTGCCTCCTCTGCGCTGGCTGCTGGTGGATCCAATATTTTCATCTAAAAAGAAAGGAATCTCTTATTCCACAGTTATTTCCTTCACATTCTCTCATGACCAAAATATTAATTAATGTTACTTCAAGCTCTGGAGGGCATAGCTCACAACTGTTCTTTTGTTTGTTTCTTTGTTTTTGTTTTTCTTGTTGCCAGTGGTGATGGTGTTTTGTTTTTGCTTTTATTTTTACATTCATCAGATAGTGTAGATAGAAAAATTATGTTAGTTATGCTTCTGTCTAATACTATCCAATAGGTACAATATTGGGGATTCTCTTGTTTCCTAATTCTTAAATCTTTTGTTACAATTCAGATGCCCAAGCCTAGGAAGTCATCAGGAAGAGCCTGGTAGTTAACATCTGAAATACACCTTTGAACTTCAGACCAAGTTGGCATTTATAGGATTGTTAGGGAGATTTATCGATCTGTAGAAGCTTTGCTGCTGTCAACATTCACAACACAGAATGACAGTGGCAGAGACAGTACATGTTCCAACACATTGAAGAGATACAGAATTAGCTGGAAGCAGGCATATATAAAATCCTAACTTTTAAATGGATTCAGCCTTAAAGAGGAAAAACTTTTTTGAAAGTCTCAGGGAGTGGGGGACCAGAAAAGGGGAAATCATTTGAAATGTAAATAAAAAATATATCGAATAAAATTTAAAAAAAAACTAAATAAATAAATAATATTTTAAAAGTAAAGGAATAATACAATATTAAATGCTATTGATGATTTCAGTTACCCCCCCCCCCAAAAAAAAAGAATTCAAGCTGAGCAAGCCAGGGGAATCAAACCAGTAAGAAACATTCCTCCACATCATTTGCATCAGCTCCTTCTTCCTGACCTGCTTGAGTTCCAGTCCTGACTTCTTTTGGTGATTAATAACAATGTGGAAGTGTAAGTTGAATAAACCCTTTCCTCCCCAACTAGTTTCTTGGTCATGATATTTGTGCATGGATAGAAACCCTGACTAAGGCACCGTAATTGCAGTTGTTTGGGACATCCATGAAGGCCAAGCTATACATCTACAACATATGTGCAGGGAGGCCTAAGTCTAACTGAGGATGTGGAACAAAGGATATACTCGGCCATTGCTCGTGGGAATGCAAATGTCTATAACCACTTTTATGAAACTGGGAATAGTTCTACCTCACAATCCAGTTATAGCACTCCTGGGCATACATAAAAACATCCAATGGAAAAAAGATAGCCTTTTCAACAAATGGTGCTGGTTCAACTGGAGGTCAGCATGCAGAAGAATGCGAATTGATCCATCCTTGTCTCCTTGTACTAAGCTCAAATCCAAATGGATCAAGGACCTCCACATAAAGTCAGACACTCTGAAGTTAATAGAAAAGAAACTGGGGAAGACCCTTGAGGACATCGGTACAGGGAGAAAGTTTCTGAACAGAACACCAATAGCATATGCTCTAAGACCAAGAATTGACAAATGGGACCTCATAAAATTACAAAGTTTCTGTAAGGCAAAGGACACCATCAAGAAGACAAACCGACAACCAACAAATTGGGAAAAGATCTTCACCAATCCTATATCAGATAGAGGGCTAATATCCAATATATATAAAGAACTCAACAAGTTAGACTCCAGAAAACCAAACAATCCTATTAAAAAATGGGGTACAGAGTTAAACAAAGAATTCTCACCTGAAGAACTTCGGATGGCAGAGAAGCATCTTAAAAAATGCTCAACTTCATTAGTCATTAGGGAAATGCAAATCAAAACAACCCTGAGATTTCACCTTATACCAGTCAGAATGGCTAAGATTAAAAATTCAGGAGACAACAGGTGTTGGAGAGGGTGTGGAGAAAGAGGAACACTCCTCCACTGCTGGTGGGGTTGCAAATTGGTACAACCACTCTGGAAATCAGTCTGGCGGTTCCTCCAAAAACTGGGCACCTCACTTCCAGAAGATCCTGCTATACCACTCCTGGGCATATACCCAGAGGATTCCCCACCATGTAATAAGGATACATGCTCTACTATGTTCATAGCAGCCCTATTTATAATTGCCAGATGCTGTAAAGAACCCAGGTATCCCTCAACAGAAGAGTGGATGCAAAAAATGTGGTATATCTACACAATGGAGTACTATTCAGCCATTAGAAACAATGAATTCATGAAATTCTTAGGCAAATGGATGGAGCTAGAGAACATCATACTAAGTGAGGTAACCCTGACTCAAAAGTTGAATCATGGTATGCACTCACTAATAAGTGGATATTAACCTAGAAAACTGGAATACTGAAAACATAATCCACACATCAAATGAGGTACAAGAAGAAAGGAGGAGTGGCCCCTTGTTCTGGAAAGACTCAGTGAAGCAGTATTCGGCAAAACCAGAACGGGGAAGTGGGAAGGGGTGGGTGGGAGGACAGGGGAAGAGAAAGGGGCTTATGGGACTTTCGGGGAGTGGGGGCTAGAAAAGGGGAAATCATTTGAAATGTAAATAAAAAATTATATCGAATAAAAAAAAAAGATGTGCCACTATACCACAGGGACATTTGCTCAACTATGTTCATATCAGCTTTATTTCTAACATTCAGAAATTGGACAATCTAGATGTCCTATGACTGAAGAATGTATAAAGAAAATGTGGTAGATCTACACAAAGAAATATTGTTCTTCAATTAAAATCAAAGCATCTGATTTTTGCACCGGGGATCTAGGCAACCCCACAGCATTCTGTGTGCATCCCACAGGGAGATAGAGGTCTCCCAGCAGAGCCTTCACTTCTGAGCTCAGTGGTGAGATTTCCACTTTCTCTCCAATATCTCTCTGGAGGGGAACTGCTAGGAGTGCACAGGATATATGATCAATGGGGAAGCAAGGCAGGAGCCTTTGGTCACCATTTGCACTGGAGGGCCAGGCTCTCCACAGCCTGGCATAGTCTCCAGGGACAGAGTGAACTCTGAGCAATGCCTCCATTCCTGAGCACAGAGGTGAGAGCTCTACCTTCTCTCCAATATCTCTCTGGAGGGGAACAGCTAGGAGCACACAGGACATAGGATCAATGGAACAGGGGGACAGGTGCCTTTTGTTGACATTTGCACCTGGAAGTTAGGTCGCCACAGAGCATTCTATGTACAGCCTGTAGGGAGAGAGATCTCCCAGCAGAGTCTCTACTTCTGATTGTGGAGGTGAGAGCTATACTTTCTCTCCAATATCTCTCTGAGGAGGAATAGCTAGGAGCACAGAGGACATAAGATCAGTGGAGTAGTGGGGACAGGAGCCTTTGGTTGCCATTTGCACCAGAGAGCTAGGCAGCTCCACAGCCTCCTGTGCGCACACCCTGCCAGAAGATACTTGGTTTCCCAGGAGTAGGGACATGGCCTTACAGGCCCGCAGTAGGGATAAACACCAGCCAGAGATAGAAGGACCAACTAACAGGAGAAATAACCAGATGGCAAAAGCCAAGAGCAAGAAACCTATCAAAAGAAACCAGGGCTATTTGGCAAAATCAGAACCCAGTTCTCCGACCACAGCAAATCCCAGATACCCAAACACACTGGAAAAGCAAGAGTTGGATTTAAAAGTGCATTTTATGATGCTGATAAAGGACTTTAAGAAGGTCATAAATAATTCCCTTAAAGAAATACAGGAGAACATGAGTCAACAGGTAGAAGCCCTTAAAGACAAAACACAAAAATCCCTTAAAGAACTACAGGAGAACATGGGTCACCTGGTAGAAGACTTTAAAGAGAAAACACAAAAATCCCTTAAAGAAGCACAGGAGAACATGGGTCAACTGGTAGAATCCCTTAAAGAGGAAACACAAAAATCCCTTAAAGAAATACAGGAGAACATGGGTCAACAGGTAGAAGCACTTAAAGAGGAAACACAAAAATCCCTTAAAGAATTTCAGGATAACAAACAAGTGAAGGAACTGAACAAAACTATCCTGGTACAAAAAATGGAAGTAGAAACAATAAAGAAATCACAAAGGGATACAACTCTGGAAATAGAAAACCTTAGAAAGAAATCAGGAGTCAGAGATGCAAGCATAAACTACAGAATAAAAGAGATAGAAGAAAGAATCTCAGGTGCTGAAGATAACACAGAAAACATTGAATCAATAGACAAAATGCAAAATTCAAAAAGCTTGTAGCCCAAAACATACAAGACACAATGAAAAGACCAAATCTAAGGATTATAAGAATAGAAGAGAGCAAAGATTTAAAACTTAATGGGCCAGCAATTATCTTCAACAGAATTAATTGAAGAAAACTTCCCCAACCTAAAGAAAGAGATGCCCATGATCATATGAGAAGCCTACAGAGCTCCAAACAGACTGGACCAGAAAAGAAAGTCCTCCCCTCACTTAACAATCAAAACACCAAATGCACAAAACAAAGGAAGAATATTAAAAGCAGTAAGGGAAAAAGGCAAGTAACTTATAAAGGCATACATATCAGAATTATACCAGACTTCTCATCAGAAACTATGAAAGCTAGAAGAACCTGGGCAGATCTCATTCAGACCGTAAGAGAACACAAATGCCAGTCCATACTACTATACCCAGCAAAACTCTCAATTACAATAGATGGAGAAACCAAGATATTCCATGATAAAATCAAATTAACAAAATATCTTTCCACAAATCCAGCCCTACAAATGATAATAGACAGAAAACACCAACACAAGGAGGGAAACTGCACCCTAGAGAAAGCAAGAAAGTAATATTCTTTCAGGAAACCCAAAAGAAGATAACCACACATACATAAAAATAACATCAAAAATAACAGGAAGCAGCAATCACTATTCTTTAATATCTCTTAATATCAATGGACTTAATTCCCCAATAAAAATGCATAGACTAATAGACAGGGTTAGGGGATTTTCAGGTGGGGGGAACCAGGAAAAGTGATATTTGAATTGTAAATAAAGAATTTCTCTGCCAGCCCTATTTATAATAGCCAGAAGCTGGAAAGAACACAGGTATCCCTCAACAGAAGAATGGATGCAAAAAATGTGGTATATATACACAATGGAGTACTATTCAGCCATTAGAAACAATGAATTCATGAAATTCTTAGGCAAATGGATGGAGCTGGAGAACATCATACTAAGTGAGGTAATCCAGTCTCAAAAGATCAATCATGGTATGCACTCACTAATAAGTGGATATTAGCTTGGAAAACTGGAATATGCAAAACATAATCCACACTTCAAATGAAGTACAAGAAGAACGGAGGAGTGGCCCCTAGTTCTGGAAAGACCCAGTGTAGCAGTATAAGACAAAACCAGAACAGGGAAGTGGGAAGGGATGGGTGGGAGAACAGAGGGAGGGAAGGGGGCTTATGTGACTTTTGGGGAGTGGGGAACCAGAAAAGGGGAAATCATTTGAAATGTAAATAAAAAATATATCGAATAAAATTTAAAAAAAAAGAATTTCTCTAATTAAAAAAAAATCAAGTAATCTGCTATGTAATTGCATGGGCAGGGAAGGCAGTCTCTGAGAACACCAAGGGTCCAGGTCACTTGTCTCTTCTTCTTCCTGTGGAAATTCTATTCCTTTTGGGACCCTCGGTTCTTCCTGGAACTCTTACATGAGTCCTCAAGCTGCATCTGCAGTTACTCTGTGAGTCTCTGCATCCATCTGTGTCAGCTTCTGGTAGAGCCTCTCAAAGGACAGACATACTGGATTCCTGCCTGCAAAAATTAAATAGTATCATTAATAGTATCAGGAATTGGTGCTTGCACACAGACTGGTTCTCTGTTTGGACAGGTTAGTGCTTGGCTATTTTTTAAGTCTCTGCTCCATCCCCTGTCCCTACATTTTTTGTGGGCGGATTAGTGCCCCTACCACACCATTGGTTTTCCTACCTGGCTACATGAGCATGAAGTGACCTATTCAGATTCAATCCCCCAATGATGTAAGACTATGGGACACACCCATAGATTTTGGGTGCCTCCCCGTTCCAGGTCAGTGGCAAGTCCTGGTATGCCCCCCCCCCCCACACACACATCCTGGTATATCAAGTGTCTACAGAGCTAGATCTACCCTTTCCCACTTAGAACAGACAGATTTCTTGAGTTAATTTTGTATCCAGTCACTTTGCTGAAAGTTTGTATCAGCTAGAGGAGTACTCTTATAGAGTTATCTTGTGGATTTCACTGAGGGATTTTTTTTTTTAAGTCAAATCATTCCTGCATCACTGGGATGAAGCCCATTTGATGTGGATGTTGGTGGTGGATGATGTTTTTGATGCATTCCTGTATTCTGTTTGCAAATATTTTATTGAGTATTTTTGCATCAATGTTTATAAGAGATATTGGGTTTGAATTTCTCTTCCTTTGTAGTCTGTGTGGTATAGGTATCAGGGTGAGTGTGGCTTCATAGAATCAGTTTTATAATGTTTCATCTGTTTCTATTTTATGTAATCACTTGAGAAATATTGGTATTAGTTCTTCTTTGAAAGTTGGTAGAACACTAGCCTTTGTTGTTGTTGTTGTTATTGTTGTTGTTGTTGTTGTTGTTGTTGTTGCTGTTATTCAGAGTCTTTTAATGTCTGCTTCTATTTCCTTAGGGCTGTTTAAATAGTTTGCCAGATCTTAATGTAACTTTGCTAAGTTAGTTCTGTCTGTGTGGAAAAGTCATCCACTTTGTTAAGATTTGCCAATTTTATGGAGTACAGGCATCTGAAGTAAGGCCTTATAATTCTTTGCATTTCCTCAGTGTCTGTTGTTAGGTCTCCCTTTTCATTTCTGGTTGTGCTTATTTTGATATTGTCTCTCTGTACTTTGGTTAGTTTGACTAAGGGTTTGTCTATTTTGTTGATGTTTACTAAAGAACGAGCTCTTGTTTTCATTGGTTATTGGTACAATTTTCTTTGATTGACATCAGTCCTGATTTTGATTATTTCCATCCTTTTGTTCCTCTTTGGCGTGCTAGATACTTTTCTTTTTCTAGAGCTTTCAGGTGTAATTTTAAATTACTAGCATGAGAGCTAATTTCTTTATGGAGACATTTAGGTCTATGAGTCATTTAGTAGTGAGTTGTTCAATTTCCATGAGCATGTAGGTTTTCTGGAGGTTCTGTTGTAGAGTTGCAGCTTTAATCTATGGTGGTCTGATAAGGTACAAGGTGTTATTTCAATTTTCTTGTATTTCGTGAGACTTTGTGATGGACTGTATGGTTAGTTTTTCAGAATGAAGCATGAGATTCTGAGAAGAAGTTGTATTCTTTTGCATTTTGGTGAAATATTCTGTAGATGTCTTTTAGGTCCATTTGAATCATAATGTTTCTTAGTTTCATTATTACTCTGTTTGGTTTTTGTCTGGATGACCTGTCCATTGGTGAGAGCGGGTTATTGAAAACTCCCACTATTAATCTGTGGGTTTCTGTGTGTGATTTAAGCTTTAACAATGTTTCCTTTAAAAATCTGGGTGCCCTTGTATTTGGGGCATAGATATTTAGAAATGAAATGTCACCTTGGTAAATTTTTCTTTGATGAGTACAAAGTGTCCTTCTCTGCCTCTTTTGATTAATTTTGGTTATAATTCTGTTTCATTAGATATTACAATGTCTACTCCAGCTTGATTCTTAGGTACATTTGCTTAGAAATTAGGTTCTAGAATTCTAATTCTACAACTAACCATTTATAGGTGAGTATTCTATAACATACATTTACTATATGCCATTTGGCTGTTTTCCTAAAGATAAAAATCTAACTTCCCTTTTATATTTTCTTGAAACATCATCATAAAGTCCACTGTGTAATCTTGGAGTTCAGCTGATGAATGGAGTAACTGGGCTTTTAGAATCTTTAAAATTATTTATGTGGAAGTCTTAGGATTGCAAGCTTCCCATGGCATGTGCTAATGGTATCAGGTGCTCTTTGTTTCTTTTTCCAAATAAATGGTTGGGTAGAATCTGGACTTTTAATCATATGTTACATCTGACATAAAGAGCAGGTGTCCTTTCCTTCATTGTACAAAAGCACCAATTTCTTGTCTCAAAACATATTTAGGTATGAATATTACATAAGGGACCACAATGTCACCTTCATTTTAAACTCTATTTTCATTCATAATTTGATACTTGATGCTTCTTGTTTCAGTGAAATTATCTTTTGCTTTTTGATTGGCTTAATTAGCATTACTTCATGTGTTAGCCTCAACATACTAGACAGTGAACCTGATCTTGTCATTTTGCTAAAAGTTTTCCAAGTATCCTTTTCAAAAATAAATGTATTTACATTAATGGTAGTTGAGAATTTTAACTAATAAGAACATATGGTGCTGTCAGGAGGACAATATCATGTTATTTACAATAAAATCAATTATCTATCACAATTAATCATCTATGCCTTCAAGCAGAGTATGCAGTAAATGATGTTGAATACAGTGTGACATGTGCATCCTAGAGATGTGAACTGTGCCAGTGGGATGGCAGAGGGCACATCCATTTACAATATAAAATACCCACCATAAGAAACTTTCACAAAATCACTTTTTTTGATAAATGTATAAAAATAAATCAAAGCCAGTGACATATTGTTTCACTAAAGAGAATGACCATAAGAAAAATAACCTTAATAAGAATTTCACATAGCCCTCCTTTAGTTCTCCCTTCTGTTTCTTGTTTTTGTTACTCCAAACCAAAATTAGGATGGGAAATATTTCAAAGAAAAAGTTTTCAATGTGTGCAGCATGGCATTCTAGGTTTATTGTTGGCCTTTGGTCTGTTTAAGTGGAGAATAAAACGGGCAGGTGGTATGCAGGGAGGACGGAGAAAGCAAGCAAGTATAAATATTTCTTGTATGATTTTTTTTCAGAACTTTTTCAAAAACTTAAATGGGGATTATTTGTCATAACATTATGTTTCCAGCCATTGCTAGTGTGAAACCGAATTAGGAGGAACATAAGAAGATTCATTAAAATTAATTACGTTATTTAATTTTCAGGATTGGATCTTGATTTGTTGAGGGTAAAGAATAAAAATTTCCAGCAACCTTCATGTCTGTGAAACTTTGGGTGGACATTAACATTTTTGTTTGTTTGTAAAATAAAATTTATACTTTTACTATGATTCACAGAAGAACTTTTACTGAATTTATAGCACTCATACTTATAAATTGTATATATATATATATATATGTATATGTACACACATATATTATATATCATATATATATATATATATCATCGAAGAATTTAAAGTAGAGCAAGGAACTATAAAGGAGTGGTTGGAGGCAGGAAAGGGAAGGAGAAAATAATATAATAGTAATTTTAAAATGAAAGAAAAATATGAGAGATTACAAATTAATAGCTTAATCATATTCCTAAAAGGCTTTGGAAAAGTAAACATCTTAAACCAGGAAATTAAAAGAGATTATCACAATATTGAGTAGGTTTTACATGTGTTAAATGTTCTGGCGATCAATCTCCTATAAAATATCAAGTTCAGAAATACTTTCTTACATTAGGTTATTTGTGTCTTTGTTAATTATTTCTTTTTACAGATGTGAGGTATTTTGATGTTGTTTGTTTCTTGTGGGGGAGTTTGTTTAATGAAACCCATTTTATCTAATTTTACTTAATTATGAAGATTTCTGTTTGTATTAATTGAAATCCATGAGGTTCTTTGGAAATGTAGGGTGGCATATGCTCTCTTGGTTCAACCATGCTCTACAGCTTTCCCAAGCATAATTTAAGTCTTAGAGGCTTATAAGCAAAGGGAGGTAGTGGAGGACAATGATCAATCACATAGCAAGGAGATTCATAGAATGTAGCCATAAGTCTACCTAATTGGGGTATTAGGTCTCATCTTACATAAGATTTCCACTATCAAAAAACATTTTTAGTGCCATATAGTCAGACACGAGAACATGCATGATACATATATATGTATGCAATCACAATTTAACAATGACATCATCAAATTCAGAGGTTAATGGAGAGAGAACTAGAAAATATCATCCTGAGTGATGTAACGCAAATGCACAGGTTATGTATTCACTGATAAGTGGATATTAAGAAAAAAAAAAAAAACCTCAGAATACCCATGATACAACTCACAGACTATATGAAGCTCAAGAAAAAGAAAAACCAAAGTATGGATGCTTCAGCCCTACTTAGAAGGAGGAACAAAATAATCATGGGAGGTAGAGGGAAAGAGGGATCTGACAGGGTGAGAGGAAGGAGAGGATAAAAGGGGCAGCAGGATCAGGTTTGAGCGGAGGCAGGAAGAAGTACAGAGATTCAGGAAATTGAAAGAAGGTGTATAGCAGTGGGCAATGGGGAATTTTGAGTAGCCACTAAATATTCCCAGATGCTAAGGAAGCAAGAGGTTCCCATGACCCAACAGGGCATGACATTAGCTGAAATACCCAACACAGGGGAGCTAGAACCCATCAAGACCATATCCAGTGGATAAGCGCAGCCTCTGCCTGACGGATGTGACAACCCACCCATCTCAAAAATTTTAGCCCAGAATTGTTCCTGCCTGAAGAAAATACAGGGACTAGGACTGGAGCAGGGAGAAGGAAGGAAAAGTCATCTAGAGACTGCCCCACCTAGGGATCCATGCCATCTGCAGACACGAAACCCAGAAACAGTTGCTGATGCCAAGAAGCTCTTACTGATGGAGCCTGGTATATCTGTCCTCTGAGAAATTCTGCCCAAGCCTGGCCAATACAGATGTGGATGCATGCAGCCAACCATTGGACTGAGCATGGAATCCCAAGGGAAGAGTTAGGGGAAGGGCTGAAAGAGCTGAAGGAGATTCTAATCTCCTAAGAAGAACAACAATATCAACCTACCAGACCCTCCCCAGAGATCTCAGGGACTAAATCACCAACCAAAGCTTACACATGGAGGAACCCCATGGCTCCAGCCACAGATGAAGCAGAGGATGGTCTTATCTGGCATGAATGGGAGGGAGGCCACCTCCTAAGGAGGCTTGATGTTCCAGTTTAGAGGATGCTAGGGTGGTGAGGTGGAAGTGGATAGGTGGGTTTGGGAGCACCCTCATAGAGGCAGGTGGAGGGGGGATGGGATAGGAGCTTGCAGAAGGGAAACCAGGAAGGGGGACAACATTTGAAATGTAAACAAATATAACCAATAAAAAATAGTAAAAAGAAAAAAGGTCAATTATTTGAAAGACAATGTGGGAGGGTTTAGAAGTAGAAAAGGGAAGCAATAAATGTAATTATATTACAATCTAAAATAAAATTAATCAGTCAATTAGTTTCTTAGGATTCACTGATTCAAGTCACAGCTTCATTAGGACATTCACAAATCTTAGTTGAATACATAGAATATATTTCTTTTGACTCATTTTAACAGTAGACAGTCTACAAGTCAGAAACTTTATTTACTTTGTAAGTTAGGCAATAGAGGGATGGGCATCGAAGTTTAGTCTTAAATAGTTAACCCTAACTATAGGATACAAGAATTCCTTTCACAGTAGAGAGAAATTATTTAATATGTGTCGTGCTTGATGAGGTTGGGAGTGATTTGAAATCTACTGAGAATGGAACTCAGAGGAGTGTGGTCAGAGAGTATTGGAGAAATGGTGTAGTATAGAAAGTTCTTGAGCTGTTTGAGTAGACTTCTGAAATCCGGTCTCTATAAACACTTGCCATAAATGCCAGCTCCATTCTAAGTATCCTCTCTCACTGCTTTTAGTTTGGGATATCATGTGCTTGTTCGAGAAAGTGATCTTGACATAGGCATTTATCCTGTGCCACATGTGACACAGCTGAGCACAAGGCAATGTAGGCACTATACCTTCATATCTTTAAAACAAATACATACAACTTTTCTCCTTATAAATTAGCAATTTCAAGGAGGTCATTGTAATATTATGAAACTAAAGCACACATTGGATGTGTAGTAACCTAGAACCTTAGTTACAAGAAATGTGTTAGAAAATGAATTTAGAAATCCCATTTTTTGGAGAGAGCATACACTAGCAGCTTAATGACACACCTGAAAGTCCTGGAACAAAAAGAAGCCAATTCACCCAGGAGGAGTAGAAGGCAGGAAATCATCAAACTCAGGGCTGAAATCAATCAATTGGAAACAAAGCGAACCGTACAAAGAATTAACGAATCCAGGAGCTGGTTCTTTGAGAAAATCAACAAGATAGATAAACCCTTAGCCAGACTGACCAAAGGGCACAGAGAAAGTATCCAAATTAACAAACTTAGAAATGAAAAGGGAGATATAACAACGGAAACTGAGGAAATCCAAAAAGTCATCAGATCCTACTATAAGAGCCTGTACTCAACACAACTGGAGAATCTGAAGGAAATGGACAATTTCCTTGACAGATACCAAATACCAAAATTAAATCAGGACCAAATAGATCATCTAAACAGTCCCATAATGCCTAAAGAAATAGAAGGAGTCATAGAAAGTCTTCCAACCAAAAAAAGCACAGGACCAGATGGTTTCAATGCAGAATTCTATCAGACCTTCAAAGAAGAGTTAACACCAATACTCTTCAAACTATTCCACAAAATAGAAACAGAAGGAACACTACCCAATTCCTTCTACGAAGCCACAATTACGCTGATACCAAAGCCACACAAAGATCCAACAAAGAAAGAACTTCAGACCAATTTCCCTTATGAACGTCGATGCAAAAATACTCAATAAAATTCTTGCCAACCAAATCCAAGAACACATCAAAACGATCATCCACCATGATCAAGTAGGCTTTATCCCGGGAATGCAGGGTTGGTTTAATATACGGAAATCCATCAATGCAATCCATTACATAAACAAACTCAAAGAAAAAAACCACATGGTCATTTCATTGGATGCTGAAAAAGCATTTGACAAAATTCAGCATCCTTTCATGCTTAAAGTCTTGGAAAGAACGGGAATTCAAGGCCCATACCTAAACATAGTAAAAGCAATATACAGCAAACCGGTAGCCAGCATCAAACTAAATGGAGAGAAACTTGAAGCAATCCCACTAAAATCAGGGACTAGACAGGGCTGCCCCCTCTCTCCTTATCTTTTCAATATTGTACTTGAGGTACTAGCTTGGGCAATTCGACAACATAAGGAGGTCAAAGGGATACAAATTGGAATGGAAGAAGTCAAACTATCATTATTTGCAGATGACATGATAGTCTACCTAAGTGACCCAATAAACTCCACTAGAGAACTCCTACAGCTGATAAACAACTTCAGCAAAGTGGCAGGTTATAAAGTCAACTCAAGCAAATCAGTGGCCTTCCTATACTCAAAGGATAAGCAGGCTGAGAAAGAAATTAGGGAAATGACCCCCTTCACAATAGCCACAAACAGTATAAAGTATCTTGGGGTGACTCTTACCAAACATGTGAAAGATCTTTACGAAAAGAACTTCAAGACTCTGAAGAAGGAAATGGAAGAAGACCTCAAAAAATGGGAAAACCTCCCATGCTCATGGATCGCCAGAATCAATATAGATAAAATGGCCATTTTGCCAAAAGCAATATACAGATTCAATGCAATACCCATCCAAATCCCAACTCAATTCTTCACAGAGTTAGAAAAAGCAATTAACAAATTCATCTGGAATAACAAAAAACTCAGGATAGCTAAAACTATTCTCAGCAACAAAAGAAATTCTGGGGGAATCAGTATCCCTGACCTCAAGCAATACTACAGAGCAATAGTGTTAAAAACTGCATGGTATTGGTACAGTGACAGGCAGGCAGATCAATGGAACAGGATTGAAGATCCAGAAATGAACCCACACACCTATGGCCACTTGATCCTCGACAAAGGGGCTGAAAACATCCAATGGAAAAAAGATAGCCTTTTCATCAAATGGTACTGGTTCAACTGGAGGTCAGCATGCAGAAGAATGCGAATTGATCCATCTTTATCGCCTTGTACTAAGCTCAAATCCAAATGGATCAAGGACCTCCACATAAAGCCAGACACTCTGAAGCTAATAGAAAAGAAACTGGGGAAGACCCTTGAGGACATTGGTACAGGGAGAAAATTTCTGAACAGAACACCAATAGCGTATGTTCTAAGATCAAGAATTGACAAATGGGACCTCATAAAATTACAAAGTTTCTGTAAGGCAAAGGACACCATCAAAAGGACAAATCGGCAACCAACAAATTGGGAAAAGATCTTCACCAATCCTATATCAGATAGAGGGCTAATATCCAATATATATAAAGAACTCAAGAAGTTAGACTCCAGAAAACCAAACAACCCTATTAAAAAATGGGGTACAGAGTTAAACAGGGAATTCTCACCTGAAGAACTTCGGATGGCGGAGAAGCATCTTAAAAAATGCTCAACTTCATTAGTCATTAGGGAAATGCAAATCAAAACAAAGCTGAGATTTCACCTTACACCAGTCAGAATGGCTAGGATTAAAAATTCAGGAGACAGCAGGTGTTGGAGAGAATGTGGAGAAAGAGGAACACTCCTCCACTGCTGGTGGGGTTGCAAATTGGTACAACCACTCTGGAAATCAGTCTGGCGGTTCCTCCAAAAACTGGGCACCTCACTTCCAGAAGATCCTGCTATACCACTCCTGGGCATATACCCAGAGGATTCACCACCATGTAATAAGGATACATGCTCTACTATGTTCATAGCAGCCCTATTTATAATTGCCAGATGGTGGAAAGAACCAGGTATCCCTCAACAGAAGAGTGTATGCAAAAAATGTGGTATATCTACACAATGGAGTACTATTCAGCCATTAGAAACAATGAATTCATGAAATTCTTAGGCAAATGGATGGAGCTAGAAAACATCATACTAAGTGAGGTAACCCAGACTCAAAAGGTGAGTCTGGTATGCACTCACTAATAAGTGGATATTAACCTAGAAAACTGGAATACCCCAAACATAATCCATACATCAAATGAGGTACAAGAAGAAAGGAGGAGTGGCCCCTTGTTCTAGAAAGACTCAGTGAAGAAGTATAGGGCAAAACCAGAAAGGGGAAGTGGGAAGGGGTGGGTGGGAGGACAGGGGGAGAAAAGGGGGCTTATGGGATTATCGGGGAGTGGGGGGCTAGAAAAGGGGATATCATTTGAAATGTAAATAAAAAATATATCGAATAAAAAAAAGACAAAAAAAAAACTTTCTTTACAGTCTTATTCTAATGTTTCAATTGTAGTAAAATAAATACTCGGACCATTAAAAAAAAAAAGAAAGAAATCCCATTTTTGAGTACCCAAGACATAATCCACATATTAAATGATGTCCAAAAAGAATGGAGGAGTGGCCCCTGGTTCTGGAAAGACTCAGTGGCAAAGTATAAGGGAATTCCAGAATAGGGAAGTGGGAAGGGGTAGATGGAGGAACAGGGGAAAGGAAGAGGGCTTATGGGACTTGTGGAGAGTGGGGACCCAGAAAAGGGGAAATCATTTGAAATGTAAATAAAAATATATCAATTAAAAAAAGAAAAAAATGAAAAGAAATTAAAAAAAATTCAAAAAAAAATTATTCCTCCTGATCCAACTTCTAAGAAGGACCGAAGTATCCACACTTTGGTCTTCCTTCTTCTTGAGCTTCATGTGGTTTGTGAATGGTATCTTATGTATTCTGATCTTCTGGGCTAATATACACTTCTCATTGAGTACATACCAGATGTGTTCTTTCATGGTTGGGTTATCTGAATCAGAATGATATTTTCTAATTCCATTCATTTGCCTAGGAATTTTATGAATACATTGTTTTTAATAGTTCCCTTGTGTAAATGCATCACATTTTCTGTATCTATTCTTCTGTTGAGGGACATCTGTGTTCTTTCCAGCTTCTGACTATTATAGATAAGGCTATTATAATGGGAGGAGTTACAGAGACAAAGTTTCTATCAGAGACTGAAGGAAAGGCCATCCAGAGACTGCCCCTCTTGGGGATTCATCCCATATACAGTTACCAAACCCAAGAGCTTTTGTGGATGCCAAAAATGCTTGCTGATGAGAGCCTGAGTAGCTGTCACCTGAGAGAATCTGCCAGTACCTGACAAATACAGAGGTGGATGCTCTCAGCCAACCATTGAACTGCGTTCTCAATGGAGGATCTAGAGAGAGGGCTTAAGTTGCTGAAGGGGTTTTTAGACCCATAGGATGAAGAATAATATGGACTAATCAGTAACCCCAGAGCTCCCAGGGACTAAAAAACTGACTAAAGAGTACACATGGAGGGACCCATGGCTCCAGCTACATATGTAGCAGAAGATGGCCTTGTTGGACATCAATGAGAGGAGAGGACCTTGGTCCTAGAAAGGCTTGTTGCCCCAGTATAGGGAAATACCAGGACAGGGAAGTGGGACTGGGTGGGTTGTTGAGCAAGTGGAGGGGAGATAGGATAAGGGGTTTTCAGAGGGGAAACAAGGAAAGGGAATAACATTTGAAGTATAAGTAAAGAAAATATCTAATAAAAAAGATTTTCCTTCTGTTGAAAAAAAAGAAAATATTATTTTCAATATCAAAATCAGTTATTTAGAAATACACATGTATTTGTATGTGCACATATATAAAATTAATGTTTTAATCTCCTAATATATTCCTTTTTAGGCTTGTCCTCAATTTTTCTTCTTCCTTTTAGGAAATTTACTATAAAATATTTTCCACAAATATGTAGATTAAAGCATTGCTATAATTTGTTTTTGTAGTAAATCTAGGTAAAACAATATTTCAACAACTCAAAGTTTTGTCATCTGTTTTGAATTGTAGGAATATCACGCAAAAATGTGTCCAGTGTTTCTTAATTAAAATATAAATAGATGTTATAAGAATTTATTTTTTCCTGTTATGGTTCAGGTGTACTACGTGAATTATAAGCAAACACCTTAACTGAGGATCTTCCAAGTGTTTGTATGGATACCCTTGATCAAATGAAAAAGTTTGATAAAGTTCTACGGACACTCTGTGCCTGGGGCAGAATTGTTAGTGGATGAACATCCTGTTCTCATCTTGAATCGGGTATATAATTCAACCGATGTGACACTGTAAAATATTAACTTAATTTGGGACAGAGGAGGAAATCAACCTTATTGTTGATGCCCAGGGGGTTAATGATTTAACATTTTCACTTTGGTCCACTTATTTTGATCTTAAATTGTGAGACTCAATTACTTCAGATAAATCCCATCTAGTTTCATTGCATAATTGGTTTTTGTAGAGTCCATTATCCTAATAATTACAGTCTGATTGGCATAGAAATGAAATATTCTGATAAGAAACATCAGGAAATAATAATAGTAATTAATAGTAATTAAATTCAATGCAGCCCATTTTAGAGGAGAGAGGTTGGAGGTGATTTATAAAGTTTATACAGGACTTAAGCAGAAAACAAACAAAAATTTGATTTTTTTTAAAATTTATTCACAGTTGCTAAAATATATTAAAATTCAAAAAGGCGAACTTTTTCATACCAAAACCAAGTCTGTGTGAATTCAAGAATTGTGTATATGTTAGATATGTGCTTCTATCTACCCATTTAATTCATACATGCCTATCTCAGACATTATATAGAATTTCAATATAAAAAATAAAGAGCACATTTTGACCATAAATATTATCAGAAATTTAAGTTGTAAGATTAAGCCACCCAAAGGGTGTCTACACACAGGAACAGGGTTCTGTCCTGTCAGTAACAGTGGGCATGTATACTGGGGGTCAGCTTCCTGGTTCTGCCCTGTCAGTATCAGTGGGCTGGGCGTGTGTACTGGGGATAGCCTTCCCATCTCCTCAGCTTCCTGGCAGAAAGTCAATGATAATGGAATTGTCTTTAATTTTGGTTATTATTTTTCCTTGAATTCTGGCAAAGGGGAATTGGTTATCTGAGACATTCTAGAAGTAAAATGAATGTTCATAGCTGAATTCATCTTTGGTTAATATGCATTACCTTCCTAACTGGGAATTAGGCAATCAGCTGTACCATGCTATATTCTTCTGTAATTTAAATGGGATAGATTTGCCACAAGTGAGAAGTGACATTTTTTCTAGGCATTGCACACAGATGAATGGAGAGCATCCTTGCACTCAGTACTGAGGCCCAGACTAAAAGACAGTAACAATGTGTAAGAACAAGAAAGTATAGAACAAGTTTTGAGGGTGAGCATAGTGATGCTACTGTAATCCCAGGACATGGAAATACAGACAGGGAAAGAGACAGGTGGATCCATTAAGTTCACTGGTCAATATCAATGAACTTTGGGGTCAATAAGGGAGCTTGCCTCAAAAGTATCAGGATATATTATTTGTCTTAGCCAGTAATTCATTCCACTTCCATTCATTCTGACTAAGAAACTCCTATGAATGCAATCAGATCCCAAACATTTTCTTCCAATATCAGCCAAGCACAATCACTCCTTTCTTGTCCTCGGAATCTCATACATGATTAAAATCATATGGAGTGAAAAATTAGTTTCATCCTTTATGTTTTCCCAAACATTTTAATATCACAAAGATAAAAATGTATCTGTAGTTTGTGTGTGTGTATGTATGTGTGCCATGTTGGAGGCTGGCCATGTATTCATGTGCCCTGGCTAACCATTATTTTGTAATTGGTCTTCTATAATTGTTCACTAACTTATTTGAGAGAGAACTTTTCACCTAGCTACACTTGATTAATTTGACTAGTCTGGTGAGCTGGCAAACCATTAGTCTTCCTGTTCCCACCTCTCATTTGCTGGCATTACAAATGGGTGCTGCAACAAGTATGCTTATCTTTAATATTATGACAAGAATTGTATTTTCCAAACAATCCCCATATTTACAATTCTAACGTCAAATACATTCTCTTCAAGTTACATGGCAAAGGGCCAAAAAAGCATGAATAAAAATTATGATAACTTTTCTTTCAATGAGTAGAATGCTTTATAGACCAGAAAATAAATCCACAGATGTGCCTGATGTGAGTGATTTTGACACTTTGGCTTATATTTGTTTTCATTTGTTTTATTGTCACACAAATGCATTTAATCTCTACCTAGTGTGCATTTTATATAACAATTCGAACATCTGACTTCCATTACAATCATTGCCCTTGTATTTGGTATTAATTTAGTTTTTAGATTTATTCATCATTTGGGGTTGGCATCCTGTAAAAGTCCCTTCCTCTGACCATGAATTCCACAGTTCAATCTCTAATACAATTAGCATATATGGCCTATTTGTCATTGTCCTGGTCAAGATTTATATTCCTTGAAACAAAACTATCAGTATGATAATAGTGACAGAATATAAAACTACCTACTGACAAGATTTTTTCAACGATGCATTTTATATGTAGTAGTAAAACTCTCCTTCAATTTAATGGTATGTTAATAAATCATGATTATCCACATGACATTCCAAAGCCACACCCAGTAAGTAATATATAAATCTGGATTTAAGAAGCTAACCGAGCTTCATTTAAACAATGCTATAGTTAGTGGAGAGTACAAACAGACCATCTTATAAAAAACAATCGATGAAAAATATGAGCAAATGGTTAGGTGTTTTGTTGGTTTGAGAACTGTAGCTCTCATGTTCTCTGGGAAAGATAAATGTCTTCATATATAAAGTATATCTGTCTCTAAAAGGGTGAGTATACTGATGTTAATTACTTAGTGCTTTGGAGACGCAAATAAAATCTTCAGTAGAGACATAGGAAAATGTTAAGCACATCAAAGAAATCTAAATGCAATTTTGTTGTTGCTATGTATACATTTATTTCTGTTTAACATTAATCCTACATAGAAAAAGTATTACAAAAAAGATAAATTTGAAGTAGAACATATTTGAAACAATCAGAGTAGTAATCTTGATCATTTTCGGCAGAAGTTAATAGATTTTAATATATGCAGTTAAATTAAAAAGTTAATTAAGTTACTAATGTTATATGCTATTTGCAAAATCAAATCTATTTCCACAAGGCCCAAACATCAAACCCTGCCTATAAGAGTTATAAGAGTGTGAGTTCCAAGCTTCACAAAAGGATTACTGCTGTTGTCTCCCAGTGGATTTGTGTGACAAATGCTTAAGGAGTATGTGGCCTCACTTGTAAGCAGAAGATCTATGATTTCTCTTCATAATAAGAATGCAGGCCTTTACAATATGCTCTTGTTAGGATAAAGGGAGGAGGACTGATGTTTCTCCATTTCCTTTACAATAAAAGGCAATGGAACTGACACTCTTTTATCAGTGAGAACAATCAGTTTTTAGTTAGTTTTTCTTTTCTGATATTAAAATTTATTTAGTTTTAAAACACGGGATTAAATGTGATCTCATTTCAACAATGACATGTTAACTACTTGCTACCTAAAGTATGACTAGTAGTAGTAGCTACCTCTGATGACTAAGGATGTTGAACACTTATTTAGGTGCTTCTCAGATATTTGATGTGCCTCAGTTGAGAATTCTTTGTTTAGCTCTGTACCCCCTTTTTAAATAGGTTTATTTGATTCTCTGGAGTATAACTTGTTGAGTTCTTTTTATATATTGGATATTATCCATCTATCAGATTTAGGATTGGTAAAGGTCTTTTCCCCATCTGTTGGTTGCCATTTTGTACTATTGTCAGTGTCTTTTTATTGAGAAATTGATTCCATTGATGTTAATCCACACATCAAATGAGGTACAAGAAGAAAGGAAGAGTGGCCCCTTGTTCTGGAAAGACTCAGTGAAGCAGTATTCGGCAAAACCAGAACGGGGAAGTGGGAAGGGGTGGGTGGGAGGACAGGGGGAGAGAAGGGGGCTTGCGGGTCTTTCGGGGAGTGGGGGGCTAGAAAAGGGGAAATCATTTGAAATGTAAATAAAAAATATATCGAATAAAAAAAAGAAAAAAAAAGGAAAAAAAAGAAGAAAAAAATAATAATAAAAAAAGAAAAGTGATTGTTGCTTCCTATTATTTTTATTTTTAGGTATGAAATTATGTTTGTGAGGCTATCTTCTTTTGGGTTTGTTGAAAGAAGATTATGTTCTTGCTTTTTCGAGGGTATAGTTTTCCTCCTTGTGTTGGAGTTATACATTTATTATTCTTTCTAGGTCTGAATTTCTGGAATGATACTGTGTAAATTTGTTTTCGTCATGGAATATCTTGCTTTCTCCATCTATGGTAATTGAGAGTTTTGCTGGGTATAGTAGCCTGGACTGGCATTTGTGTACTCTTAGGGTCTGTATGACTTCTACCTAGGATATTTTAGCTTTCATAGTCTCTGGTGAGAAGTCTGGTATAATCCTGATAGGTCTGCCTTTATAAATTACCTGCCAATTTCCCCTTACTGCCTTTTATATTCCTTTTGTGTTTTGTGCCTTTGCTATTTTTACTATTGTGTGATGGGAGGACTTTCTGTTCTGGTCAAGTTTGTTTGGAGTTCTGTAGGCTTCTCATATGATCAGGATATCTCTTTCTTTAGGTTAGGGAAGTTTTCTTCTATAATTTTGTTGAAAATATTTATTGACCCTTTAAGTTGGGAATCTTGTCTCTCTTTGATACCTATTATCCTTAGGTTTGGTCTTCTCATTGTGTCCTGGATTTCCTGGATGTTGTGGGTAGGAGCATTTTGCAATTTTTTTACTGTTGTGTCATTGTTGTCTATGTTATCTTCTGCCCCTGAGATTCTCTCTTCTATTATTGTATTCTGTTGGTGATGCTTGCATCAATGACTCCTGAACTCTTTTCTCGGTTTTCCAGCTCCCGGGTTGTCTCCCTTTATGATTTCTCTATTGTTTCTATTTCCATTTTTAGATCCTGGGTCATTTTGTTCAGTTCCTTCACCTTTTTGCTTGTGTTTTGTACAGAGCCATATTGGGGCAGTCTTGCACTTGGTCAGAGTTTGACTTTGGTCAAGGTTAACTTCTCCCAGTTAGCCAGGATCCTGCTCCACCTAGGGTGGAGCGCTCGTAGTAAAGGTTAAGTTCATTGTTCCTCCAGGTATAGGGATTCCTGAATTAAGCAAGTGACCCACCCAGCTGCCGGAGCAGTCAAGACGAAGACCTCCAAGAGAAGCTAGACAACTTCCACCGGAACTCAGCCTGGAGTCTGGGGGGAGGGTTTTCCCAAACTGTTAAAAGGTCCGGCGCCATTAAAGTTTAGGGCTTTGATCAGTGAACATTGACTTGGCCGCACGTTCTTTTCGCTTCTCTTCCCTATGACCCCAAAATTCTCTCAACAGGTAACCCGGTTTACATGTGGCTGCGGGCAGCTACATAGTGGCGCCTGAACGTGGGAAGACCTGGCACGAGAGAATTTCTTGAGGTAGCCCTATCCAGCGAAGCTTCGCGGAAAAGGTGAAAATTAATGGTATCCGCACGGTAAGCAACATAGAAGTCAAAACTAGCGCTAGTGAATTCGTGTCTATTGTTGTGAGTGCAGGAATGGATACAGTTTTTCAAGCATACTGCGTGGACCCAGCGCAGGACTGCTTGGGTTGATAAGATAGGGAAATATGGGGAAGGAATTTGGTAGGCATTTGCCCAAAGCTCGTAAGAGCTGATTTCGGCGAAAAGAAAGGGGTTTTTAAAAATAGGCATATGTCCACAGCTTCTAAGAGCTGTTTAAAGAGAAAAATGGATACAATTGCTTAACAAGCACGCTTAACCTTCTGTGTATCTTTCCGTGTTTGTCCCGGTGCACCGACTGTCTATGTGTATGTTTATGTCCTCTCTGTGTCTTTGTGTGAATGACTGTTTCATGTTAAAAAGAAAAATTGGTAAAGATTACATCTGCTGGTTGTAGGTACCTAACCTTTTGAGCTAGCCACAGTTTGTGTGGGGATTGATTCAAAGCCACGCTGCAGCAGCGTAGCTCACTCACCCAAGACAGAAACATGGCTGGGGAAAAAGCTGCTCTTAAAAGCCCAGAAACCTCGAGATTTGGGAAGACTTTGGTTTGGCTTGTGAAATTCATGTAGTCGCTTTATACTTGTTTCTAATTGGTTTTAATGATATAAGGCTTTACATTTCTTGACTAAAGAGTTATAAATTAATTGGTTATTATGTAAAAGGTATAGTGTTATTAAGAAAAGGTTAGTTTAAAACTGGTGATTCAGTGTTAGAGCTATCTTAACTAACTACACGTGGCCTAACGCCACTCATGCCTTGTTCTTGTTTATAATTGGATTTAAAGGTATATTTTGCATGTCTTGACTATAGAGTATTGGCTTAAGTCACTGCACATGATTTAAAAGGTATAATGTTATTAACAAAAGTTAGGTTAAGGCTGGTAGTTTAGGGTAGTCGCCATTTTGAACACGTGGCATGATGGTTAAGGCTGGTAGTTTAGGGTAGTCGCCATTTTGAACACGTGGCATGACGATTAAGGCTGGTAGTTTAGGGTAGTCGCCATTTTGAACACCACGTGGCATGACGCAATCCAGGAAATACAGGCCTTTGGGACGCTCCTAAATTGGCATGGTGTTTCATGTGAATCTTGGCCTGGAGATTAGACTTAATGAAGATTAAGATTTAAAATATTGTCTCTTTAATAAGTTACACTGTTATACACTTGAACATAAGAACTGGCATACAAACCTTGTGCTGTAAATATGTGTTTGCCATTAATTTTAAAGAAAATAGATTGTTTAAAATTGAGATTTGCTTCCAAAATTACAATTGTGCTCTAATATTGCAAGAAAACATTGAGTTACAATAAAAATCAGTGTGTCATTGGCTACAGTTTTCAGTTTGCAGGCTCGTAATTGTTAACATTTTGTAATTAAGATAATTTTGAGAGTGATACAGCTATGGGTTTTAGAGGCCCATTGCCACTTTTCCACAAGTTTATAGGCTACAATGGTAGGAGCAAAATTTAACCCTCCAAGATTAAAAAGGAGATCTCTGTAGAAATGTATTTGATATCAAGTAGGTTCCTTTGACCATGAAATTACAGGTTTCTTTTGTTTAATCCTGTCTTAGTTAAAAGGCTCAGGTCTAGTCCTTGCCAAGGACTAAAGGTGGATCCTAGGGCAGATAAAAAAAAATGTATTTTGTCTCTGTTTCAATACTAGAAGTTAAGATCTTAAAATTTTCAGTGTATAATGTTCATAGAATGTTTGTTACAGGCCCTTGCTCCTATAGACTTTTAGAATTTTTAGGTAAATGGCTTTCAAAAGTTGTTAGGATATATTAATTGGCTTTATCTTATTTACCTCATTTTAAGCTTGCCACAGAAGGTCTTAAACCTCTGTTTTCAAGGTAGGAAACGTTTGTTCCTTGCTTCAAGCAACAATCAAATTTATTATTAACGGTTGGTCTATTACATGGCAAGCATTTTTAGGCAAAATTAATAATTGTTATCCAAAAGATAATTTGTACTATCAGATCACATGTTTATTCCTTTAAGTTTCTCCCTGCTTCAACACAGATACCTGAATTGGGTGCTATAGCAGCTATTTTTAAGGTGTTAAAGGTCAAGCTTTTAATAATAGTAGATATACATAGCTCATGGTTTATAATTGCTTAAAATTGGTCCATTTTTAATACTGCTAATTCTTAATTTCTACAGTTTATACAAATGTGATTCAAATTTCTAAGAACAAAGGATATGTTCTCTAAATGACTGTCCTTTAGGTATTTGAAATAATTTTATATTTTGTGCACATCAAATTATAAAGATTTGTTCTTGATGTCCTCAATTTCTACCTCTACCACGTAATGGTGTTAATCCTAGAGGACTTAGTTATTACAGATAAATGATATTCATATTTCTAATTTAGAAGATTAAAAAATATGTACATGTGACTAATGATTCATTTTTAGGCTGTCTAGTTGCAACTGCTCTAACAGAAAAAGCAACTATATTTTATATAATTACATAGTTATTGCCTATGTTATGGTTTATACTTTGTGTTCCAACTTAAATTAATAAAACAATATCTTCTTGGAAGAAAGAAGAGAGGGGAAATTGTGTCCCTGTGATATAATTTAAATTATGCTTGCATGTTTTTAAAAAAATTTTAAAATTTAGATGCCAAGAAACTCCTTGCTAAATGTATATGACACCTTGTAATTAGGCATATTGATGTCTAGGTGAAATGAAGGAATTCACTTACTAACATATGCCATGATCCTGATTTAATATTGGGGGAGAAGGCATGTCCTCTGTTTTTTCCACAGAATGCTGCAGAAGATATGCTGACTGTGTGCTTGCTGAATGCCCAGACCATGGTAACATAAGAGCTATATTGGGTATATGTTCTTGACTTACCTCAATTGTTAAATGTCCCAGGTTAGATAAATTGCCTAGCTTCAAGCTTTTAGACTTTGTGGGACAGAAAATAGAGACTGTTAAGCTAGCTTAGGAAAAATTAATCTAAAGAAGAGTTAAAATGACTCTTCTCCTTATTATGTTCAGCTGACTCAACCATAGACTGGTCTAGAAATAATTCCAATATTGAAGATTCCAATTTTGAAGATGGCTAACAATCTTCAGCCAGCTGTGTTAATTTAACATATAGTCTCCACTTTTCCTGAGAAGTAACAGCTTAATTCTTGATTCACAAGGCTACCTCTCCCATCTCAGAGGCCAAGCTTTGGATCCTTAAAGTTGTTAATTTACAACTGAATTGGATACTTCTGGGACAAGTTAATCCTATTCCACCTTTAACTCTTGACCTTGTCTGTTAAGCAGACTGGCTGTCTCCACCCAGGCTCACCTGGATGGAGAGATTACATGTCTGTTAAAGACACTTGCAGACCCCCCTGGCTTCAAAACTTACACAAGTGGATCTCCAAAGAGGGAGCCACATAGAACTCAGATCTATGTGTGTTTGTTTATGAACAAACATGGGTACCAGCGAGATGTGCGAGGCAAAGCACTGCATGGGGAGGTGAATTTCTGCTTCTGAGTCCCCAGGAAGTACACCTAATTGCATAGGGGTTAACGTTGAGAGGCTGTCCTTAAAATAATAAGGGAGCCTATTACCCCTCCTCTGAAAAAGACGTTATACAATATTTAAGAGGAATTACGGTCAATGCTTCCCCTCCTGGTTAAGGCCCGCCTTCTTATGAAGGATATTTATCCACTTGTTTTCTACCTCCTCGTGTTCAAATTAATAAAAAAAGGGAGGACATGTACAGAGCCATATTGGGGCAGTCTTGCACTTGGTCAGAGTTTGACTTTGGTCAAGGTTAACTTCTCCCAGTTAGCCAGGATCCTGCTCCACCTAGGGTGGAGCGCTCGTAGTAAAGGTTAAGTTCATTGTTCCTCCAGGTATAGGGATTCCTGAATTAAGCAAGTGACCCACCCAGCTGCCGGAGCAGTCAAGACGAAGACCTCCAAGAGAAGCTAGACAACTTCCACCGGAACTCAGCCTGGAGTCTGGGGGGAGGGTTTTCCCAAACTGTTAAAAGGTCCGGCGCCATTAAAGTTTAGGGCTTTGATCAGTGAACATTGACTTGGCCGCACGTTCTTTTCGCTTCTCTTCCCTATGACCCCAAAATTCTCTCAACAGGTAACCCGGTTTACATGTGGCTGCGGGCAGCTACAGTGTTTTGATGTAATTACTTAAGGAAATTTTGTGTTTCCTCTTTAAAGGCTTCTACCTGTTTAACTGTGTTCTGTATTTCTTTAAGGATGTTATTTATGTCCTTAAGGACCTCTATCTTCATCCTGAGATGTAATTTTAAATCCAAATCTTGTTTTTCCAGTGTGATGGTATATCTAGGACTTGCTGTGTTGAGATAATTTGGTTCTGATGATGGCAAATAGCCTTGGTTTATGTTGTTTATGTTCTTATTCTTGTCTTTTGCCATCTGGTTCTCTCTAATGCTCGCTGCCCTTCTGTCTCTGACTGTAGCCTCTCCCTCCTGAGATCCTGATTGTGTCAGAACTCATCAGAATCCAGATGTCACTGTGATTCTGGGACCCTGTGGTCCTGAGAACCTGTGTGTGTCAGGGTTCCTGGGAATCATGCTTTCTCTGGCTGTTGCAGGGGTGAGTGGGGAGCCAGAGGCCTAGGTTTACTCTTTGCACAGGTGCAAGCTAGAAGGAACTCATGCCTCTAGCTGGGCAAGGTTTTGTGTTTCTCTGGTTCCTGTGGGGATCCCAGTTACATGGGGTGTTAGAAAAGATGTTGTGGCCTCAGCTGTGATCTTTAGTGTGTCAGAACTCCAGTGCTCCTGGCTTTTTCCAGTCTTCTTCTGTGATCCTGGGTGTTTCAGAGCACCAGGAAGTTGGGCTCCCTCTGTGTGCTATAAGAGTAGGTCCATAACCCGCATCTCAGGTCTGTTCCAGGTGTGCATTCAGGCAAGAGTGCACCCTTGCCACTGGCTGGGTAGGGGTTCCTATGTCCTTGGATCCTTTTGGAACTAGTTACCCCAGGTGTTGGGCCAGATGTTGTGGCTTCTCCTGTGATGCTGGGCATTTCAGAAAACCTGCGAGTCAGGCTTCCTCTGCATGTTGTAGGTGTGGGTGCAGGGCCTGGGCCCAGGTCTGTTCTGGGTGGGTACAGATTCAAACTGGAAGGAACCCATACCACTGTGATCCTAGGCGTGTTGGAGCACTTGGGAGTCGAGCTTCCTGTGGGTGTTGTGGGACTGGGTAAGAAGCCAGCACCCAAGGTCCTTTCAGGTTCCTGTGTTCCTGTGTCCCAGGGGTTCCCAGTAACTCCCAGAGTGGGGCCAATGTTTTGGCCTCCTCACCTGTGATCCTGGGCATGTTAGAACACCAGGGTGGGTCCAGCTTTCTCTGGGTGTTGTCAACCTGAGTGTGGAGCCAGCTCCCAACGTCTGCTCAGGGCACATGCCCAGACCGGAAGGAACATATGATAGATTTTCTTGAATGTGCATATGGAGAAAAAACTCAACATTAGATGTTTTATGCCTTTTTCTTTTTTGTTTCAGTCTAGCATTACTTTTGGAGGCAAGCTCTCTCATTGAACCTACACTAAAGTGAACTTAAAAGGGTTCACTACTCTCTTTCCTCTATATCTAGTTCATGCTGTTCTGGGATTACAGTAGTACCACCAAGCTAGGCTCTTTGGGCCTTATTTTAGGAATCTGGCCTCAGGTTCCAGGATGTTAGGTACTTTATCTAATGTTCTGGCTTCCATGGTCCATTCTATTTAATTTTGTTTTTAGATAAAATTTGTTTTATTGCATAATTATTTTAAGTGTTTCGTACAATGTTCTTCCCAATCCACAGTGACCCCAGAGACTCCACATTTTCATATACCAAATTTCATATTCTTTCTGCACACACTAAGCAATGTCCCAAAATAGATGCCAAAACAAAATCAATAAACAATGCCTAAAACCCCCACCAGAATCATAGAGTTTGTGTTCTATTGGTCAACTACTCCTGAGCTTGAAGCCTGCCCTGAAGTGTCATTGATAAAGCAGTGTGATTGCATTAGAAAACTTGTTTCTTGTCTTCCATTACATGTCAAATGCAAATCACTTCTTGATTAGGGTTAGAATTTTGTGCCCACTTCCCCTTCTCTGTACTGGGATTTTGTTAGATTGAGCCTGAGCATGTCTTATCCATGTTGTCACGATTATGTGAGTTTCTATGCACACCAACCCTGCTGTGTCCAGAAGACCCTGTTTCCTTGGAATCATTTGTCACCTCTGGGTGGCTCTTGCCATCTTTTTTTTCTCTTCCTCTTCCACATTGATCCCTATTCTTTGAAAGGAGAAGATTGCTATAGGTTTTCCTCTTATTCAAATAGCCATATATCATTAGCAGTTTCCTTATTGCTATGTTTGTTTAGAAGAAGAGTAATAGCTTTTCCACCATTGTACATTCCCTCACTAGACTCAGGTTCTAAACCCCATTAACAGTTTCAGATGTAGGGTCTCATTCATGGAATGTGACTTAAACATCAAAACAGGTTTGGTTACTCCAATAACAGTATGCCACTATTGCAGTGTGTCCAGTAGGCATGTTGCTGTTGTAGGTCATAAGGTTTAGAGTTTGCAGAGAAAGATCTTTACTTTCTTTCTTGAGTAGAATGTATAGTACACACTAGTACTAAGAATGCTAGTTAATGGGAGAATTTTTTCTATTTGAACACCACTCAGTTGCTAAATGACATAATTTAGAAACAGTCTATTGTTGTTGAAATCTGTCATCCAAGGAATTGACAAAGGCATAACCCATTTCTGGTACAGTAGCCTATGTATCAAATTGGAACATTGTCTCTTACTTCATGTGCTAACTACATTTAAATTAATTATTTTTTGGTTTTAGGAGCGTTTAGAGTACTAATGTTCCATTTGTTTTTTAACACTATTATTGTTAGTTGTCCACCTTTAAATAGTCTTCTTTACCCTCTCCTCTTGCCCTACTCACCATTTAATTCTCCTATTCTACTTTCATCTTTATCACCTTATAACAGTATATTCAGTTTTCTCTTCCTTGGAAGACATCTACATACGGACCTGTTACTTTATGAGCTATATAACCTATAAGGTTTTCCTAAATCAAGCATGTATGTCTAATAAATAACATCCAAAACCAAGAGAAAGTGGGGATGTTTACCCTTCTGAATCCAGGCTACCTGACTGATTGCAACTGTTCCTAAAATCATTTAGCTGAAACTTTTGCAGTTTCATTTTTCTTGAAAAATGATACTATCTCAACATATAAATACTATATCTTTCTTAGTTATTTCTTAGTTGATGGATTTCTAGGCTGTTTCTAACATTTGGTTATTATGAATAAAGCAGCTATGAAAATGGATAAGCAAATATCTCTCTAGTAAGATACAGAGTCCCTTATGTATCTTTCCAAGACCAGTACATCTGAATATTGTGGTATATCTATTTTGAGATTTTTGAGGAACCTCCACAATGAATTGCATACTAATTGTACCAGTCTAAAATTTACAGGCAAAGAGTAATCCTTCTCTTTCCCCATATCTTCACAAGCATCTTTATTCACTCACAAAATAGAGTAGAAAACAAAATTTTCCTTTTCCCAAGTAAAGCATGATCAGAAATGTATTATGGAATTATTTCAGAAAGAAAGAGAGAGAGGGAGAGAGAGAGAGAGAGAGAGAGAGAGAGAGAGAGAGAGAGACAGAGAGACAGAGAGTACATAATTATTTTATGACTCTGAGAAATGTTCCTTTCATCATTGACAACACTATTGTAACAAGATTAAAAATAGTATTCCAAGCTTATGGAAACAAGAAGTAAGCAGACATAGCTATCTTAATTTCTGATAGATCAGACTTCAAATAAAAGCTAATTTGAAGTAATAGTGAAGGACACTACATACTCATTAAAGGAAAAATTCTCCAAGAAGATACTATAATTCTAAATATTCATGTACCAAATACCCGGCTACCCACACTACATAAAAGAAAAAATACTACTACATCTAAAAATACATATTAACCTTAAAGCAGTGTGGAGAGTGACTGCAATACTTTAGTTGTGCCGATCAGTAGATCATGCAGAGAAAACTAAACAGAGGAACTCTGGAGTAAAATAACATCACATCACATCTTTAATTGACCTTACTTATAACTCCTCTAAATTTTAGATGTCCCAGAGATATAAAAATAAAGTATGATGATAATTTAGTGATGTTTTCTCCAAAGATTAAATTATATAAAACCAAAACTCATCAATAAAACAAATATTGTACTTATCTTTACAAAGTTGTCACAGAATATGGGCACCATGGAGACACCATGATAATTGCATATTATGGAAATTAATTATCATCAAAACTGGACATTTCTGAGAATGAAAGAAAGTAACCTTAATAATGGTGTTAGTACTCAAAGTCACATAGTCCCAGAAAACAGTACATGTATTTGGTTTGCAAGAATATTTATTTTTTCTTCTGAAATTACTTTTTTGAGTCTATAGTTAAGAACTATGAAAGGATTAACAAAATTGATTTTATATGACATAATTAAATAGATACTAAAATAAGAAATAATAATCATATAAACAAATATTTTAAATATAGTTGTGATTTATAGATCATAGTTATGTATACATAGGTATAATAAGATGATTTAATATATGTGTATAATGTAGTATAATTAAATCCAGACAATTCTCCATCTTATATAACTATCATTTTTATGGTGAGCCGTTTGTGATCTAATCCACTGATATATTTGTTATACATATCACATATTATTCAATTGTTGCTACTCTTCTGTATAATAATCTCTTAACACATAAATAGAATATATAAGTTTCACATATACAATGGAAAGTGTTTAATCTTGAAAAGATTAAGTACTGCCATTTGTAAAACATGGATGAATTAGATGTCTATGGATCTTGGGTTGTGAATAACTGTAAGATATAATAAACAAACAAAATCATACAGAAAGAAACCTTCTCTAAACCATTTCCTCAGGAGAACTTTGACATATTAAACCCCCCAAATTTAAAAGACTCTTTAGTCCACTCATATACTCTGTATTCTGTTCCTAAGAAGTCTCCTGATTGCTAAATATAAAATGTTATATGAAAAAATATAATAGAGAATATATTAGAAAGGATGACTCAGGCCAATAAAATTTTATATTGTAACACATATGGTGGCATATGTTTGCATATACATATTTGTAATCAGAAAAGAAGCACAGGGAAGCAGTCACATTCAGAGGCACACCTAAATAGAGAATCCAAGATTAATTTGGTTTACTTATACATAAAAAATAAGTTAAAATATGATTACAAAGTATAGGCAAAGGGAAGAATCTGAGTAATTAGATTTCTCAGAACACCAAGTGCATAGGACATGAGGAAACAAAGAGGATTATGGCAAAAGGAGAAAATGATTTGGGAAGATCAGAACCTGGATTGACTTTCAAGTGATGTCACAAACTTCAGATTCAGCTGTATGTCTTAAGAATGATTATCTTTCATACAATATATGCTTAAACAAATTTATTACCTAATATTCTCTTTTAGTTTTCTCTGTAGATCCAGGTACTCTCTTAGAACCTAAAACTGGCCTTGAGACTTTCAGAATATTTTAACTGTGCATTGGTGCAGCATTGCCATGGTGATGATTTCAACATTTTTAGCTGTGACTCCTCTAATTCATCAAACTTATTTCTTAAATCCCAGGGAAATATTCTCTGCTATTTTTGTCAGTAGTTGCTTTTACTGCCAGCACACTGCCTCTAATTGCATAGATTCCTCTTTTCTGTTTCTCTTATTGAGGATAAATTCAACTGATGAGTTCAAGGCCCCAGAAGCTTTAAAGTCGCCATTAATTTAATGTCACTCACTCTTCATTTATTAGTAGTTCTAATTTCTCACCAATCCTGAAATATTTGGAGAAGCTGACCTATACAACTTGATCCCATGTGCAAGCATTAATTAATCAAACTCTCTGGCTGCCCTTATGCCTCACTGACAGCTGTAATGTTGAAACAATCTGTATTGGACAGTTTTTATTTTAATCTCTTTCACTTACAGGATGGTTTTCTGATATAAAATTGGAACGAGCCCTGTAGAATAGTTACATTTACACACTTATGAATATAAACTTCAAAGATTTCACATTTTCTAGCTTTTTTTTAAATAAAACTTTAGTTTTAAAAATAAAAAATATTGAACTATTTTTATTTTTAATAATGTAGAACTATTACACAGTATGGAAATTATAGTAGATGTCAGATAGAATATCCAATCTTCACATTAAAATATTGCTAGATTTTGAGCCATACATAGAGGTTTTAATCCTGCTATTACTCCATGTCTCAGACCAGGAACACAGTAGATATTTAGAAAATATTCTGTTTTGTAAAAACAAACAAAAATACTTTTAAAAGATACTTTGGGAGCTTATGTTACAAAGATATGTATCACAACATTCTTATAAAATTTTGCCTACTGATTTTTGTCACTATCTATCTTTGAAGAATTACCTATGTATCAATTTTGATAAGTAATTTTCCCTGCTGTGATATTTTAAAGCAGGGCTGGCGCATGGATGCTGTTCATTTTTCTAACTGGTTTAGCAAAGTACGTGAACTTGAATGTCATTCTGATGGATTCTGAAGTGATTCAACTAATGTTTTCTCTTTTTAGCCTTTTATAAAATATGTAAATGAAACTCTAGAGAAGTAATTGAAGATGTATGTTCTCAAGCAATCAAGAAGCTCTGGTAGTGTAATATTTTATTTTAAAACATTTGAGAGTAATATGATGAGACTTAGGATTAAAAACAACTTCCAAAATTATATATATATATATATATATATATATATATATATATATATATATATATATATATACACATATATACACATATATATACATATATATATATATATATACATATATATACATATATATACATACACACACCACTTAATAAAGAATTAATCCTCTTTGTCCTCTTTGTGGCCAACATGAATCTGAATATTTCACCTAAGATAACTAATATTTAACCAGTGAGCATGCAGGTTCTGTTATAAATTTTAAAAGACAATGTAAGAGTCTTTAATTAATAAGTTAATTCAATGATGGATGACCTAAAGAACAAGCATAGGAACATAACTTTATTTAGAGAACATATATACAGTGAGGCACTACTTAAACTCCAAAATAATACATGCATAATCATGTCTTCATTGAACTTGAAATATATTTAATAAAGATTATTGAAGAAGGTAGACACTTGTGTCTTAATTTTTCAGTTGCTGTGGAGAAACACTTTGAGGTATAGCAATTTAGGGAAGGAATGTGTTAACTTTAGCTCATGCTTTTGAGTCACAGTTCATCTTTGAGGAAAGTTAGGGCAGAAACTCAAACAGGCTCTAAATCAGAATCCAAGGGGGAGTGCTACTTGCTAGCTTCCTCTTTGGCTCAGCCTCAGCCTAGAGTAGTTATTGCTTACAGTGGCCTGGTTCTCCCACATTGACTGTCGATCAAAACAATCTCTCACACAAATGGCTGCAAGCTCCTAGCATCCAGGCAATTCTTTAATTGACATTTTGTCTTCCCAAGTGACTCTTGGTTGTGTAGAGCTGACAATGAGTAATAGACAGCAAACCTTGGTTGTGGATATTACTGGTGGCACTAATAGTTCAGATATAATCCCCATTTAATATTCTATTTGCTTAGTGCTCAGAAATTAGCTTGAACCTAGGTGGCAGTGGTGCAAGCCTTTAATCCCAGCACTTCTGAGACAGAGATAGGTGGATCTCTGAGTTTGAGGTAAGCCTGGTTTACAGAGTGAGTTCCAGCACAGCCAGGGCTACACAGGAACTCTGTGACAAAAAACAAAACCAAAACCAAAAACCAAACAAAAAGCAGCAAAACACTGAATAAGGGTTTACTTATTTATTTATTTTTTTACATTTTCCTCTGAAAATTGCTAGAAGCCTTTTTTTATTCAATATATTTTTTATTTACATTTCAAATGATTTCCCCTTTTCTAGCCCCCCACTCCCCGAAAGTCCCATAAGCCCTCTTCTTTCCCCCTATCCTCCCACCCACCCCTTCTCACTTCCCCGTTTTGGTTTTGCCCTATACTGCTTCACTGAGTCTTTCCAGAACAAGGAGCCACTCCTCCCTTCTTCTTGTACCTCATTTGATGTGTGGATTATGTTTTGGGTATTCCAGTTTTTTAGGTTAATATCCACTTATTAGTGAGTGCATACCATGATTCATCTTTTGAGTCTGGGTTACCTCACTTAGTATGATGTTCTCTAGCTCCATCCATTTGCCTAAGAATTTCATGAATTCATTGTTTCTAATGGCTGAATAGTACTCCATTGTATAGATATACCACATTTTTTTTGCATCCACTCTTCTGTTGAGGGATACCTGGGTTCTTTCCAGCTTCTGGAAATGATAAACAGGGCTGCTATGAACATAGCAGAGCATGTATCCTTATTAAATGCTGGGAAATACTCTGGGTATATGCCCAGGAGTGGTATAGCAGGATCTTCTGGAAGTGAGGTGCCCAGTTTTCGAAGGAACCGCCAGACTGATTTCCAGAGTGGTTGTACCAATTTGCAACCCCACCAGCAGTGGAGGAGTGTTCCACGAATGAACTTCTACAGCTGATAAACAACTTCAGAATATTGACTGGTTATAAAATCAAATCAAGAAAATCAGTAGCCTTCCTATACTCAAACTATAACACACACCCCTCTCAAAATATTTCACTTGATAAGAATTTTTGATATATTTTGTTTTTAGAATGGCTTCTATTAGGGCTTCCAGGATGACTCAACATTTAAGGGTACTTGTTTTGCTCTTTCTTTGTTGTATATCATATTTTGTGTTTATATGTGTATTAGGCTTCTTCTATATGTGTGTGTGTGTGTGTGTGTTTTCTGCTCTTTCTTTTTCTTTTTTCACTTTTTTTTCTAAAGAGATAGAGGAAGAAGATAGAGAGTTGGATTGGTGACTGAGGTGGTGGGTAGGATCTGGGAATGTTGGGGAAGATAAAGATTAAATGTATCATACAAAAATATTTTTAATAAAATATATGTGAAAGAAATCAATAAGAGTCCTTGCTGCTCTTGCAAGGTCCTTAGTTCAGCCTCTCTCATTCAAAGCAGTCAGTCCATAACTACTTCCACCTCCAGGAGATCTGATGATCTCTTCTGGCATCTGAAGACACCTTCACATGTGTAAATATACCCAAACTACATCTACACAAATGTATTTTAAAAGTGTAAATTTCAACCATCCCTACTTTATATACAAGAATATATAAAAATTCAACTCTCATCAACTGAACAGGAAGGCTTTCTGTTAACTTGAGGCTTCTGGTAGGGTCTCTGCAGATATATACAATATATAATGGAGGATTTCTTTGACTAGAGGACCTGCTTTGAATAGGAGCTGTAGAAACCCAGGGAAAACAAGAAAACATTCAGCAAACAAAACAAGCAATAACAAAGCAGACAAGGGAGCATGCTATGAGATACAAAAGAAGGGTGTTTGTGAAAACTATTGCTGTAATTAACAACAAGAAAGGGAAGAGATCCCCGAGCAAGGAACTCTTGTGTACTTTATTTGCATCATTTTGAAAGAAAATTGTGACTAGCAGAGTTGACTAAAAATTATGTATTTTAACATTGTGAACAATGGTTGAGGGGTTTCAAACACATTTAGCATTACCTGCTTATAAAAGTGATTATTTTAACTGTTAGTATCTTCCTATCTACCTACAGATTGAAATGGTTATTAGATAACAAATTAGGGTAGATAACTATCTGACACTCTTTCACATTATTTTCATTAACATTCATAATCAATTCAAATGACTGATCTTACTGGTTATATTCATATATTGCTTCTATGCAAACAAATTAATTTTAGCTTCATATAGTATTAAGTTATATGCATATATATTCATAATATATTACATTATATATAGTATTACATTATATATATTCATATATATATATGAATATTTGTGCACCCAGATACATAATCTTGATTCTAGACAAATGCCAAGTTTTTTAAACAAATATGTATATACATATATTTCCTTTTTTGTATTAGATATACTCTTTATTTACATTTCAAATGATTTCCCCTTTCCTGGTTCCCCAACCCTGAAAGTCCCATAAGCCATCTCCCCTCCCACAGTTCCCCAGTCAACCCCCTTCAGCGTCCCTGTACTGGTATTCCCCTACACTGCTGAATCCAGCCTTTCTAGGACAAGGGGTCTCTTCTCTGTTTGATATCCAACAAGGCCATCATCTGCTGCCTATGCTCCTGGAGCCTTGGGTAGCACCATGTGTATTATCTACTTGATGTTTTTGTCCCTGGGAGTTCTGGGAGTACTGGGTGATGCATGTCATTGTTTCTCCAATGGCACTGTAAACCCCTTCAGCTCCTTGAGTTCTTTCTCAAGATCCTTGGGTCCTTTCTCATCAGGAACCTGATCTCAGTTCAATGGCTGACTGAGAGTGTTCTCCTCTGTATTTGTCAAGCACTAACAGAGCTTTCCAGGTGACAGCTTTATCCTGCTCTAGTCAGCAAGTAATTGTGGGAATCGATAATAGTGTCTGGGTTTTATAACTGTGTATGTGATGGATCAGTAAGTGGGGTAGTCTCTGGGTGGTCATTGTCTCAGTTTCTGCTCCACACTTTGTCTCTGTATCTCCTTCTGTAGGTATTTTGTTCCCCCTTCTAAGAAGGACCAGAGTATCATCCATACTTTGTTCTTCCTTCTTCTTGGGAATCATTTGATATATGTATCTTGGATATTCCAAGCTTATGGGCTAATATCCACTTATCAGTGAGTGCATACCATGTATGTTCTTTTGTTATTGGGTTACCTCACACAGGATGATATTTTCTATTTCTATCCATTTGCCTAAGAATTTCACTAATTCATTGTTTTTAATAGCTGAGTAGAATACCATTGTGTAAATATACCACATTTTCTGTATCCATTGCTCCATTGAGGGACATCTAGGTTCTTTGCAACTTCTGGCTATTATGAATAGGGCTGCTATGGACATAGTGGAGCATGTGTCATTACATGTTGGAGAATCCTCTGGGTATATGCCCAGGAGTGGTATAATGGGGTCCTCCAGTAGTATCATGCCCAGTTTCCTAAGGAACCACCAGACTGATTTCCAGAGTGGTTGTACCAGCTTGCATTCCCACCAGCAGTGGAGGAGTGTTCTTTCTCCACATCCATGCCAGCACCTGCTGTCTCCTGAGTTTTTGATCTTAGGCATTCTGACTGGTGTGAGGTGAAATCTCAGGGTTTTTTTGATTTGCATTTCCCTGATGACTAATGATGTTGAACATTTATTTAGATGCTTTTCAGTCATTCAATATTCTGCAGGTGAAAATTTTTGTTTAGCTCTGTAACCCATTTTTTGATAGGGTTATATGACTCTCTGAAGTCTACCTTCTTGATTTCTTTGTATATCTTGGATATTAGTCCTCTGTACTATGTAGGGTTGGTAAAAATCTTTTCCCAATTTGATGGTTGCCATTATGTCCTATTGACAGTATCCTTTGCCTTACAGAAACTTTGCAATTTTATGAAGTCCCATTTTTCAATTCTTGATCTTAGAGCATAAGCTATTGGTGTTCTGTCCAGGAAATTTTCCCCTGTGTCCATGTGCTCAAAGGTCTTCCTCAGTTTCTTTTCTATTAGTTTCAGCGTATCTGGTTTTATGTGGAGGTCCTTGATCCACTGGACTTGAGCTTAGTACAAGGAGATAAGAATGCATTCTTCTAATTTCTTGGTTGCCGATTTGTCCTCTTGATGGTGTCCTTTGCCTTACAGAAACTCTGTAATTTTATGAGGTCCCATTTGTCAATTCTTGCTCTTAGAACATACGCTATTGGTGTTCTGTTCAGAAACTTTCTCCCTGTACCGATGTCCTCAAGGGTCTTCCCCAGTTTCTTTTCTATTAGCTTCAGAGTGTCTGGCTTTATGTGGAGGTCCTTGATCCATTTGGATTTGAGCTTAGTACAAGGAGACAAGGATGGATCAATTCTCATTCTTCTGCATGCTGACCTCCAGTTGAACCAGCACCATTTGTTGAAAAGGCTGTCTTTTTTCCATTGGATGTTTTCAGCCTCTTTGTTGAGGATCAAGTGGCCATAGGTGTGTGGGTTCATTTCTGGATCTTCAATCCTGTTCCAAAGATCTTCGCCAATCCTACATCAGATAGAGGGCTAATATCCAATATATATAAAGAACTCAAGAAGTTAGACTCCAGAAAACCAAACAACCCTATTAAAAATGGGGTACAGAGTTAAACAAAGAATTCTCACCTGAAGAACTTCGGATGGCGGAGAAGCATCTTAAAAAATGCTCAACTTCATTAGTCATTAGGGAAATGCAAATCAAAACAACCCTGAGATTTCACCTTACACCAGTCAAAATGGCTAAGATTAAAAATTCAGGAGACAGCAGGTGTTGGAGAAGGTGTGGAGAAAGAGGAACACTTCTCCACTGCTGGTGGGGTTGCAAATTGGTACAACCACTCTGGAAATCAGTCTGGTGGTTCCTCAGAAAACTGGGCACCCCACTTCCAGAAGATCCTGCTATACCACTCCTGGGCATATACCCAGAGGATTCCCCACCATGTAATAAGGATACATGCTCTACTATGTTCATAGCAGCCCTATTTATAATTGCTAGATGCTGGAAAGAACCCAGGTATACCTCAACAGAAGAGTGGATGCAAAAAATGTGGTATATCTACAGAATGGAGTACTATTCAGCCATTAGAAACAATGAATTCATGAAATTCTTAGGTAAATGGATGGAGCTAGGGAACATCATACTAAGTGAGGTAACCCAGACTCAAAAGGTGAATCATGGTATGCACTCACTAATAAGTGAATATTAACCTAGAAACCTGGAATACCCAAAACATAATCTATACATCAAATGAGGTACAAGAAGAAAGGAAGAGTGGCCCCTTGTTCTGGAAAGACTCAGTGAAGCAGTATTCAGCAAAACCAGAACGGGGAAGTGGGAAGGGGTGGGTGGGAGGATAGGGGGAGAGAAGGGGGCTTACGGGACTTTTGGGGAGTGGGGGGGTTAGGAAAGGGGAAATCATTTGAAATGTAAATAAAAAGTATATCGAATAAAAAAATATAATGATACTTCCTTAAAAAAAAGTGCATTCTTCTGCATTATAGCTTCCAATTGAACCAGCACAATTTGCTGAAAAGACTCTTTTTCCACTGGACGGGTTTAGCTCCTTTGTCAAAGATCAAGTGCTCATAGGTGTGTGGGTTCATTTCTGGGTCTTCAATTCTATTCTACTGATCTACCTGTCTGTCACTGTACTAATACCATGCAGTTTTCAACACTGTTGCTCTGTAGCTCTGCTTGTGGTCCAGGATACTGATTCCCCCCGAAGTTCTTTAACTCTTGAGAATAGTTTTAGCTATCCTGGGTTTTTGTTATTCCAGATAAATTTGAGAATTGCTCTTTCTAACCCTATGAAGAATTGAGTTGGGATTTTGATGGGGATTGAACCTGTATATTGCTTTTTGCAAGATGGCCATTTTTACTATATTAATCCTGCCAGTCCAAGAACATGGGAGATGTTTCCATCTTCTGAGGTATTCTTTGATTTCTTTCTTCATGCCCTTGAAGTTCTTGTCAAACAGATCTTTCACTTGTTTGATTAGAGTCACACCAAGATACTTTAAATTGTTTGTGACAGTTGTGAAGGGTGTTATTTTCCCTAATTTCTTTCTTAGTCTGTTTATTCTTTGAGTATAGGAAGGCTACTGATTTGTTTGAATTAATTTTATATTCAGCCATTTTGCTGAAGTTGTTTATAAGCTGTAGGAGTTTTCTCATGGAACTTTTGGATTGGAGCTTGAATATACTATCATATCATCTGCAAATAGTAATAATTTGACTTCTTCCTTTCCAATTTGTATCCCACTAACCTTGTTTTGTTGTCTAATTGCTCTAGCTATAACTTCAAGTACTATATTAAATATATGTGGAGAGAGGGCAGCCTTGTCTAGTCCCTGCTTTTAATGGGATTGCTTCAAGTTTCTCTCAATTTAGTTTGATGTTGGCTGTGGATTTGCTATATATTGCTTTTACTGTGTTTAAGTATGGGACTTGAATTCCTGTACTTTCCAAGAATTTTACCATGAAAGGATGCTGAAGTTTTCAAATGAATTTTCAGCATCTAATGAGATGACATGTGATTATTTTCTATGAGTTTGTTTATGTAGTATATTACATTGTTGGATTTCCATATATTGAACCATTCCTGAATCCCTGGTATGAAGCCTACTTGAACCTGGTCAATGGTCATTTTGATGTGTTCTTGGATTCAGTTGGCAAGAATTTTATTGATTGTTTTTTCATTGCGATTCATAAGAGTAAATGTTCTGAAGTTCTTTTTCTTTGTTGGATCTTTGTGTGGTTTCGGTATTAGTGTAATTGCTGCTTAATAGATCGCGTTGGGTAGTGTTCCTTCTGTTTCTATTTTGTGGACTAGTTTAAAGAGTATTGGTGTTAGGTCTTCTTTGAAGGTCTGATAGAATTCTCCACTAAAACCATCTGGTCTTGCGCTTTTTTCAGTTGTGAGACTTTCAGTGATCGCTTCTATTTCTTTAGGGGTTAAGAGACCATTTAGATGGTCTATCTGATCCTGATTTAATTTTGATATTTGATATCTGTCTAGGAAATTTTCCATTTCATCTAGATTTTCCAGTTCTGTTGAGTATATGCTTTTGTAGTAGGATCTGGTAATTTTTTGAATTTCTTCAGTTTCTGTTGTTATATCTCCTTTTTCATTTCTAATTTTGTTAATTTGGCTATGGTTTCTGTGCCCTCTGTTTAGACTGACTAAGGGTATATCTATTTTGTTAATTTTCTTAAAGAACCAGCTCCTGTTTTTTTTTTTTTTTTTAATTCTTTCTATAGTTCTTTCTGTATCTACTTGGTTGATTTCAGCTCTGAGTTTGATGATTTCTTGCCTTCTCCTCTTGGGTGTATTTGCTTCTTTCTGTTATAAAGCATTCAGGTGTGCAGGTAAGCCGCTAGTGTATGCTCTCTTTAGCTTCTTTTTGGAGAGACTCAGAGCTATGAGTTTTCCTCTTAGCACTGCTTTCATTGTGTCCCATAAATTTAGGTATATTGTGTCCTCATTTTCATTAAATTCTAAAAAGTGTTGGATTTTTTCCTTATTTCTTCCTTGACTAAAGTATCATTGAGTAGAACATTGTTCAACTTCCATGTGTATGTGGGTTTTCTGTTGTTTTTGTTGAAATTGAAATCCACCCTTACTCGATAGATCTGATAGGAGGCATGTGATGAGTTCGGTCTTCTTATATCTGTTGGGATCTCTTTTATGACCAATTATATGGTCAGTTTTGGGGAAGGTACTGAGGTGCTGAGAAGAAGGTATTTTTTTGATTTAGGATGAAATATTCTATAGATATCTATTAAATACATTTGGTCCAAAACTTCTGTTAGTTTCACTGTGTCTTTGTTTAGTATATGTTTCCCTGGTCTGTTCATTGAGGAGACTGGGGTATTGAAGTCACCCACAATTATTGTGTTAGGTGCAATGTGTGCTTTGAGCTTTAGTAAAGTTTCTTTTATGAATGAAAATTTGTGCCCTTGTATTTGGAGCATAGATGTTTAGACTTGAGAGTTCTTCTTGGTAGAGTTTTCCTTTGATGAGTATGTCCTTCCTGTCTTTTTTGATGACTTTTGGTAGAAAGTCTATTTTATTGGATATTAGAAGGGCTACTCCAGCTTGTTTCCTGGAACCATTTGCTTGGAAAATTTTTTCTAGCCTTTTACTCTGAGATAGTGTTTGTCTCTGACACTGAGATGCATTTCCTGTATGCAGCAAAGTGTTGGGTCCTGTTTATGTAACCAGTCTGTTAGTCTATGTCTTTTTATTGGGGAAGGAGATATTAAGGGGTGGTGATTTTTGCTTCCTGTTATTTTTGATGTAATTTTTATGTTTGTATGGCTGTCATCTTTTGAGTTTGTTGAAAGAAGATTAATTTCTTGCTTTTTCTAGTGTGCAGTTTCCCTCCTTTTGTTGATGTTTTCCATTCATTATCCTTTGAAAGGCTGGATTTGTGGAAAGATACTGTGTAATCTTGTTTTTGTCATGGAATACCTTGGTTTCTCCATCTATGCTAATAGAGATTTGCTGGGTATTGCCTCCCTGGGTTGGCATTTGTGATCCCTTAGGATCTGTATGACATCTTCCCAGGCTCTTCTGGATTTCATAGTCTCTGATGAGATAGATGTATGGTGTAATTCTGATAGGTCTACCTTTATATATTACTTGACCTTTTTCTCCTACTGCTTTCTTTTTGTTTGTTTTTTCTGCTTTTTTTTTTTTTTATGTTTCAAATGATTTCCCCTTTCCTGGCCCCCATCCCCTAAAGACCCATAAGCCATCTTCCCTTCCCCTGCTCCCCAATCAACCCCTTCTCACTTCCCTATTCTGGTATTCCTCTATACTGCTGCACTGAGCCTCTCCAGGACCAGGGGCCTCTCCTTCCTTCTTTTTGGGCATCATTTGATGTGAATTATTTCTTGAGTATTCTGAGCCTCTGGGCTAATATCCGCTTATCAGGGAGTGCATACCATATGTGTTCTTTTGTGATTAGGTCATCTCACTCAGGATGACAGAAAATGTGGTATATTTACACTATGATATACCACACAGCTATTAAAAACAATGAATTCATGAAATTCATGACATTCTCCAGTTCCACCCACTTGCCTAAGAATTTCATAAATTCATTGTTTTTAAAAGCTGAGTATTATACTATAGTGTAAATATACCACATTTTCTGTATCCATTCCTCCATCGAGGGATATCTGAGTTCTGGCTGCTATAAATAGGGCTGCTATGTACATAGTGGAGCATGTATCCTTATTACATGCTGGGGAATGCTCTGGGTATATGGCCAGGAGTGGTATAACATGGTCCTCCAGAAGTATCATTCCCAGTTTTCTGAATAACTGCCAGACTGATTTGCAGAGTGGTTGTACGATCTTGCAATCCTACCAGCCATGAAGGAGCGTTCCTCTTTCTCCATATCCTTTCCAGAACCTGTTTCTCCTGAGTTTTGATCTTATCCATTCTGAGTAGTATGAGGTGATCTCAGGGTTCTTTTTGATTTGCATTTCCATGATGACTAAGGATGTTGAACATTTATTTAGGTGCTTCTCAGCAAATCTATATGCCTCAGGTGAAAATTCTTTATTTAGCTCTGTACCCTATTTTTAAAATAGGGTTATTTGGCTCTCTGGAGTCTACCTTCTTGAGTTCTTTGTATATCTTGGATATTAATCCTCTGTTGGATGTAGGGTTGGTAAAGATCTTTCCCCAATTTGTTGGTTGCCATTTTGTCCTTTTGACAGTGTCCTTTGCCTTACAGAAACTTTGTAATTTTATGAGGTCCCATTTGTCAATTCTTGATCTTAGAATATAAGCTATTGCTGTTTTGTTTAGGAACTTTTCCCCTGTGCTCATGTCCTCAAGGGTCTTCCCCAGTTTCTTTTCTATTAGTTTCAGTGTGTCTGGTTTTATGTGAAGGTCCCTGATCCACTTGGACTTGAGCTTAGTTCAAGGAGATAAGAATGGTTTGATTTGCATTCTTCTTTATGCTGACCTCCAGTTGAACCAGCATGCAATTCCTTCAAAGCAAAATCCTCCTAGAGAATTATCCAGTTTATAACGGTTCCATGAAATCACATTGCCCTCTCAGTCTCTCTCCATCTGCACTTCTAGGCTCCTTAGTTTCCTGATAATATTTACAGGCCTGGCCAGTGCAGCTCTACCTATTGATTAACATGAAAGCTGGCCTTAGAAAAGTAACTAATGTTATTTTTGTCATTTATTTTTAATGTTATCTTTGGTGACTATAGGATAGAATATTGTTACATTATTGTTTGGAAAAGGAGATGTTCATGAAGAAAAAATAATTTGTAGGAGATGATTGTAAGCAAACTTTTTTTTATTTTCTATATTCTTTGTTTACATTCTAAAAGCCTTCCCCTTTCACAGTCCCCCCCCCATATGTTCCATAAGTCCTCTTCTCTCAATCCATTCTCTTGTCTTTCTCCTCCCTTTTTCTGTCCTGATACTCCCCTATAATGCTGGATCAAGCCTTTCCAGGATTAGTGCACTCTTCTTCCTTCTTCATGGGAATCATTTGATATACTAATTGTATCTTCAGCATTCAGAGCTTCAGGGCTAATTAATATCCAATTATCAATGATTGCATTCCATGTGTATTCTTTTGTGATTGCGTTACCTCGCTTATGATATTTTCCAGTTCCATCCATTTGTCTAAAAAAATTCATGAATTCATTGTTTTTAATTGCTGAATAGTACTCCATTGTGTATATATACCACATTTTCTGTGTCCATTCCTCTATTGAGGGATATTTGGGTTCTTTCCAGCTTCTGGATATTATAAATAAGGCTGCTACAAAATCAATACTACAGAGCAAAAAAAAAAAAAAAAAAAAAAAAAAAAAACCCTGCATGGTAGTGTTAAAAACTGCATGGTATTGGCCCAGGGACAGGCAAGTGGACCAATGGAATAGAATTGAAGACCCAGAAATGAACCCACACACCTATAGTCACTTGATCTTCCACAAAGGAGTTGAAAAAAGATAGCCTTTTCAACAAATGGTGCTGGCTCAACTGGAGGTCAGCATGCAGGAGAATGTGAATTGATCCATTCGTATTTCCTTGTACTAAGCTCAACTCCAAGTGGATCAAGGACCTCCACATAAAACCAGACACACTGAAACAAGTAGAAAAGAAACTGGGGAAAACCCTTGAGGACATAGGCACAGGGGAAAAGTTCCTGAACAGAACACCAATAGCTTATGCTCTAAGATCAAGAATTGACAAATGGGATCTCACAAAATTACAAAGTTTCTGTAAAGCAAAGGACACTGTCAAAAGGACAAAATGGCAACCAACAAATTGGGAAAAGATTTTCACCAACCCTACATCCAATAGAGGGTTAATATCCAAAATATACAAAGAACTCAAGAAGTTAGAGCCCAGGGAGCCAAATAACCCTATTAAAAATGGGGTACAGACCTAAACAAAGAATTTTCACCTGAAGAAATTCAGATGGCCGAGAAGCACCTTAAGAAATGCTCAGCATCATTAGCCATTAGGGAAATGCAGATCAAAACAACCCTGAGATTTCACCTCACACCAGTCAGAATGGCTAAGGTTAAAAACTCAGGAGACAGCAGGTGTTGCCTAGGACGTGGAGAAATAGGAACACTCCTTCACTGCTGGTGGGATTGTAAGATGGTACAACCACTCTGGAAATCAGTCTGGTGGTTCCTAAGAAAACTGGGCATGACACTTCCAGAGGACCCTGCTATACATCTCCTGGGCATAAACACAGAGGATTCCCCAGCATGCAGTAAGCAAACTTTTCTATTTTTCAGCAGTCTCTCCTCAGGAGTTTTTATTCTTAAAAAAATGCACCGGAATTGGAGAATGGATGGAGAGAAGAAGGTTTATGAGACATATGGGGAGGGTGGATCCTGGAAAGGGGAAATAATTTGGAATGTAAATAAAGAATATAGAAAATATAAATATTTAATAAAAAAAGTAAAAAAAAAATAATCTGAAATCTATATTCTATGAATTTCATGAAGTCGTTGTTTTTAATACCGGAGTAGTATTCCATTGTGTAAATATACCACATTTTCTGTATCCATTCCTCTGTTGAGGGACATCTGGGCTCTTTTCAGCTTCTAGCTATTACAAATAAGTCTGCTATGAATGTAGTAGAGCATATGTCCTATATATAAGTTGGAGCTTCTTTTGGGTATATGCCCAGAAGTGTTATAGATGGGTCCTAAGGTAGTACTATGTCCAATTTTCTGAGTAACCACCAGACTGATTTTCAGAGGGGTTGTACCAGCTTGCAATGTCACCAGCAATGGAGAAGTGTTCTTCTTTCTCCACATCCTCAACAGCATCTGCTGTCACCTGAATTTTTTCTTTATAAGATACATTCTTTATTTACAATTCAAATGATTTCCCCTTTCCTGGTTCCCCCCACCAGAAAGTCCCATAAGCCATCTTCCCTCCCGCATACTACAGAGCAATAGTATTAAAAACTACATGGTATTGGTACAGTGACAGACAGGTAGATCAATGTAATAGAATTGAAGACCCAGAAATGAACCTATATACCTATGGTCTCTTGATATTTGACAAAGAAGCTAAAACCATCCAGTGGGAAAAAGGTCACCTCAGTTTTTAATCCTAACCATTCTGACTGGTGTGAGGTAGAATCTCAAGATTGTTTTGATTTGCATTTCCCTGAAGATTAAGGATATTGAACATTTCTTTAGGTGCTTCTTGGCCAGCTGAGTTTCCTCAGTTGAGAATTCTCTGTTTAGCTCTATTCCCCATTTTTAGTAGGATCATTTGTTTCTCTGGAGTTTAACTTCTTGAGATCTTTGTATATATTGGATATTAACCCTCTATCAGATGTAGAATTGGTAAAGATCTTTTCCCAATTTGTTAGTTGTCATTTTGTCCTATAGACAGTGTCCTTTGCCTTACAGAAGTTTTACAATTTTATGAGGTCCCATTTGTCTATCGTTGATCTTAGAGCATAAGACATTGGCATTCTGTTCAGGAAATTTCCCCTGGTGCCCATGTGTTTGAGGCTCTTCTTCACTTTCTTTTCTATTAGATTCAGTGTATCTGGTTTTATGTGGAGGTCTATGATCCACTTGGACTTGAGCTTTGAACAAGGAGGTAAGAATGGATCAATTTGCATTCTTCTACATGTTCACTCAAAGTTGAACTAGCACCATTTGTTGAAAATGTGTTCTTTTCTCCACTGTATGATTTTAGTTTCTTTGTCAAAGAAAAAGTGACCTTGAACTTTGTTTGTGGGTTCATTCCTGGGTTTTCAGTTCTATTCCATTGACCTACTTGCCTGTCACTGCACACTATACAGTTTATATTTCTGTTCCCCGTACTATAGTTTAAGGTCAGGAGTTATGATTGCCCTAGATGTTCTTTTATTGATGAGTATAGCTTTTCTCCCTAGTGTTTTTTTGTTATTCCAAATGAATTTGAGAATTGCTATCTCCAACTGTATGAAGAATTGAGTTGTAATTTTGATGGGGATTGCATTGAATCTGTAGATTGATTTCAGCATGATGGACCTTTTTACTATATTAATCCTGTCAATCCAGGAGTATGGAATATATTTCCATTTTCTGAGATTTTCTTCAATTTCTTACTTCAGAGATTTGAAATTATTGTCCTACATATTTTTCACCTGTAATGAATGGATCTAGAAAACATCATCCTGATAAGGTAACTCACTCACAAAAACCCACACATGGTATATATTCAGTGATAAGTGGATTTTAGGCAAAGAGCGTGGAATACCCATGATACAAAGCACGACCACAAAGCTCAAGAAGAAGGAAGAACAAAGAGTGGATGCTTTAGTCCTACTTAGAAGGGGGCATGAAATAACCAAGGGAAGTAGAGGGTGTGTGGAAGAAAAGAGGGGAAGGGGAAAAAGGGGGGAAGAATCAGGCTTGAGGGGAGATGAAGGAGATGTAAATAGGGTAAGGAAATTGAACAGAGATGAGTGTCAATGCAGGATCGGGAACGTGTGGTAACAACCAGAAAGTCCAAGATGCCAGGAAAGGAAGAGCCTCCCAATACCATATAATAGCTGAAATACCCCACAAAGGGGAGGGAGAACCTGTTGATACCATATCCAGAGGTTAGGCATGGCCCCTCTGTTGAGGAATGAGAAATGGAGCCGATCACATATCTTCAAGTTTTAATCCAGAATTTTTCCTCTCGAAAGGAAATACAGGGATAACGAGTGGATCAGAGACTGAAAGCCATCCAGAGACTGCCCCACCAAGGGAGCCATCCCATATGCAGACACCAAACCCAGACACTATTGAGGATGCCAAGAAGTGTTTGCTGACAGTAGCCTGATACAGCTCCTGGGAGGCTCTGGCAGATCCTGACAAATAGAGATAAAGATTCTCACAGCCAACCATTGGACTGAGCACAGGAATCTTAATGGAGGAGTTAGGGGAATAATTGAAGGATCTGAAGGGGCCTTATCTGGCATCAATAGGCAGAGAAGTCCTTTGTCCTGTGAAGGCTTAATGCCCCAGTGTAGAGGAATGCTAGGCTGGGAAGGCAGGACTGAGTAGGTGGGTGGGGGAACACCTCATAGATGCAGGGTAAATGGGGATGAGATAGGAGGTTTTCAGAGGGGAAACTGGAAGGGTATAACATTTGAAATATAAATAAATAAAATATCCAAGAGAAAAAGAAAATCTATATCCTGTTTTCTACTTACCTCAATTTAACTTTTTAGCACTGTTATAACTGGTTTTCATCATTATCTTTAATTGTTATTATAATATTTTATCATATATTTTTCAGATGGATTGTTTTACCCAGGAAAACACTCACTTTCAGCTGCATAAAATTAGTTTTTATGCTCCCAGATGCTCCTTTTTGTATTGTCATTTATATTTTATGGTTTACAGGAAATAATAAATTTACATTGATAACACTTCTAAACAGCTTCAATAAAACACACTTCTAAAGTTATGTTTTACACTGAACTTTATTTTCAAATGTATAAAAATTACTGCATATTAAAATTATAGAAAATATTAACATTTGTCTAAGTAATGGAATGCTATAATGTCTAATTACTGGGCTTTGGATGTTATTCTTATGGTGAAAGTAAACACAAAATATAGAATGGCCAAAACTATCCATTCTAAATGTGAAGAAGCTCAAGCCATGTACTCCTAAAGTCATTCATGCTGTAGAATTCCATTATTCTTTCTATTGAATATAAGAAGCTAGGTGTTGGTCTATTAACTTCATCAAGAAATATTTTTCAGTTACCTCATAAAAGTAAGATATGGAGTAAGTGGACAGAGTGACAAAGATTTCTTGTCATGACAAAGCTTGTACATGCTTAGGTAATGAAGCTAAGTACAAAACCATAAGTAAATGAGCTACCAAATTGACAGCACCAGTATCTGAAATGTCTTCAGCATTCCCAGACTCATAGACACAGAAGCAATATCTCTGGATTCTTTTACACACAAGATACCAGTTCCATTTGAATGTGATCTTGTTGGTACTAACACTTGATTATATGTATCTAATGCCCTGAGAAACCACTAAAACCAAACATACAAATTTAAGACTATTCATTGTATAGATGATACACAAAATCATGGTCTTAATGAAACAGATGGCTGTTAAAATATCTAGAGAAATGAACATCCACTTATCCTTTATGATGAGGCAGTACTAAATATAGTGTAAATTTTTAACTATGCATTTTAGGAACATTTGGTTTGTTTAGACACTTCAGTCTAAAACTGAACTGAAAACTACAGTAAACATTCTTTCATGTACTTCTCCTATTATAAATAAACCTCCTGACCTAGCCTGTTAAAGAATAAAATTAGTATTAGTGTGAAGCAGGTACTATGGGAAGAAAGGAAGGCAGGCCTAGGAACAACCACACCTCTTAATTGCCTACTCCTTTGTATTTAAGAGAATAAGTCAAGCATTTAGCTCCTTTTAGATCAGTGATATCCTTGTTGCTCTCCTATCCCACAGTGTCATGAAATACTTCTGTGTGAAAATGAAGAGTGTTTAAAAGCTTTCCTTTTGCAGTTGATAGAATAGAAAAGTTACTGGGAAATGAATTGTGTTTCACAGTAGAAGTAAGAAATACTGTTGGATGCATTGGGCCGGAAGAAATTTATATTTCTAGAGCTACAGTAATGGCCCATACAGAGGAAGAATAATGGAAATTAGGTTACAACTTCTGGCTAGACATACATCTATCTTCTGTGAAAACAAACACATTTTCCTAGTGGTCACTGAAACTTTGGGTAACGCTATTTTGTTTCATGCTTCTGAGAGAATCACAGAAATCTTTGCAGCTAATGGTCCCTTTATAAAACTAATGTATTAGCAGTTGTTTTACTCTAGAGCCCAGATTCTCCACTCATTAGGAGTATTCCACATTCTTTTAGTAGATTGATTTTTTATTAATTTAATATTTTTTATGCTGCCTTAAAGAGTCACCAAAGTTAATGTCAAGATGTCAATATCTTAGGACCCTGTTAGATGTGGCTAAAATATAGCATTAATTTATAACTTAAAGAATAGGATATTGTGAGATGCATGTGATATTTATGAACAGAAATAGGGTGTAGACACATTGGTCAGAAATATTTCAGCATTTCCTCTTTCCTATATAAATTGACATATTTCAAGGATTAAGAAAACTATCTTTCATGCTGTCCTGTTTAACTTGATGCTTTTTTACAAGAGAGTGAAGAAAATGGGAAATGACAGTGCACATCGAAGTGCGTTGCCAAATATGAGCATTCAGACATGTGAGCTTTATATTATATGGATATATATATATATATATCCATAATAAAACTTATTTTAAGGAGGAGGCCATGAATTGAAAGAGAGTAAGGAGGAATATATGTGAGAGTTGGGAGAGAATGGAGAAGGGAAAAATAGTGTAATTAGATTTTATTCTCAAAGCAATCAAGAAACAATTTTAAAAGTGACATGAAGCAGAGAGTAGTAGTGGAAATGATCTGTGAGGACTTTGGAGAAGAGTGAGAGTTAAGTATCATCAAGATAAATTTTATAATATGCTTAGAAATTAATAAAATATCATGCTAAATATTCTCACTCACATTCTCATACTTAATTAAATTCTATTCCACAAAGTTTGTATGCACGGCAAACATAAAATACCAATGTTACCTCAAAATGACATATGGGTTTTTTTTCAATTGGTTATTTTTATCAATTACATAGATGAATAAAAGTTATTTTTCAAATACTCATAACTTATAAATTATCCCATGAGGAATGAATGCTGATTACTCTTTGTATTTTTAATAATGAGTACCTTTGATATTAACAACACCAAGAGTTTTCTGGCTGCTAGTCTGCATGATTATCCAGAAACTAAGAGTAATTTGGAAAAAAGACTGGCAACAGTCCTCTACTACAATGAGAGGTCAATATATCTTAATGACTATTACTTGAGAGGAATATTCTAGTTTACTTTCCTATGGAGATAGTATATTCATTGACTACTTTGTGAATTCTGTGTCACAATAAGATGGCTGTACTCTACTAATTATATTTGATATCAGTGTTATTTCTTCAGGTTCTTTAGGTAGTAGTGCTCTCCACAGAAAGAGTCTTTTTCTTATACATTTAATTATTTTTAAAGTATGGATTTTCACTTTCTTATGTCATCATTTGTGGCTTATATTTGAATTGTTAAAGAAAAGAAAAAAAACTTTTCTATCTCCTTGAAAAAATAGGCTGATTTCTCTATGTAATTATATGCTATTTTATGAGAAGAGGTCCTTTATTTGGAAGTTTTACATGATGTTATGATGTTTAATGCATATAATTTATGTTTTAAAATTATTATATAAATATTTTTAATGATAAGTATTTTTCATTAATACATATAACCAAATTTCACTTTAATACCATACTCATTTTTAAAAATACATTTATTGGATTCTTTTTTGCCAATGATTGTAACTGTAACATACACTTTTCATGTTTTATGCTTTCAATGTTGACTGTGTGAAGATTGAAGCAATGATATCAAGGTAAGATATAGAGAAAGAATTTTCAATGGTGTGACTAGAAAACATTGAGAAAAACCTTATAGGATACAAACATGATTGATGGTTAGTACAGAAATTTGAGCTTCCCAACATTAAGGGGATGATAGACCGATTGTGCATTTTAATTTTCTAATAGACAAAGTTGTATTTCTGCAGTAATAATTCTGGATGGAGAATTTACATCTTAGAAATTGTGTTTAAGAAAGCAATCTATATCTGTATTGGTCAGAATCTGACCAAGCCTCTCAGGAGACAGCTGTATCAGGCTCCTGTCAGGAAGTACCTCTTGGCATCTGCAACAGTGTCTAGGTTTGGTGTCTGCATGTAGGATGGATCCCCAGGTGAGGCAATCTCTGGATGACTTTTCCTTCAGTCTCTGATCCACTCATTTTCCCTGTATTTTCTTTAGACAGGAGCAATTCTGGATTAAAATTTTGGAGATGGGGGGGGGAGGCCCCATTCCTCAACTGGGAGTCTATTCCTAACCCTTGGATATGGTTTCAACAGGTTCCTCCTCCCATTAGTGGGGAATTTCAGCTAATGTCATGGTCACAGCCAATCATTGGACTGAGCACAGAGACCCCAATGGAGGAGTGAGAGGAAAGACTGAAGGATCTGAAGGGGACTTATCTGGGGAGGCTCTCCATCCTGTGAAAGCATGATGGGAATGCTAGAGCAGTGAGGCAGGAGTGGCTAAAGGGGTGTGGGAATAGAAGGAGGGTAAGGGGGAATGAGATTGGGGGTTTGCAGACAGGAAACCAAGAAAGGTTATAACATTTGACATGTAAATAAATAAAATATCCAATTAAAACTTTAAAAAAAGAAAAAATAAAATAAAGTACTCTAATTGGCACTAAATGGATTGCATGTGTGACTGCTTGGTGGCAGAGAAGATACAGGCTTTATCAGTGTTCTGACCTATCAACATATGAGTGATTAATAGCCTGACAATCCCTGAACAAAGTAAACCTAGGACAACCATCAATATGGCACCAGGAGGCCCAGACAAGGAGCTAGCCTAAGATGACTACCAGTTGGTACCAGGCAGGCCTGGATGAACTCTCAGAATTGGGAGCAGGCTGGAGGCTAGAAGAACCCCACATCGGACTATTCACCCTGAGTGGAAGAAAGCCTGAAACAGATGACTCTTTCTGGCAAGGGGCCACTCAGGTGGGCAGCGGGAGGACCTAGCACAAGTCAACCACTAGTCTGGTACAATGGTGGCAGGAGAGGGAGCTAGCTTGAGATCACCACAAGTTCCATACTGTGCAGGCCATGGGGTACAGAGTATGTCTGAAATGACTAATACCCTGTCTCATGTGCATGGACAAGGAGGGCTTAGTACTCCTGAGACAACATCTGAGATGGCCACAGACTGAGATCACAGGCACTACTAAGAGGAACAAGTAAGTTGTGGTGAAATGGAAGAGAAAGAGAAACAGAAGGATGTAGACACAATAAAAAGAGACAGAAGGAAAGACCTGAGGAAGTTAAGAATAGACAGATATGAGTAGCCTGGTGATGTTCCAGGAGACCATGATAAGTCCCTGACCTGTGATGCCTCTGGGAACCACATCTGAGTCCATAGTCCTGCAGCATCAGAGATCTGTTACCACAAAAGACCATGTGAACCTCCTGGTTTGGGCTACCACCCAGAAACATGTTAATGTCTGTAGGCTGTGCAGAACAGAAGCCAGCCTTCACCTGAGCATCCTGGAATTCTTGTCCCTGGGGGCATGAAAGCAGAAGAGGTGAATCAAGGGAAAAATTTTTACCCCCATCCCTTGTTGTCTATGTCAGGCAGAAGGGCAGGTTTCCAAGTAAACAGAGTGGGAGAGTTGATCCTTCCTATCACCTGATGAAGCGATCTGGAAAGCAGGCCTAGTACTTAGCCTGACCAGCACAATAAAGCTTGTCCTGGATGCGAGTTGCTGGTGAGTCAGACACTGAGAGCATGAATGTGGAATCCAACCAAGCCTCTCATCTGTTGAGTAGTGGCTCATCAAAGGGAGAGATATCCATTTCTTTTCTCTCATCTTTTCCATTTATGAAGAATAAAGAGCTGGTTCCCAGGTCACTAGAGTGGGAGAACTAACTATCCCTGTCCCTCAACAACTGTAATACTTTGGAGAGAGAGCCCTTCACCTTGCCTTGGCAGCAGGGTAGAGCTGGCCTTGCTTGGAGGTGGTGCTGATACGTTAGCCCTGAGAGAGGAAGTGCTAGAGAGCTGGAGGGCTGACCAACTCAGATACCTTTCAGGCCCAGATGCAGACCCTAGCCAATTGATGAACTGCTGGAGTGCGTGAAGGGGCCAGTCCTGCAGATACAAAACAACAGGATGTCCATGACACAAGGCAACAAAAGGCTATCTAAGGTTCAAGTATTGAAAGAATAGTAGAAGCCAGAGCCCTTATACCAAACCAAGGAGTCACTGCAATGACCATCTGCAAGTAAAGAAGTGTGAAAAAGAGTGTACTATGGGATACATTGTGACACACTGCAGCCTTCCCAAGGAGACTTTTTCTTTGTTGGGGAGCTTTCAAGGGTTGAGGCAGATATGAAGGCAGGTAGAGGTGAGTGGGATTAGGGTGCATTATGTAAAATTCACAAAGTACTAATAAAATGTAAAAAAGTAAAATAAAAGCAATCTAATCTTCTTAAAAAATAGAGCTTACTTTTTGTTGCCTTTTGATAATAAACAGTCGATAAAAAATCAAATTTAAGGGTAGAAGGTGAGAACTCATATCTTACTATAATTACAGTAAAGCCTAAAGCATACAAAAAAAGAAAAACGTTCCTTAAATTGGTATGGCTTTTAAAAGGATACCTGTCTTTAACTAAGATTATTGTAAATTACAAGATTATTCACTGAAACTAATCCCATGTTTCTTTTATATGAAGGCAAATCCAAAATCAATTTTGTCTTAACAGAACTGACTTGGGGTCAGGATTCCATAAAAATGTTGAGTGGATAGTTAAGATAACAAAGTATATTAGCGGCAGTCTTAAGAGAGATTGACAGTTTCTATATGGAAAGAACAAGATTGATCAACGTCTCTGGCTTAATAATTATTCAATAGGTCCAAGCGATTTCAAAGGAAATTTTTCCCCACTTTGTCCTTTATGCAAATTATCTCCACTGCCCTAAATTTCATGTATCCTTACACATCTTACATTATTATTCTATCTATAATTTCCCAGAAACAAAAAAAAAAAAAGCCTTGAGAAAATGGAATCTAATTATCTGAAAAATTCCCCAGGAAATAAACAAATTAAATTTGATTAATATTATGGAACATTATTTTGAAGTTAGTCTCTGAGTAGTTTTGTAAGAGAGGCAGAAAGTTATGTTTCAAATTGGCAAGTATAATATAGTTTGCATCAATTTTTGAAATTCTTTTATTCCTTGCATGTGGATAATGCAGGGTAGGATACAGTTGCCACCAAATGACAGGACCTGAGTTTGATTCCTGGGAGCCACATGACAGACAGAGGGAACAAACTTCTGGATGTCAGAAGACAATTAATAGATGTCTATATCTAATTAGCATTAGATATAATTAGCATTGGATGTAGACTTTGTAAGCTTTGGAAGGTAAAATGCGAAAATATTTTACTCTGGCAAGACTAAATAGCTAACTGGAAGAAGACTCATATGCCATTTTATTAGTCTTCTGTATTTAGACACATTTGTTTCCATTCTGAAAGGCTTTAAGAGACTGAATTGGTAGAACAGGGAAGTTTAATGAGTTAGGTTAAAGCCTGGAAGATCAAGAGCAGGATTCTGGCTCCTGCAAGGTTCCCTTCATTCTCCATCACTTCAAGAATGTTGGATCCATCTCAGGAGAGCAGTAAGTCTCATGAAGTAAAAGAAGCTTATGAGCTTGGGTAGAACCAAGTTCAGGGATTCATCACATGTTTGGAAAAGTAGTCAGGAAAAATTTATTAATCTGTTTTGCAGTACCCTCACTGGTCTAAGGAGTGAACTAGACACTATTGCAGTCTTTCCATCCTGTCATCTGGATGTTCCCTGAGACATAGCAGCAGGAGTTGTGTTGTAAACGCAGCTAAGACCTGGAGAAATAGTCTTTTACAGACAAGAGTCTCTCAGTTGGTTAGCCAGTTCCAACTGTTAAGCTCTGAAATCATTTACACATGAACATATGCACATAACATTATACAAATGGCCAAATGTGGAGTGTGTGTGTGAATGTGTGTATGTGTGCATGTACAACAATTAAAGGAGTTCATGCATTTAAGGAGTAAGGAAGAGTATATGTCAGGGGTCAAGGAGAGGAAAGGGGAAAAGGAAAATGATATAGCTTAATTTCAAACAATAAAACATTAATTTTAAAAACTTCATCTATTAAATATTATTATTTTTTAATTTTTTATTCGATGTATTCTTTATTTACATTTCAAATGCTTTCCCATTTTCTGAGTCCCCACTCCCCGCAAGTCCCATAAGCCCTCTTCCCTCCCCCTGTTCCTCCATCAACTCCTTCCCACTTCTCTGTTCTGGTATTCCCCTATACTGTTGCATTGAGTCTTTCCAGAACCAGGGGTCACTCCTCTGTTCTTTTTGGACATCATTTAATATGTGGATTATTTCTTGGGTATTCCAAGTTTCTAGGTTATTATCCACTTATCAGTGAGTGCATACCATGACTGATCTTTTGAGATTGGGTTACCTCAGTTAGTATGATGTTCTCCAGCTCCATCCATTTGTCTACAAATTTCATGAATTCATTGTTTCTAATGGCTGAATAGTACTCCATTGTGTAAATATACCACATTTTTTGTATTCACTCCTCTGGTGAGGGACACCTTGGTTGTTTCCAGCTTCTTGCTACTACAAATAGGGCTGCTATGAACATAGTGGAACATGTGTCCTTATTACATGCTGGGGAATCCTCTGGGTATATGCCCAGGAGTGGTATAGCAGGATCTTTCAGAAGTGCCATGCCCAGTTTTCTGAGGAACCACCAGACTGATTTCCAAAGTGGTTGCACCATCTTACAGTCCCACCAGCAATGGAGGAGTGTTCCTCTTTCTCCACATCCTCACCAGCACCTGCTGTCTCCCGAGTTTTTGACCTTAGCCATTCTGACTGGTGTGAGGTGATTTGCATTTCCCTAATGATTAATGATGTTGAACATTTCTTAAGGTGTTTCTCAGCCCTCAGAAGTTCTTCATGTGAAAAATCTTTGTTTAGTTTGGTACCTCATTTTAATAGGGTTATTTGATTCTCTAGGTTCTACCTTCTTGAGTTCTCTGTATATATTAGATATTAGCCCTCTGTCAGATTTAGGGTTGGTGAAGATCCTTTCCCAATCTATTGGTTGATGTTTTGTCCTTTTTACAGTGTCCTTTGCCTTACAGAAACTTTGTAGTTTTATAAGATCCCATTTGTCAATTCTTGATCTTAGAGCATAAGCTATTGGTGTTCTATTCAGGAACTTTTCCCCTGTGGCCAAGTTCTCAAGGGCCTTCTGAGTTTCTTTTCTATTAGTTTCAGTGTGTCAGGTTTTATGTGGAGGTCCTTGATCCATTTGGAGTTGAGCTTAGTACAAGGAGCTAAGAATGGATCGATTCCCATTCTTCTGCATGCTGACCTCCAATTGAACCAGCACCATTTGTTGAAAAGACTATCTTTTTTCCACTGGATGCTTTCAGCTCCTTTATCGAAGATCAAGTGACCATAGGTATGTGGGTTCATTTCTGGGTCTTCAATCCTATTCCATTGATCGGCTTACCTGACATTGGACCAATACCATGCAGTTTTTATCACTATTGCTCTGTAGTAGTTTGAGGTTTGGGATACTGAATACCCCTGAAGTTCTTTTACTGTTGAGAAAAGTTTTAGCTATCCTGGGTTTTTTGTTATTCCAAATGAATTTGAGCATTGCTCTTTCTAGCTCTATGAAGAACTGGGTTGGGATTTTGATGGGGATTACAAAGAATCTGTAGATTGCCTTTGGCAATATGGCCATTTTAACTATATTAGTCCTGCCAATCCATGAGCATGGAAGACTTTTCCATTTTCTGAGATCTTCTTCGATTTCCTTCTTCAGAGATCTGAAGTTCTTGTCATATAGGTCTTTCACTTGTTTGGTTAGAGTCACCCCAAGATACTTTATGCTGTTTGTGGCTATTGTGAAGTGTGTCATTTCCCTAATTTATTTCTCAGTCTGCTTATCCTTTGAATATATAAAGGCTACTGATTTGCTTGTGTTGATTTTGTAGCCAGCCACTTTGCTGAAGTTGTTTATCAGCTGTAGGAGTTCTCTAGTGGAGTTTTTTGGGTCACTTAATTATACTGTCATGTCATCTGCAAATAGTGATACTTTGACTTCTTCCTTTCCAATTTGTATCCCTTTGACCTCCTTATGTTGTCTAATTGCTCTAGCTAGGACTTCAAGAACTATAGTAAAAAGATATGGAGAGAGGGGGCAGCCTTGTCTAGTCCCTGATTTTAGTGGGATTGCTTCCAATTTCTCTCTATTTAGTTTGATGTTGGCTACCGGTTTGCTGTATATTGCTTTTACTATGTTTAGGTATGGGCCTAGAATTCCTGTCCTTTCCAATACTTTAAGCATGAAAGGATGCTGAATTTTTCAAATGCCTTTTCAGCATCTAATTAAATGATCATGTGTTTTTTTTTTCTTTGAGTTTGTTTATGTAGTGGATTGCATTGATGGATTTCCGTATATTGAACCATCCCTGCATCCCTGGGATGAAAGCCTACGTGATCATGGTGGATTATTTATGAATGAGGGTGTCCTTGCATTTGGAGCATAGATGTTCACGGTTGTGAGTTCTTCTTGTTGGATTTTTCCTTTAACCAGCAAGAAATGACCTTCCATGTCTCTTTTGATGACATTAGGTTGAAAGTCGATTTTATCTGATATTAGAATGGCAACTCCGGCTTGTTTCCTGAGATGATTTGCTTGTAGAATTGCCTTCCAGCCTTTTACTCTAAGGTAGTTTTTGCCTTTGACACTGAGGTGTGTTTCCTGTATGCAGCAAGTATAGGGTCCTGTTTATGTAACCAGTCTTTTAGTCTATGTCTTTTTATTGCGGAATTGAGTCCATTGATGTTAAGAAATATTAAGGAGTAGTGGTTATTGCTTCCTATATTTCATTTTTGATGTTAATTTTATACCTGTGTGGTTATCTTCTTTTGGGTTTGATGAAAGAAGCTTAATATCCTGCTTTTTCCAGGGTGAAGTTTCCCTCGTAATGGTGTTTTCCCCCTATTATCTTTTGTAGGGCTGGGTTTGTGGAAAGATATTGTGTAAATTTGGTTTTGTCATGGAATATCTTGGTTTTTCCATCTACAGTGATTGAGAGTTTCGCTGGGTATAGTAGTCTTTGTTGGCATTTGTGTTCTCTTAGAGTCTGCATGAGCTCTGCCCAGGATCTTCTAGCTTTCACGGTCTCTGGTGAGAAATCTGGTGTAATTCTGATAGGTCTTCCTTTATATGTTACTTGCTCTTTTTCTCTTACTGCCCTAAATATTCTTTCTTTGTTTAGTACATTTGTGGTTTTGATTATTATGTGATAGGAGGTATTTCTGTTCTGGTCCAGTCTGTTTGGAGCTCTGTAGGCTTCTTGTATATTCATGGGCATCTCTCTCTTTAGGTTAGGGGAGTTTTCTTCCATAATTTTGTTGAAGATATTTGCTGGCCCTTTAAGTTGTAAATCTTCACTCTCATCAAAGCCTATAATCCTTAGATTTGTCTTTCTCATTGTGTCCTAGATTTCCTGGATGTTTTGGGTTACAAGCTTTTTGCATTTTGCATTTTCTTTGACTGTTGAGTCCATGGTTTCTTTTCTTTTTTTTTTTTTTTTTTTTATTATTCGATATAATTTATTTACATTTCAAATGATTTCCCCTTTTCTAGCCCCCCCACTCCCCGAAAGTCCCGCAAGCCCCCTTCTCTTCCCCTGTCCTCCCACCCACCCCTTCCCACTTCCCCGTTCTGGTTTTGCTGAATACTGTTTCACTGAGTCTTTCCAGAACCAGGGGCTACTCCTCCTTTCTTCTTGTACCTCATTTGATGTGTGGATTATGTTTTGGGTATTCCAGTTTTCTAGGTTAATATCCACTTATTAGTGAGTGCATACCATGATTCACCTTTTGAGTCTGGGTTACCTCACTTAGTATGATATTCTCTAGCTCCATCCATTTGCCTAAGAATTTCATGAATTCATTGTTTCTAATGGCTGAATAGTACTCCATTGTGTAGATATACCACATTTTTTGCATCCACTCTTCTGTTGAGGGATACCTGGGTTCTTTCCAGCATCTGGCAATTACAAATCCACTACATAAACAAACTCAAAGAACAAAACCACATGGTCATTTCATTGGATGCTGAAAAAGCATTTGACAAAATTCAGCATCCCTTCATGCTTAAAGTCTTGGAGAGAACAGGAATTCAAGGCCCATACCTAAACATAGTAAAAGCAATATACAGCAAACCGGTAGCCAGCATCAAACTAAATGGAGAGAAACTTGAAGCAATCCCACTGAAATCAGGGACCAGACAAGGCTGCCCCCTTTCTCCTTATCTTTTCAATATTGTACTTGAGGTACTAGCTCGGGCAATTCGACAACATAAGGAGGTCAAAGGGATACAAATTGGAAAGGAAGAAGTCAAACTATCATTATTTGCAGATGACATGATCGTCTACCTAAGTGACCCAAAGAACTCCACTAGAGAGCTCCTACAGCTGATAAACAATTTCAGCAAAGTGGCAGGTTATAAAGTCAACTCAAGCAAATCAGTGGCCTTCCTATACTCAAAGGATAAGCAGGCTGAGAAAGAAATTAGGGAAATGACCCCCTTCACAATAGCCACAAACAGTATAAAGTATCTTGGGGTAACTCTTACCAAACATGTGAAAGATCTGTATGACAAGAACTTCAAGACTCTGAAGAAGGAAATGGAAGAAGACCTCAAAAAATTGGAAAACCTCCCATGCTCATGGATCGGCAGAATCAATATAGTTAAAATGGCCATTTTGCCTAAAGCACTATACAGATTCAATGCAATACCCATCAAAATCCCAACTCAATTCTTCACAGAGTTAGAAAGAGCAATTATCAAATTCATCTGGAACAACAAAAAACCCAGGATAACTAAAACTATTCTCAGCAACAAAAGGAAATCTGGGGGAATCAGTATCCCTGACCTCAAGCAATACTACAGAGCAATAGTGTTAAAAACTGCATGGTATTGGTACAGTGACAGGCAGGAGGATCAATGGAACAGGATTGAAGATCCAGAAATGAACCCACACACCTATGGCCACTTGATCCTCGACAAAGAGGCTGAAAACATCCAATGGAAAAAAGATAGCCTTTTCAACAAATGGTGCTGGGTCAACTGGAGGTCAGCATGCAGAAGAATGCGAATTGATCCATCCTTGTCTCCTTGTACTAAGCTCAAATCCAAATGGATCAAGGACCTCCACATAAAGCCAGACACTCTGAAGCTAATAGAAAAAAAACTGGGGAAGACCATTGAGGACATCAGTACAGGGAGAAAGTTTCTGAACAGAACACCAATAGCGTATGCTCTAAGAGCAAGAATTGACAAATGGGACCTCATAAAATTACAAAGTTTCTGTAAGGCAAAGGACACCATCAAGAGGACAAATCGGCAACCAACAAATTGGGAAAAGATCTTCACCAATCCTACATCAGATAGAGGGCTAATATCCAATATATATAAAGAACTCAAGAAGTTAGACTCCAGAAAACCAAACAACCCTATTAAAAAATGGGGTACAGAGTTAAACAAAGAATTCTCACCTGAAGAACTTCGGATGGCGGAGAAGCATCTTAAAAAATGCTCAACTTCATTAGTCATTAGGGAAATGCAAATCAAAACAACCCTAAGATTTCATCTTACACCAGTCAGAATGGCTAAGATTAAAAATTCAGGAGACAGCAGGTGTTGGAGAGGGTGTGGAGAAAGAGGAACACTCCTCCACTGCTGGTGGGGTTGCAAATTGGTACAACCACTCTGGAAATCAGTCTGGCGGTTCCTCCGAAAACTGGGCACCTTACTTCCAGAAGATCCTGCTATACCACTCCTGGGCATATACCCAGAAGACTCCCCACCATGTAATAAGGATACATGTTCTACTATGTTCATAGGAGTCCATGGTTTCTATGGTATCTTCGGCATCTGAGATTCTTTCTTCTATCTCTTGTATTCTGTTGTTGATATTTGCATCTATGGTCCCTGATTTCTTCCCAAGGTTTTCTGTCTCCAAAGATGTCTCACTTTGTGCTTTCTTAGTTGTTTCTACTTGTTTTCAGATCCTGGAAGTTTTTGCTCAGTTCCATCATTTGCTTGTTTGTGTTTTCCTCTAATACTTTGAGAGATTTTTGTGTTTCCTCTTTCATGACTTCTGCCTGTTGATCAAACTTCTCCTGAAGTGATACAGTACCTAGTGAAGCTCTTCTCCCCCAGCCGGCAGGAAATATGGCCACAGGGATGCTTTCTCTTTGCTGGTCTCCAGGCAGTACACAGGCCCCACACCTGGAGGTCTGGTAGATGAACTGCCTATGAGCTCAGTTCCTGAGTGCAGGCAGACCCCTGGTGGTTTGCACCCCCAGAGATCTAAAGCTCGTGGTGATAACAGTACCTAGTGAAGCTCTTCTGCTCAGGCAGACAGGGAATATGGCCACGGGGATTCTCTCCCTGTGCTCCATCTATTAAATATTATATTGACTCTCATATTGTTATTGCATAGACCAAGTCCTAAACATGTAAACCATTAAAATCTTGGGGTTGGAGAGATAGCCCAGCAGTGATTGAGAGTATTGGTTGCACTTTGAGTGTATTGGTTTCCATTTCCAACCTATTAGCTGAGAGTGGTCTGCTGATGCTCTAGAACTGTAATATTTGTAGTTCTTTTCTAGTGTCTGTGGAAACTGAGTGTACTTAACACACATTCCTCCATACAGGCAAAACACCTGTACACAGAAAGTAAAGATAAAAATGTTACAAGTCTAAATAACATTTAATGATTATGGAATTATGTTAAAGTAAAAATAATAATGTCCAAATGTGTCTTAAAACTGTAATCCAGGATTTTAAGATCCAGCCACAGGCTATAGTGAGTAGTTCTTTTCATTTTTACTTTTTTTTTTCTTTTTTCCATTTTTAATTCTGAGACTTGCTTCAACTATGTAGCTCGGGAGTTACAGGAATTCACTATGTAAACCAAGTTGGCCTCAAATATACAACACACTGTCTTGCCTTGTTTTAAAAGAAAGGTATTTTGTTTCTTTTTTGTTTGTTTGTTTGTTTTGTTTTTTGAGGCAGGGTCTCCATTTATAGCCTTGGCTATTCTGGAACTAGTTGAGTAGAACAGATGGCACAGAAATTAGCCTGCTTCTGTCTTCCAAGTGCTGGGATTAAAGGTGTGAGCTAACAGTGCCTGGTGACAGGTAAATATTTATACAAGACATTTTGGATGTAATATGGTAATGTATTGCACAAGGATCCATTATCACATGACACATGGAATAACTAATAGAAACTACGAGTTTATTATTGGTCATTCCCACAATATGTTTACAAAATCTCTACTAAACAAATATTGTGTAAAGTATTAGTACATAAAGAAATTTTCCTTGGAGTGGAGAGAAAGGTCAGTGGAACCAGAACATGGGTAACAGTTCTACAGGACTTTTTATTTCTTTCTTATTTTAATTTTTAATTTATATATTTCGAGTGTTATCCCCTTAACCAGTTTCCCATCTCCCAGAAACCCTCTATCCTATTATCCCTTCCCCTGCTTCTATGAGGGTGTTCTTCCACTACCCACCCACTCTTACCTCCCCACCCTCAATTCCCCTATACTGTGGCATCTGGCAAACCTTCATAGAACCAAGGTCCTCTCCTCCCACCAAGGCCTGACAAGGCTGTCTTCTGCTAAATATGTATCCTGAGCCATGTGTACTCCTTGGTTGGTGGCTTAGTCCCTGGGAGCTTTGGGGGGGGGGTTGGTTGATATTGTTGTTCTTCCTACGGAGATGCAAACTCCTACAGCTCCTCAGTCCTTTATTTAACACCTCCATTGGGGACCCTGCACTCAGCACAAGGTTGGCTGTGAGCATCTGAGTCAGTATTTGTAAAGCTCTGGCAGGGCATTTCAGGAGACACCAACATGGAAGCTCACAAACAGCTGTAACACCAGTTCCAGGGGATCCAATGCCCTATTCTGGCCTCCATGAGAACCAGGCACTCATATGGAAAACAGAAGTAGAGGCAGGCAAAATATGTATGCATATAAAATGGAAACTTAAAAACAAAATTACTTACTCTACGACAAGCTTAAGCATTTCTTAGAATTTTTCAAGGAAAGTTATTTGTTAATAATCAATGCTTCTGGGAATTAAGGTTCATATCATATACTTAAGATAACATATTATAAACCTAACCAAGCAAATGAAAGATCTGTATGATAAGAACTTCACATCACTGAAGAATATATTAGAAGACAGAAAGATCTCCAATACTCATGGATACATAGGATCAAGATAGTAAAATGGCCATCTTACTGAAAGTAATCTACAGATTCAGTGCAATCCCCATCAAAATTCCAATAAAATTTTTATAGACATTTAAAAAGTAATTATCAAATACATCTGGAAAACAAAAGAACCCAAAATAGCAAAAACAACCATGAACAATAGAAGATCTTCAGGAGGAATCACCATTCCTAACCTCAAGATATACTATGTCATATTAATGATAAAAAATATATGTATGGTGTTACATAGAAACAGAAATTTTAATCAATGGAATAAAATTGAAGACCCATAAATAAACCTACACACCTACAGACACTTGATTTTATAAAGAAGCCAAAACCAAACAATGGAAAAATGAAAGCATCTTCAACAAATGGTGTTGGACTAACTGTATGTCTACATGTAGAAGAGTGAAAAATTAATCCATAATTATCATTCTGTACAAAACTCAAGTCCAAGTGAATCAAAGACCTCAACATAAAATAGGATACTAAATCTCATAGAAGAGTAGGTGGGAAATACCCTTGAATTCATTGGTATAGGCAAGAAGCTCCTGAACAGAACACCCATGGCTCGGGCTCTAAGATCAGCCATGGATAAATGGGACCTAATAAAGTTTCTGTAAGGCAAAGGACAATAAAACATTGGCAGTGCACAGACTGAGAAAAGATATTCACCAACCTTACATTTGACAGAGGGATAATATCCAAAATTTGCAAACAATTCAAGAAGTTAGCCACCATCAACCCACCTCTAGTAGATAGACAGAGGCCCTGGTCGAGAGATGGAGCCACCCACCCATCTCAACATTTTTAACCCAGAAATATTCCTGTCCAAAGGAAGAACGGGGACAAAAAATGGAACAGAAACTAAAGGAAGGGTCAAGCAGGCCCACTTGGGGATCCATCCTGTCTGAAGACACCACACCCAACACTGTTGCTGTGGTCAAGAGGTGCTTATTGACAGGACCCTAGTAGGTGGGTTCCATGGGAGGTCTAACCAGCAACTGATGAATGCAGATGTGGATGCTTGGAGCCAATCATCAGACTGAGCTCAAGGAACCTGGTGGGGGAGCTGGAGGAAGGACTGGAGGAGCGGATGGGGGTTGCAACCCCATTGGAAGAACAACATAGGCTGGCCTAACCACGTAGTTCTCCCAGTCTAGACCACCAACCATGAAGTGTGCCTGGAGGTATCCATGCTTCCAGATACATGTGTAGCAGAGGATAACCTTGCCTAACAGCAAAGGGAGGAAGGCCCTTGGTCTTGGGGAGGTTTAATACCCAGCATAGGGGGATGCTTGAGCAGTGGGGCAGGAGAGTGTGGATGGATGGAGGAGCACCCTCATATAGGCAAAGGGGAGCATGGAGGGTGGATGTTGGATGGGGAGTTGGTGGAGTAACCAGGAAGTGTGATACTATGGGGAAGGGGTAATCAGGTAACCAGGAAGTAGGATATTTGAACTGTAAACGAATAGAATGATTAATGAATGAATGAATGAATAAATAAATAAATAAATAAATAAATAAATAAATAAATAAATAAAATGGGGTGCAGAACCAAAGAGAGAATTCTCAACAGAGGAATCTCCAATGTGTAAGAAGCCCTTAAAGAAATGTTCAAAGTCCTTAGTCATTATGGAAACACAAATCAAAACAACTATGCGGTTTTGTCTCATACCCATCAGAATGGGTAAGATCAAAAACTCAAGAGAAAGCACACACTGGTGAGGATGTGGTACAAGAGGAACATTTATTTAATGCTTGTAGGAATGCAAACTTGTACAACCAATTTGTAAGTCAATGTGGCATTTTCTCAGAAAACTGGGAATAGTTCTATCCTAAGACTCAGCTATTCCATTCCTTGGCATATACCCAAAAGATGCTCCAACATCCCACAAAGTGTTTTATAATTCTCACAAAACTTTATAATTCTCACAAAACTTTGGTTTCAAGGTCACTTGGAAGCGCTCAATGGTTCTGATTCAGAATATGAGATTACAATTTGTAACTCTCATTAATAAAACTGGAAAGGCTGCAGGAAAACAGCCTAAATCATTTACACTGGGACCAGTATTTAATTAGTGTTAGATACTTTCTCTGCTTAAACACTGATATATTAGCTTGCTGAAGCTTTAGTTTTCATTAGCAGTGGCTCAGACTGATTAGCTTGTTCTATGATCTGTGTAATCAATTGTTTATCATGAATTGAGTCAACAGCTGTAGAGCCCAGTTGGAGATAACCTAGGAGCAAAGGAAGACATAATGTTAGGAAGAAAGAAAAATACCAGGAATCCAGATGACTAAAGATAAATTAAAGATGTCTCTGGTGTAATACTTCTGATATATTAATATGAAAGAGTTGTGACCCCCCAGGCCCTAAAATACAAAAGCAGGCACAACCTTGTAGGAAGTGATGATCTATGGGCACAAGTGGAAACCTAAGGGTCTTATTGTTATAGTAAATGGTTTCAATCATCAGCTTTTACTACAAAATATGATATTGTTCTTATTTTTCATGTCCAGTTTTAGTTGTGCATATTGGGCTTGGCTAAACTTATCACTTTGCTAATGAAACAAAATTCTTGTTTCATTTTTAATGCATATCTTAAAAAATGTCTATTTAAATGGAAGTGTTTAATGTATGAATCTTCTCTAAAGTACGTCTTATTAATTGCATATGAGGAAAATAGTTTGAAAATGGTTGACATGAGCAAAATAATTCATCTGTGCATGCAATATGTATATTCAATTTTTGTTAAATTTAATTATTCTGTTATATTTGACACTAAAACAGATTAAACCTAAAACAATCATTTTGGCGTAGAATTTAAAACAGTGATTTTAAAAACAGTTGGTGTAGGCTAAAAGAATGTGGTTAAATATTTACCATGATGTCTAATTTTGGAGGTGGAGGGAAAGATGGGGGGACTTTTCTAAGTAATCATTCCAGTAACTTCTGTCTTTCATGTGAGTTCCCTCCTCAGCCTTTGCTTCTAGAACTTCATTTGTGGCAGGTATCTAAATGCAAATCAGATACATTTCATTTTTATTATATTTTCTTCTAAACAGTATCAGTTTAATTAATTGAGTCTTCCATTTTTCTTCCTTGATACAATTTTAATGACTTAGAGAATATAAAGATACTTTATATAAAATGATTGATATTATTAGCTTTAGCAGATTCATTTAAGAAAATTAATAATATGTCTTTCTGAACAGTTCATTGACTGTATTCACCATAACAATTCATTATCTCAGCAGAAATAAGAAAATGAGATCTGAATATGGATGTGTAATATGTGCAGCTATTGAAGAAAAGTAGGCAGCGTTGTGCTTCCAAACTTTCTCTTTTGTTTTGCTAATAGTTAAAGTCAATGTATCTACCTATGTGTCTATGAATCTATGTATGTATGTATGTATATATGTATGTATGTATGTATGTATGTATTGATCTAAACGCATCATTATTTATCTGTCTATCATATATTTATATTTTCTTATATGGATCAATTTAACCATCTTCCCCATAAAGTTATGTGTAAGTTTATCTTTTCAGTGATAATGCTTTTTCTTTTAAATGAAATTTAATATAAGAACATCTTACTTTCAGTATCTCTTTTGTCAAGGGCTGTATGATTACACAGAATTATATTCTAAGCATGTACAAATTTATTACTCTATTCAAAACTGAATATTTTTCTACATTTTATTATAGTCATATTTTAAATAGTATAATTTAATTCTATTTTAGTTGTAACAAATGGGTAAGGTAAAAAACACATAATACGAAAAAGGAGTTTACACAATTCTTCAGAGAGCAAGAATGAATTATTGAATTTTCATTACAGTAGATATAATCTGATATTGTTATGGATGGAATCTGAGATATCCCAAGGCTCAAATGGTAAAGGCTTAGTTGGTAGCTGATAGGATTTTGGCCAGAGATTGTCTCCCAGTTGGTTCAGTTCTAATTTAGTAATGTGTTTATAGTTTCTTAGTTTGACTAGGAGGAAAAAGACATTAAAGGGAAGGCCTCCGTTGGAGGCAGTAAGACACCTCTAGAATGACCTGGAAGACTTCCTCTCTCTAACCCTTTCCTCTTTATCACTGTATATCAGGCTCCATGAAGGGAAATGGAGTTCATGAGCATGATACCTGTATTGATAAGCTGCCATGTGCCAGGACAAAGGTGGCATCTGAGCAGGATCTGAAACAGAAATCCCATGAGACAAAATAAGTCACTTTTAAAGGGGTGTCCAGTAGTTTGTCACAACCTCTCAAAACTAACTAGAACAAGACATACATGAAAAATGCAAAAATAATTATCATATTATGTCTTTCAAAAGACTCACTCGTTATTGGTGGAGATCAACATAGCAACATATAAGTGCATTGCAGTCTGGTAACTGTTGGTTATGAAGGTACAATAAAAAAATCTAAGCTGAACAGAAACACAAATGAGGGAGATATATACATACATACATATATATATATATATATATATATATATATATATATATATATATAGACATATTCATTAGGTTCCCATTGTTTAATTTTTTTACCATATTGGGTTTAGTAGACCCTTGACACATGATGTTGGTTTTATATAACTTGCAATATCAACAGTCTACATTTCTCTTTAATTTGTTTCTTTTACATTTTTGTTTATTTCAAAGTTCAGGCTTTGGTTTTTACATCATTATTATTCTAATTGTGTGTCAGTATTTCTTACTTGGTTTCTCCTCTTCATTGGATCTCTCTACATTAGTAGTTTCCCTGCTCTATAGAGAGTTCTGTCAGCTTATTGTAATCTAGAACATGGAAAACTATACAATGTATTTTCTAACTTACTGTATCAAGCTTTGCACCTGGTTGAAATATCCTTTTATGTTATGTCGAGGGAAAAATGTTTGATTCTATCATTCTTATTTATGAACCATCTGGTTATTTAGCTTTGTAAAGCAATTTTTAATTCTCTACTCTTTGAACAGAAAGAAGTAATTAGCTTTATTACTATTACATCCTTTGACTTGATTGTTGAGATAAGTAGAGATTTTATTTTCCTTCAAAATTGTAAGACATTTATGTTTTGTCACCAATCTTCATTGCAGGTATTGCAAGATTTTTTATTGATTATTTTCACTTATCCTACTATTGATAACTTCAGTTTCTATTTCATAGTCTTGGCGTTTTAAACATTTAAGACTTTCTGTCCTGGCTGAAAAATTATTTTCATTTACATAATTGATCTGGAAAAATCTTATAGGAGTAAAATATTTTGTTGTTAGATTCTTATTTTCCTTCCCTCACCCCATTTTTTTTAACTCTTTGGACCTTGTTCATATTTAAGACAAATTGAAGATAGGTTGGGCTTTTAAACATGTGAATCCTCTGGAGGAGCAGGTAACTTGTCACATTGTTGAAAAAAATCTTTTAGAACAACTAGGATATAAGTCATCAACTTCATTTTTTGAAGGAACTTGGACTCAAAGAAAAAGAAGGGAAGTGACCTTGTGTAATCTTGTCAATATGAAACCTGATACAACAAATTACATGAGTTTTTGTAGAAATAAAAAACTAGCTAGGAAATATTCTAGCTCCATCTATCTACAGTAAATAATAACTGTGGATATATGAAGCATGGCTCTTAGGAGAATGCCATGTAAGTTATCCATGTAGGGCAATGATAATTTATTGTAAGCCAAATGTTCCCTCTGTGTGAATAAGCCAACACATTGCACACAGTAGCCTCATCTGTTCTTTACATTTGTCATAGAGAAATGTAGGAAGGGCATCTGGTGCTGCTCTTGATAATCCATTAATCTATTGCCTTGTCTTTGCTTTATGATGGCTTATCACATTTTTCTAGAAAAATCTTGACATTATACACAACATGTGATGTATAGGATTCTAAATTGGATATCTGATCCACAATTAGCATGCTGGATTTCCAGCATTGCAGAATCTAAGAATAATAGATATGAATGTTTTTTTTTTTAACTCTAGTGATATTTTTTCTTACAACCCTTTTCATTATGACACCTGAATTTTTAAACTTCTATATTTACAGATATTTTGGTATCTTCAAACTTCTTTGTTTGTTTCCTTTCTTTTCTTCTTTCACGTTTTCTTTTTTTCTTTTTTGTAGAGGACAGAAAGTACGCAGGTGAGATATCTATATGTGGTGTCTTTATGTCTGAATTTATATTTTAAAGTAATTCAAGTAACTTCTTTTGAGCTCCACCATTCTTTCAGGCATTGGATTTCTACAGCTACAAGTTGTGATATATTTCAATGTCCACTCATATATTGGTTGCTAGCACCCTTCACTGCAGGAATCCTCCCAAAATTCCCTTTTCTCGAAAAGATTGTGCAATCATACTTCCAAGACATCTATGGATATTTCTAGTTAAAAGTCAACCATTTACACAATCTGGGCTACTCAATTGCACAATCTTTTTGGGAAAAAAAAGGAATTTTAGGAGGATTCCTGCAGTGAAGGGTGCTAGCAACAAATATAAGGAGTTATTCTGTTAGGTAGAATTTACATTCTTGTTAAGTCTCTCATTTATCCTGGAGGTTAGAGTAAACGCAGTTTGAGGCTGTGGTGTGGATGGGATCCAAAGCTCCAAAAGAAAATCAGTTCATAGAGATATCTAGGGGTGCATTGAGGGTGACACAACTGCCAATATACTTAGGAAAATGCTATAAAGGAATAAGCTCAATAAATTGAGGTCATTAAACCCATCCAAGTTTCACAATAATGATTTAGTGTGGTCCAGGACCAAATATCTTATTTCAAATTTTTTCTAACCACCCTACAAAAATCAGACTTTGTAGAATAGATTGCATGAGGAAGGAAAACAAAACAGAGAACAACAACAAAAGTTCAGGAGATGATTATATAACAAATGTCCTTGAAACATAACATCATACTTCCCAGTAAGATGCATCTGAAAATAGCTCCAAAACTGTATAAAGCAGAATGCTTTCCCTCTTTTATTAATCACTTATCTTATATATTTACATCCCATATGTTTCTCACTTGTTGGTCCCCCCTCACAGAGATCTTCGCACATACCCTCTCCCCTTCTTCTCTGAGAGGAAGCTCACTGGGCACCATGCCTGCCACCCAACCCCCAGGCATTGGGATCCCTATGGGAGAGTTAGGGGAAGGATTGAAAGACCTGAAGGGGATTGCAACCACATAGGTAGACCAACACTTTCAACTAACCTGCACCTATGGGAGTTCCCAGAGTCTAAGCCATCAATCTAAGAGCATACATGGCTTTTTCCTCCTCGTCATCCTCTTCCTCCTCGTCCTCCTCCTCCTCCTCGTCCTCCTCCTCCTCTCCTCCTCCTCCTCTGCCTCCTTCTTCTTCATATTCTCTTTATTTACATTTAAAATGTTATCCCCTTACCTCATTTTCCATCTGAAGACTCCCTATCCTCTTTTTCCGCTCTGTTCTCACTAATCCACCCACTCCTGCTTTGCTGTCCTGACATTCTCCTACACTGGGGCAAAGAGTCTTCCCAGGACCAATGGCCTCTCCTCTCATTGATGTCCAACAAGACCATTCTCTGTGACATATGCAGTTATAGCCATGGGTTCCCCCACGCATTCTTTGGTTAGTGGCTTAGTCCCTGGGAGCTCTGGGGGTACTGGTATGTTCATATTGTTGTTCCTCCTTTGGGGATCCAAACCCCTTCAGCTCCTGCGGTCCCTTCTCTAGCTCCTCCATTGGGGATTCTGTACTCTGTCCAATCATTGGCAAAAGCATCCACCTCTGTATTTTTAAGGCACTGGCAGAGCTTCTCAAGAGTATCAGCTATATCAGTCTCCTATGAGCAAGCACTTGTTGGCATCCACAATAGTGTCTGGGTTTGGTAAGTGTATATGGGATGGATCCCCTTTACTTAAGTCTCCTCTCCACACATTGCCTCTGTATCTCCTCCCATGGGTATTTTGTTCCCCTTTCTAAGAAGGACCAAATTATCCACACTTTGGTCTTCCTTATTCTTGAGATTCATGTGGCTTGTGAGTTGCATCTTCTGTATTCTGAGCTTCTGGGCTAATATCTACCTATCAGTGAGTGGATGCCATGTGTGTGCTTTTGTAATTGGGTTATCTCACTCAGGAAAATATTTTCTAATTACTTCCATTTCCTTAAGAATTTCATGAATTGTTTATTTTTAATAGCTGAGTACTACTCCATTGTGTAAATATATAACCTTTTCTGTATCAATTCCTCTGTTGAGGGATATCTGGGTTCTTTCCAGCTTCTGGCTATGATAAATAAGGCTGCTATGAACATAGTGAAGCATGTGTCCTTATTATATATTGTAGCATCTTCTGGGTATCTGCCCAGGAATGGTACTGCTGGGTCCTCACGTAATATTATATCCAAATATCTGAGGAACTGCCAAACTAATTTCCAGAGTAGTTGTACCATTTCCCATTCCTTTTTTTTCTCATTGTTTATAATTTGTTTGTATTATTTACAATAAACCCAAGGCAATAAAATGTAATTGTTCATGGTTTAGGTATCTTATTTAAAAATTTAAGCTTGTGTTAGAACACAAATATCTCTCATTTTCCTCGCTATTTTTTTCTTCTTTTTCTTTTTTTAAAATTTTATTAGATATATTTTTTATTTACATTTCAAATGATTTCCCCTTTTCTGGTCCCCCATCCCCCAAAAGTCACATAAGCCTTCTTCCCTCCCTCTGTTCTCCCACCCATCCCTTCCCACTTCCCTGTTCTGGTTTTGTCTTATACTGCTACACTGAGTCTTTCCAGAACTAGGGGCCACTCCTCCATTCTTCTTGTACCTCATTTGATGTGTGGATTTTGTTCTGGGTATTCCAATTTTCCAGGCTAATATCCACTTATTAGTGAGTGCATACCATGATTGATCTTTTGAGACTGGGTTACCTCACTTAGTGTGATGTTCTCCAGCTCCATCCATTTGCCTAAGAATTTCATGAATTCATTGTTTCTAATGGCTGAATAATACTCCATTGTGTATATATACCACATTTTTTGCATCCACTCTTCTGTTGAGGGATACCTGGGTTCTTTCCAGCTTCTGGCTATTATAAATAGGGCTGCTATGAACATAGTGGAGCATATATTCTTATTACATGCTGGGGAATCCTCTGGGTATATGCCCAGGAGTGGTTTAGCAGGATCTTTCGAAAGTGACATGCCAGTTTTCTGAGGAACCGCCAGACTAATTTCCAGAGTGGTTGTACTAATTTGCAACCCCACCAGCAGTGGAGGAGTGTTCCTCTTTCTCCACATCCTCGTCAACACCTGCTGTCTCCTGAGTTTTTAATCTTAGCCATTCTGACTGGTGTAAGGTGAAAACTCAGGGTTGTTTTGATTTGCCTTTCCCTGATGACTAGTGAAGTTGAGCATTTTTTAAGATCTTTCTCTGCCATCCAAAGTTCTTCAGGTGAGAATTTTTTGTTTAACTCTGTACCCCATTTTTAATAGGGTTATTTGGTTTTTCTGGGGTCTAACTTCTTGAGTTCTTTGTATATATTGGATATTCGCCCTCTATCTGAAGTCAGTCCTCAACAAATATAAAAATACTGGCCTAATCCCATGCCTCCTATCGGATCACTATGGATTAAGAGTGGTCTTCAATGGCAACAAAAATGACAGAAGGGATCCAACAAAGAAAGAGAACTTCAGACCAATTTCCCTTATGAACATCGATGCAAAAATACTCAATAAAATTCTTGCCAACCGAATCCAAGAACACATAAAAATGATCATCCACCATGAACAAGTAGGCTTTATTCCAGGGATGCAGGGTTGGTTCAATATATGGAAATCCATCAATGCAATCCACTACATAAACAAACTCAAATAAAAAAAACACATGGTCATTTCATTGGATGCTGAAAAAGCATTTGACAAAATTCAGCATGCTTTCATGTTTAAAGTCTTGGAAAGAACAGAAATTCAAGGCCCATACCTAAACATAGTAAAAGCAATATACAGCAAACCCATAGCCAGCATCAAATTAAATGGAGAGAAACTTGAAGCAATTCCACTAAAATCAGGGACTAGACAGGGCTGCCCACTTTCTCCTTATCTTTTCAATATTGTACTTGAGGTACTAGCTCAGGCAAATAGACAACATAAGGAGGTCAAAGGGATAAAAATTGGAAAGGAAGTAGTCAAACTATCATTATTTGCAGATGATATGATAGTCTACCTAAGTGACCCAAAAAACTCCACTAGAAGACTCCTACAGTTGATAAACAACTTCAGCAAAGTGGAAGGTTATAAAATCAATTCAAGCAAATCAGTAGCCTTCCTATACTCAAAGGATAAGCAGGCTGAGAAAGAAATTAGGGAAATGACCCCCTTCACAATAGCCACAAACAGTATAAAGTACCTTGGGGTGACTCTTGCCAAACATGTAAAAGATCTGTATGACAAGAACTTCAGTACTTTGAAGAAGGAAATAGAGGAAGACCTCAAAAAAATGGAAAAACCTCCCATGTTCATGGATCGGCAGAATTAATATAGTTAAAATGGCCATTTTGCTAAAAGCAATATACAGATTCAATGCAATACCCATCAAAATCCCAACTCAATTCTTCATAGAGTTAGATAGAGCAATTCTCAAATTAATCTGGAATAACAAAAAACGCAAGATAGCTAAAACTATTCTCAACAACAAAAGAAATTCTAGGGGAATCAGTATCCCTGACCTCAAGCAATATTACCAAGCAATAGTGTTAAAAACTGCATGGTATTGAAACAGTGACAGGCAGGCAGATCAATGGAACAAGATTGAAGATCCAGAAATGAACCCACACACCTATGGCCACTTGATCCTTAACAAAGGGGCTGAAAACATCTAATGGAAAAAAGATAGCCTTTTCAACAAATGGTGCTGGTTCAACTGGAGGTCAGCATGCAGAAGAATGGGAATTGATCCATCCTTGTCTCCTTGTACTAAGCTCAACTTCAAATGGATCAAGGACCTCCACATAAAGCCAGACACTCTGAAGCTAATAGAAAAGAAACTGGGGAAGACCCTTGAGGACATTGGTACAGGGGGGAAGTTCCTGAACAGAACACCAATAGCTTATGCTCTAAGATCAAGAATTGACAAATGGGACCTCATAAAATTACAAAGTTTCTGTAAAGCAAAGGACACCATCAAAAGGACAAATCGGCAACCATTTTGCATTCCTATCAGCAATGGAGGAGTGTTCTTCTTTCTCCACCTCCTCAACAGTACCTGCTGTCACCTGAATTTTTGATTTTAGACATTGTGACTGGTATGAAGTAGAATCTCAGGATTGTTTGATTTGCATTTTTCTAGGATTTATTCATCTTAAGAAGGATAATCCCTGAGTTTAATAGCAATAGGGTCAAGTTATTTAAAAGAATTACCATGTATGATCTTGAAATGAGTGAGAGAAATATCCAGGGGCTGGAGAGATGACTCAGTGGTTAAGAGCACCAACTGTTCTTCTAGAGGTCCTGAGTTCAAATCCCAGCAAACACACTGAGTCTCACAGGCATGTGTAATGAGATCTAATGCCAAGAATCTGTGACACTACGTCCCAACAAGGCTGGAGGCAAGTCACTAACCTTCAAATGGGCAAGTTTCCCAGAAAATTTATAATTAATTCAAATTTAATAAATTCCCAGAATTTATTTAGCCGTGCAGTGGTGGCGCACGCCTGTAATCTCAGCACTCTGGGAGGCAGAGGCAGGTGGATTTCTGAGTTCGAGGCCAGCCTGGTCTACAGAGTGAGTTCCAGGACAGCCAGGGCTATACAGAGAAACCCTGTCTCAAAAAAAAAAAAAAATAAAAGAAATATCCATGAGGCCATGCAGAAATATTAATAATTAATTAATATTAGTATTTCATCAGGATATTTGGTAATTCAAAATCATAGAATATTTATACCTGTACAAAAATGCACAAGATATTAAAGGTTTTAGAACAGAGTTCAACTCTACTACAGTGTTACAGTAGTCAAATCATTTAAGTAATTTCAGAGTAATACAATATAATTTTCCTTAATTGATAATAGATGATTGTCTCATATGACATATTCTGAATATAGTTACTCCTCCATCTACTCCTTCCAGTTCCTCCCCCACTTTGCCTATCCTATATATCCACTCCGTTTCTGTCTCTCATTTAAGAAGAAAATGATTCTAGAAGATAAAAACCAAGCATTTCAAAATAAAATATAAAATGAACCAAAAATTATTATATTGAATTTGGACATGACAAACCAACAAGAGTAAAATCATGAGCTGGCACAATTCGGAGACACACTTGTTCTCACAATCAGAAACCTCATAAAATCCTCATAAAATACTACATTAATTATGCACACACACACACACACACACGTGCATGCATGCGCACACGCACACACACACACACACACACACACACACACACACACACACACACACTGAGGGCCTGGTATATACATTGTTTACCAAAGGCTAGATCATGAGCTCATAACCTTATTACAGTTGCTTATAGGCTCATAGATGCCAAAGGCAACCACATCAACAAAAAACCCACCTCAGAATTATTAAATGACTCATGAAAGCTATAGCTATGAAACTTTCTGTAACTTTCAGGGAATACCACCAAAGAAAACTTCATATTCTCTGCTTGTATATCTTTGAACTAAGAGCTTAGAATCTTATAACTAAGTTTTCTGAATCTTTTAAGTTTCATGTGTTTTATGTCTCAAGCATCTCTTTACTTCCAGGATGAAATGTTTCAATTCAAAGGAAATAGGTATATAACTCTCTACACTTTTTTTTTCCGCTCATGTTATTCTTCTCCCCTTGGTATGATGATCCCTGGAGGAAGTAAGATAGATACTTGATTATTTCTTTTCATTTTTAGGTGAGCATAAGGTCACTGTATCATAGCAATAGTCAGTCATTCACCAGAGCTCAGCCAATTCCCAGTCTCTGAATTAATATCTGAATTTTCCCTCCACAACCTGGGTTGTGGAGTAATATATGAGCACAGGGACACTCATTTGAAGTTCGAAAAGTACTTCACATTTGTGCATCAAAACAAAAGCAAGCACTTCTCTCTGGAGACTAGAACTACTCTAGCTATATAGGTCTTTGTCCTGGTACCATATATAAATTCTTTCCAGCACAAGAGCTCTCAAATCCCAACAGACAAGAGTTGGTTATGCCATTATTGTATGGGTAGACATATTTTGCCTGTTACAATGATAGAGTAGAATATAGAGTCTGCAACTAGGCAGGTCTTTCAGCAACAAGTGTCCTAGAGCTGCCTTCACTGCACATTGTAGCCCACCAAGATTGAGGTTGTAAGGAGGCAGCTTCCAGCTCAGTTTTAGCCTGGTTTCTCCATTATGTGCAATCAAAGCATGTGTTATTGTCAGCAATAGAGACTTCTCAGTTTAGTTCTTTCTGCATGTTCGAGCTTCAGCAATATTAGGTATTTTCTAACACCTAGTTGGTCTCTTCATTCTGGGTACTTTCACTACTGTAGTTCTTCCACACATTTGATCATTCAGCTCATGTCTACAGTGTCAGTTTCCATTGCTCAGCCTACATCATAATTAAAGCAGAAGCTTGCCATATGTGATGCTGGAGCTGGGTCCTTATTCTTACAGGATACAGACCACCACAGTGGCCCACGGCTTTCCTTAGACCACACTTGGTGGCTTGAATATTTCCTGGCTGGATGAATATTGTCCTCCCTCAGTAATCGTTTCTGAGATGTGAACTATTTACATCCTGCCTTGGGGTCATACTTGGCCATCTCTGTGATGGGCTTTATTTTCTCCCAGTCGTTTTTCACCGTTTATGTCTTGTGTGAATTGTTGCTCAAATGTTGGGGACTTTAAGGAGCTCACATGCACAACATTTAAATTTATTTTTTTCTAGTAGAAAATCTGGCTAAAAATGTATTAATATCTGCCTCTGAGTGACTCAATCTGAGCTCCTTTCTCCTGTGCTTTTCTCATAGACTTTGATTGCTTTAGCAGCTTACCAATTCAGTTTGCATACTGTTCTGTAACTACCATAGTCATATCTGCCAGAGGTTTTCTTGTACCATGTAAAGTTTATATCTCACTATACAGCTGGGATAGCTATTAAAGCCTTGTGTGTCTCTAAGTTTTTGCACTAGATTAGTATTAAGGTTTTCACTTGTTTATAGCATTGTTAATTTACTTTTCCTTTGTATCAATGGTAGATATGATAGGGGTTTTCTATCACTTCCACTCTGTCTTATACACTGTCCATTTTTAGATCATGAGAAGGACACCTGCCACAGACCTAATTGATGCTCACTTTCCTTGGCATTTAGCCATTTATAAGTAACTGAACTCTAACAACTCCATTTAATCTTTTATAATTTATATATATATATATATACATGTGTGTGTATGTGTGTGTATAAATATAAAAAATGCACACGATAGGATTTTCATGTCTTTTCTCATTGAAATTCCCCATTTATACTTACAAATACTTTTGAGGAACACTATTAGATAGGCTTTAACCACTACAAAGGCCACAAAAAAAGAGCTCACACACTATTTATCATTCTGCCCCTGAAGTAAATCTCTCAAAGAATAAATATATCTGGTGCTCCATTAAAGGTTTAGGGCACATCATCTCATGTGCCTGCAGACCTCATTCATTTAAAAGAGATGCTGGCTTCTAGCATGTAGAAGACTGCCATGTTGTGATTCCCTTCAAGATTCCTTTATTCTCCAGCTATTTGGCCTTGATTGCGTATCTTATCTCTCATCACAAGGAGAATGTAACTGCCACCAAAGCAAAATGGCACGCTATCCACAACATGTGGGAAATTTTAGTCAAATTAAGAATACCTTTCCTGATACTGCAATGATTAAGTAAAACCTTAGCTTCAAGATAGAGTCATTAAACTCAACATAGTGTCATGGACCAATCCTTGGAAAGAAAAATCTATAGTATGTATAGATTAAGGAACTCTGAATACAACCTGTTGTTTATCTAATAACAATGTGTCATTAATAACTTTTCAATGAAATTAAATATGGTCCAAAAATTTCAGGTGATTATAGAGTACCTTGAATACAAGGGACAGAGAACCTCTTTTTCTTGTTTTCTAATTTTCCCTCAATTTTAATATACAGTTGATTCAAAAAAGAAAATAGGAAACAGAAAAAAACATGGACTATGAGAATACACACATGTACACACTGTACCTACATATACTGTATATACATTCACACTGCACACACACACACACACACACACACTGTATACATACATACATGCACACACACACATATATACACACACACACATTCTCACATAAACATGCACACATACCCAGGATGCTATAGCAGGATGATTTCTCATAAAAGTCCAGAGTAGGTAGTATAAAGACTTTGTGAAAAAATCTGGACTATATATCAATACAGATTTTAAAAGTGGAAAAATGTAACTGGAATATGACAAAGTCATCATGTATAATGGTCCTCAGAAAGAAACAATAGAATGAGCAATTGAAAAATTAGACATCTTTTTCAGTAACTTCTAGATGAATTTTTCAACTGATATTTTTTTAGGCATGAATATTTTAGCATACAAATCAAACTAATCATTGTTCTCTAATGAATATATTACAGTTATGGGAAATGCAGTTCCAGCCACAGAGACTAAGATTGGTATCATTTTGGAATACATGGGGAATAATTTCTCTATGAAATGATGTGGCTTTGCTTCAGAGATTCTATATTGGAGCTTGTGAAATAGAGAGAGAGAGGCAGAGTAAAGCCATAACTCATGGGTTCCTGCTAAGAATTTAAATAGCATGGCCTGCCTTCACTGGGAAGTAATCTTCACAACATATAAATAGCAGAAAGGCCTTTGGTAGTCTTTTTCATTGATTATGCTTTTTGTTTAAAAAAAACATATTTGCTTATTAGACCCTCCTAAACTTGCAGAGTGTACTGCAATATAATTTTGTTTTGTTTTGTTTTCACTGTACTTTGGGAAAGGACTTATATAATTCACTAATAAGGATTTCTCTTTATAATGTTTATGGTTTTGGAATGGACACAGTTATAAAGAAAACTGGTCAGACTTTTCTTTTTTGATGAACATATAGTCACTCAACATGTTCTCTATTTTTAAATTAATTTCTATTTATTTTTGTACACAAATTTTTAGACTGTAATTCACATGATTGGCCTAGTCATTTACAACTAAAGTGAAATATATTAGACCCGATATTTGTTGCTCTCTTCAAAATTAGCCATTCAATTAATGAACAATGTTGGCAAGGGTCAAAGATCAAGGAGTGTATATTATTCATTTATGTATTTATCATGTATTTCATGCCACAGTACATTACCCTGAGTCCATGTCTTATAAATAAATATTGGGAGCCTTGTTACACACTGAATACTAATGTGTTTTAGCTATATAGAAATGGAATACATGAACAGGCATTAAAGCTATAGCAAATTAGATCTAGGACCTTATAGGTCATTTATTTTAGTTTTGTCATATTTTTTGGAGTAATAAGGAGTAAGCCTAGGAGCTGATTAACAAAACTGAGAGAAAGAAGTTAAACAGCTTCTTTAAAGTCACAGGCAACTGGAGCTAGAATCCAGCTTTTTAATTTTTTCAGTGTAAAATATTCATTCTGAACATCATTAGTCTGATAATTTAAATAATGTGACAAAAATTCTAAAATATGATTTTGTAAAAAATGAGTGGATACTTGCAAAATAAATATAGATAATGTACAAATATGTTAAACATATTTCAGGAAATAGAAATTTACATAAAGTTGATATATTGTATTTTATATAAATGATAGAAAAAACAAGGCTTGAAAGGCAGAATGAGCTCCATTATTTAAATATTCTTTCATACCAGTTTATATTTCTGGCATCTATTTTATGATATTTGATGTATTTAGTTACAGGGTGTATAATTCCACTCTTGCTAAATATTAAATGTTGGATAATTTATTTTCTTCCCTATAGTTAATAATATTTAAATGTCTCATAGACTATTAAAGGGAAAAGTAGTATTCTGTTTGCTTTGGACTAGTTCAACTATGCTCCTGGAGTGTTTCTGCTGTTTTTACTTACTTATATTCTCATTTTAAAGTTAACATACATTAATTAATGAGAGGGTTTTTTTTAAATAAAATGAGACTTAGAAGTATCTTAAAGGTAATGGGAAAAACTGATGTTACTCAGAGGGTTCAAGGCAGACACAGTTTTGCCACTGATTTTTGATACTGAGCAACTTTTGGATATAAAGTTTTCTTGATCTTATAGTTAAAATGTGATTAATATGTCATTTCTTGTGGTTCTACTGAATTTATTATTTCTCTGTTAATAGCTTTGGCATTGAGAACATCAATCATTTTTGTTAACATAATTATCTTCTATCACATAAACTTTAATTCAAGATGAATTACAATATTTATGATAAAATAATATCCATTTAAAAAGAGTGTAATACAGCTCAAAGAATGTACTTCTTCTTAAATAAAAGTAGAAAAACTACAAACCCCATTTTAGGTCACTAGATTTGATTTAGGAGAAATGAAATTATGATTTACTAATTGTTCTTCAACTGTGAGGAAAGCAATTGCTTTCCCTTATCTATTTTATTAGAAGTTCTTCAAAATGAGCTTGTGACCATCAGGAAAAGTCAAATTTTGATTATTTTGGATGAAATAATAAATATTTCCAAAGATTTTGATTAATTAGTGATTATCAGTTAGGTATCCCATTACATTGGGATATTTTGTACACTATAACTTGTGAACTTGTGTTTATGTTCTTCTTGACATTAGGTCAACACAGAGACATCTGTTTCTGTCTATATGGACAGTTTTGTAGCATGTCACTGTTCTAATATGTATTTGAACTCAAGGTGTAATCTATGAAATTCTATTGGACAAAGAATAAAAATTTACAATGGTATCAATAATAAAATAACTCAAATTCTAGTGTTCTTGATGGAGATGATATCTCTCTCAGTAACCATATATCTTTAATGATTTGCATAGAAGTTGAAACATGAAACACAGTGCCACATAAAGTAGGGGCTAGAAGTCTTGCCAGAGTGCCAAGGGCTGTGATGAGCCAGGCACTCAGTGACTAAGTACACCATAAAGCAAACAAAACAAAACAAGAATATCTAGCCTAAAAACAACTACATCATCTGCTTTAGGTTTTGAAATGGGAATGTTGCCATTCTCTATTTTAAATTATAGTTTATCATTGTTATTCCTTTTAAAGTCTTCCTGAAAATACATTTATTTATGTGCTTGTTTCGGTAAAATATAGAAGTTTTTTCTATTCTAAATATTTTTTGATGAATAAGGATTTAAGAAAAATATTGAGACAAAACAGGATTTATAACAGACAATTTTTTGAGACTGTGAGCCTTTTTGAATATTGATGCCATTTTTCATATCTAAATTAAACATGCAGTAGAGCAATTTAGAATGTTTTCATAGTCAATGGTGGGGGAAATGTCTTTTACACATGTAATAAGAATGAGGAATACTTTTGATTGAAAGAATGGCTATTGTACATAATGCATCTGGAGTCTTTCACTTAGAAGTCACATGTTTCATTCATGAATATCAGTCAGTGAATGTTAAAAGATGGCAGTGTTTCCAGATTGGTAAGGCTGCGTTAGGATCCTCTTTTGTAGGGCATCTATAATAGCTCTATAATTACAGGGGAATTACATGTTCCTACAAATTACTTGATAATTATACTTGATACTACCAAGTAATTCAAAGATTAGTTACTACATAACTTGCAATTTTGTGACTTCATTGTAATGTATTCTTCTTTATGTTAAGAGTTACTTATATTATAATAAAGAATGGTTATACACATATCATTTAAAATATATTTAGGTAACTTTTATTTTTAGAAAAAAAGTCCCTTTTTAAAGTAGAGATAAATTTGAAAGTATGTTTATTATTTTAGTACTTAATTATTGTTCATAATATATTTATAACTACTTTTAATTAAATTAATTATGTCAAACTATACATGATACTAATAAAATAATTCTTAATAAAGATAAACATTTAAGTGTATTAAGTCATAGTAAATTGATACCTTCCAAATGAAACACAGTCTCCAAACAACTTAGACTATACTTAGAATTATATTTAGAAAATCTTGAATACAAAAGCTGTGTATAAGCTGTGTATTATGCTAAATCATAGACTTAGGGATGTTTATAAGATATGACTTAACACAGAAACATTTTAAGATTTGAAAATTATTCTTATAAATGTGACCATAGAACAACTGAAATGAGTTTTGTATGTTTATCTCTTTTAACAATGAGAACAAAAAGGAATAAGGAAGATTATGATTATTTTGTTAATGTCCTATGTCATTGTCAATGTTTTGTGCTGTGATTTCCTGATTACATTAAGTGCTTGCTTAAGTGAGATGACACAGTAAATAAAAACTTGGAGTTGACACTCAACAGCCCTTCAAATGTGGAAAAATAATCACTGAATAAAGAGAATCATAAAAGAAATTCAGTTGGGTAGGCTTAGCTCTAATTAAAAACTGAAATATTTGATAGTTCAAAAAAAACTACATGCCTCTGTTAAAAATTAGTAAAAAAGTTAGCACAGAATTGACAGTTCATCAAATCAAACATGAGGTCTTTCTGAGTGTGGAGACTTGAAATTCATACATGGCAGCCTATACAACTGGCTGGAATATTAGAGATGAAATATTTGGTTTTAGCATCCAACACTGACCTGGGAAATCCTAGAAAGCGTCTGGAACAGATGGTGTTTCTAAGTAAAAGCTATCAATCTGAAGTTTAGAAATAAAAAAGTAATACCATTGAAAATTTGTACTCTTTAGAAACTAATAAGATAACTTCACCATAAATTATTATAGAAAAAAGACATGGAAATAATTTGTTTCAATATTTATGTAAACAAATCATGCAAAATTCATACATCAAAATAGCGTAGGTAAGATGATAGTTTAAAAGATGACAAATTAAGGAATATTATGGAAATGTTTTAAGATATTATTGTATATATAACACATACAAATTTTAAATAGGTAAAAATACATAAAAATTATCTGATGAACATGTGACAGTGGTTTAAAGGTTTCAGGAAGAATGTCAAAGATGTCAAATGCCTATTTCTCATTTCTACTGCCAGATTTTAAACCATGATCTATCTTGAAGAAAGTTTTGAGGGAAATTTAGAGGAATTATTTCTACAAGGCTTTGATGTGGTTAAAAAGAATGCTGCTCTGTCAAACATCTCTCACTGGCAAAGTAGTCCCCAAATTAAGCATTTGTGTTAGGGCAGAGATGAAAATTATGGCAAATATATTGCATGTTCTAGAAATCTAAAACGTTGTTAATGTAGCAGAGACCTTTGTAATGATAGATTTTTAGAATCATTCTTCTAAATCAAAAGTACTTTAAAATTTAATAACCTTAATGTGAGAAGTCTTACAGTTCAAGCACTAAACTTCAGCCTGTCATTCAAAGAAATTATATAAACACCTTTGTCTTATTGAACAAATAGCAATGAGATTCCTTAGAAGAATTATTGATTTTGTGTTATTGAAGCCATTTACCTTCTTAGAATTAAAAAAAAAATGAAAATTGCCTTAAAATAAAGACATTTCACTGACTCCTTAAGTAACTATAGGCGCAAAACAGTTTAAGAATGCTATATATTAAAATTATTGTAGGTTTAAAATTGCAGATGCTAGCTTTGCACAATGGCAGTATCAGAGCTAATGAGGTTTAATCAAGGCACAATTATTGTGTTGGCGAGGATGTGGAGAAAGAGGAACACTCCTCCACTGCTGGTGGGATTGCAAGAAGGTTCAAACACTCTGGAAATCAGTCTGGAGGTCCCTCAGAAAACTGAACATGACACTATTGGAGGACCCTGCTATACCACTCCTGGGCATATACCTAGAGGATTTGCCAGCATGTAATAAGAACACATGCTCCACTATGTTCATAGCAGCCTTATTTATAATAGCCAGAAGCTGGAAAGAACCCAGATGTCCCTCAATGGAGGAATAGATACAGAAAATGTGGTATATTTACACAATGGAATACTACTCAGCAATTAAAAACAATGAACTCATGAAATTTGTAGGAAAATGGTTGGAACTGGAAAATATTCTAAGTGAGGTAACCCAATCACAAAAGAATATACATGGAAAGCAATCACTGATAAGTGGATATTAACTAGCCCAGAAGCTATGAATACCCAAGACACAAATAGCATATCAAATGATTCCCATGAAGAAGTAAGGAGAGGGCCCTGATCCTGGAAAGGCCTGATCCAGCATTGTAGGGGAGTACCAGGACAGAGAAAAAGTAGGTAGGTATTTGGAGTAGGAGTGTAGAGAAGGCTTGTGGGACATACAGAGAGGGGGGAACTGGGAAAGGGGAAAGCGTTTTGGAATGTAAACAAAGAATTTAGAAAAGAAAAAAAAGGAAAAAAAGAAATTGTAGATGCTCTTCAATTGTTTTGTACTATTTCACCCACATCTTTTCCAATAAGACTTTCAGAAAATATTAGGGAGTATGTTTATTTCTGTTCTTCCTTTATATCAAATTTACAAGGGAAGTAGTACCATCATAAATGCCTCTGTGATTCTGCATAGACTAACCATTCATATGTTAAAATCAGAAATTGCTATATATTGTACAATAGTGCTCGTGACAGTTAATAAGCCTTCTGACCACAAGCTAAGTATCATTGTTGTTAAAAATTGGTCTTTGGGCAATTTCACTTATTTCTTTCCTCTGTATTCAAGAAGAACTGTTTGAGATACTTTCTAAAAAAAACCCTAAAATTAATATATATAATCTCCAGACTCATCAAGCATCCTTCTAAAAGCTTGTCAAATTTGTACATAACATAGACATCATTTCTGCATTATGGGCATGAAAATAGTGGTAATTAACTTCTCAAGTCCAACAGCATGGGGAGAGGGGTAATTATAAAAGAATTCACACTGATCCTAGCTTAATTATTCTGCACAGGGAAGGGGTAGAGATATTCCCAGTAGTCTCCTGTGGTGTTATTACTACCCCAACAATCTTGATAGGAAAGATAATGTTAGTTTTCCATCATTCCAATAGAATGCAGTTTGCAATCTCAAAAATGCAAATTATAACCTGTTTCACCTTATAGAAATGACTTAGTTTAAGAGTCATTTAAAGACAATGGTGGATTATAGAATAGGTGAGTGTCATACACCAGGAAAAAAGTTACTCAGACAAGGATTCAAATCTGACTTGACAACAATGGCAGAAAATTAAAACGTGTCACCTTTTTGATAGATTTAATACTAAAAGGGTCTTCTTATTTGATTTATCCCATTATAGTCTTTGTGTGAGGACAAGAGAAGCACTATAATTTCTATTAACAGAGGAACTATATAAATACTACTATTATTGTTATAATTAACCTCAATACCTGTGCAATCTCTGATTCTTATTCTTTAAAACAATATGAATTTAGAAACTGGTAAAAGGTCCTGTGCAACTTACTAATTTATTTTATATGCAGATCCAAAATGAATGAGCATAAACTTTAATTACCTTCTTTTGTTATATTTATTTTGTTCAAAACCTCCTCCCATTACTTCTCCAAATCCTCTTTTATGAAACCATATTTTTTTTCACAAATGTCTGTACTCTTCTATAAAGCCAGTAAGTCTACTTAGTATTGTTTATATGTGGATAGTCATGGGTCAATCTATTAGAGAATGGGCAGCACATATAAAGTAACTGACTCTCTGTCCCTCTGCAAATCATCAGTTGCTAATACCTTATTAGGTAATTCAGGAGAGTCATAAATCTCTTTACTGTCCATTCTGAAATATTGGCTGGTTTGATCTTATTTAGGTCTTGCACAATAGTTTGAGTTCATGAGAGTTTATGTATACAATGTCACCATTATGTCTGGAAAATACTATTTCACTTTTGATGTGCACAGCCATTTTTGTCTCTTTCAATGATACTTCCTGAACTGTCCCTTCCCCTCACAGCATTTAGCTGTGACCCTCCTGGCTGGCAACCCCCACCCTTCCCCAGGCCTTATCTCTGGCCTATTCAAGCTGCCGCATTCCTGGCCTACAGCCTCCACCCTTCCCCTGGCGTTAGGCGTTATCTCCGGCCTATTCAAGATAACAATACAGCCGATTTCACCTCAGTGCAGCTCCACCTGGAGACCAACAGAAAACTGCCACTGAAAGCAGACAACCCGCTGAGAAGAAGATCTATGAACTCTAGGCCATTTGGGGGGCAGGGTGGTTTTTCCTAAGATTATAAATATTGGCTTAATGATAGTAAAGTCGGTCTCTATGGGCAACTGTCCTCTTGATTCATTTCTCTTTTGCCCCCTTCCCGTTAACCTCAGAATTCTCTTCCAGGTAACCCGGTTCGTATGTGGCCTCTGGGGGCAACACTGAACCTCATGGAAAGAGGGTGTAGAATTGATGTCTCGTTTATTTCCGAGTAGTCTATAAACAATGTAGGTTGATCCCATTGTCCTTGGTTGTCTTCCAGAATTTGGGTGTAAGAACCTTTATCTGAGGACTCCATATACTTAGTATAGATGACTTGAATTATTTGAGCTATAAATGATTTTTGAAGACTCCTTTGTGAGGAATAGTTCTCATAGTAGCATAAGGATGTAGCTCCAAGGAGAAAAGCATCCAGGAGCACTACAAAACTCTGACACCCATAACAACAATGATTAGTATGGCAAGCTATTACAAAAGCTGCAGAAGTGACATCTATACCCAGGTATAAACAGTCATCTAATTAGTCTGCAGGTCCACTAAGTATGGGGGAATTCTGGCCTGGTGCAGAAATCCTTCCATGTATCCTCCCATGTTCCCTCATTCTCAAGTTGCTAGTCTTGCTTTTTTTTAAAATTATTTCTGGGTTAGATCTGACTGCTCTGCATTGAATAACAATGAACCATGACTAGTTTCATGGCACGATATAAACATAGATGCAGTAAACAGCACTCACATGTTGGTAACCAAGAACTGTCATATTAGATTCAAGGACCATTCAACAGGATTGAAATTACATTTGGTATAGTCAGTTTTCTAGGGCTATTGATGTCATAGACTTTAGAAATGAATCTATTCATGGCACTTTCCAGGATCAGAATAATTTCTTTATCTTATCCTTATGTTTCACAATTTAAAGATTCATCTACTTTTAAACAGTATCATCTCGCACACCAA